>NC_134486.1:251730741-252063090 GCF_040206685.1 Ascaphus truei
CTCACTCACACACACAACCTCTCACTCACACACACACCATCTCACTCACACCCTCACTCACTCTCACACACACACACACTCTCACTCACACACACACACCCTCTCACTCACACACCCTCTCACTCACACACACCCTCTCACTCACACACCCTCAAACTCCCCCCCCCCCCCACACACACACAGTACAAGAAATAGAGCCGGGAGTCCCACTCACCAGAGGTATGTGGGTATCTGGGGCATGGGGGCGACATCGAGGTCTGCGGGTGACATTGGGGGGGCTGCGGGGGAAATGGAGTGCATGTGGGGGAATGCGGGGGACATCGGCGACTTGGGGGGGCTGCAGGGGAAATGGAGTGCATGTGGGGGCCTGCGGGGGACATCGGGGGGGCTGCGGGGGAAATTGACATTTGCACGGCCACACCAACTCCCCGATGGGAAACGTGGCCGGACGGTGACGAGCTAGATCCAGCAGCCAACTTTGCTTGCGCGTGCACACGCGCACTCCCCGGCTGCATCCATGGGGACGGAAGTCAGAGCTGTCAGCCTGCTTCACTGCTCCCATTAACCTGTCCGCACGGGATCCAAAGGAGCGTGGGACGGAGGGGAAGCGCTTCCCTTGCTCCTCCCGCCCCTGGCAGGGGGCAGAGGGCGAGGTGGGGTGGGGAGAGAGAGAGGCTGACCCAGAGCTGCCAGCCAGCCCTCTTCCCCCATCAGACCAATCAGGAAGAGGGATTATTTATTTATTTTTTAAAAAAAATGAAAATTTTGGCACGATCAGGGGAATTAATAGAGTTGCAGCACGGCTCGCCAACAGCCTAAACCCACTCGCCATGGGCGTGTGGTTATAATTAATTGTCGAACATTGTATATATATATATGTGTGTGTGTGTGTGTGTGTGTGTGTGTGTGTGTGTGTGTGTGTGTGTGTGTGTGTGTGTGTGTGTGTGTGTGTGTGTGTGTGTGTGTGTGTGTGTGTGTGTGTGTGTGTGTGTGTGTGTGTTTGTAACAGTGTTTCCCCCACCCGGTGGGAGATTTGGCCATTACTGATCATGTGGTGCATAATACCTGCTGGTAACAGGAGGGCTGAGTCATCCGCCGATGGTAGTGGGGACACAGGACTAGGCTTCTGGGGTTCATACCCCATATATCTCTTTAGCAGTGCAGCGCCTCCATCTGCCGTAGGCTCCAGGAACTGAAGGCTCATGATTGGTCATGCCCAGGCCTGATGTCAGCGCCACCCACTGTCACTCAAGTGCATCTCCAAGGAGGGGAAAAACCACATATCAACTACTGGTAACCTGATTTTATCAGGGTTTACTGCCAGCTCAAGGGCAGAATAGTAGCCATCAGGTGACCTGGCTACATATATACCTTTCTAATTTTGTCAGCAATAACCAATAACAAAAACAAAAACACACCAAGCGCACCAAGGATTAATATAACACTCACAGATGATCAATAAAATAGAAACCATCCAAAAAAACTGAGTACACAATTTAATAAAACATTTTGTAAAATCACACATACATAAAAAAATGCAACCCCCATGCTGCACTACGGGCAAAGGGAATAATCATGTAAGGCCAGCCCTTGTACATGCATCATGTAAAAGCATGTCTTTTTTGCAGAGCAAATAAGATCAAACCATAATAAACTAAATTACCTATAATAATCCTCTATATATGTATATCAGCATGTCAAAATATCTACACTTACAGACATTTAAATAATTAATATATTTTCCTGACGTCCATTTTCAGTGAAATATCAATCGTAGAAAACATGCTTAAATCCAATACATTACTAAATTAACTAAATTTGTGTTGTTGATATTTTCATTTACTCCAAATAACAATCAAACCATTAACATGTCAAAAAATTGTTGTGGAATTTTGTGTCACTTTGGGATAATTTTAAAAGAAATAAAAGGTAAATTATTTTACAGACAAAAGGCACTCGTAAGATGTTGATCAAATTGCTACTGTGTTCTGTTAAGCCGTAGAATACACATTGTTATAACATGTCTGATTGAATGGAACAGGTGCAAGTATGCTCAGTTCTTTTGCACCTCGTCTTTGAACTTTAACACATTGTGATATCAAGAAGACTAACACAACAGCAAACGGTGAGGCCATGCTGAAAGAATATATGTTTGTCCTTGCCAGCTGTCAGATAGAATGTAACTTGACATAATGTATGGAATCCAGATGCTTGCACGAAGGGTGCTAAAGATATGAGATGGTATGTAATTGAAACTACCACATACCACTACCTTTACAGCTGGAAATAAACAGCATAACACTAGGTGTGACAGGGAAGCTGTCAAGAATAGGGGAAAGCTAATGGAGACTAGAAAAAAAAGCTAAACATTTTCTTTTGAATAAGAATTGAGATTTGGACCATAAATTACTATCATAAATTATGATCCGGCGCACCAGAATGTAACCAAAAAAGTACAGTAAAAATTAACAATGACGGACTGGCACTAAGATTGGCATTTGAAATCTCCCCAAAGAACCCTTGAGTAATTGAGGAAAAAAAGGTGGTATCCCTACTAAATAAAAATAAACCTGTGTTTGTTCAGTATGCCCCAAAACCTCCAGGAATAGGGTGTATACGTCTGAATTAAAGTGTGGCGTCTGTGTCAGTAGAAGTTAAGGCTCGATTATACCAGATGCCGCAGACCGGAAGCGCGACCCGGGGAAGTCACCCTCATGCTGCCACCGAGCGGCATCTTGATTGTACCAGGGAAGCTGCAAAGCGGAGACAGGGAGGCGTGGCAGAGGTGTGGCTGTGAGCGGTTCGCCCTCATTGGCTGCAACCGCTCACGTGGCACGGCGTCACCAGCAAAGAACAAATCTGGGGATCTCGCCAGGAGGCATCCGCCCTGCAATTCCACGCGGCGTGCACGTCACAACAGGTATAAGCGCTGCTATTGTTTCTTTTTATGTGTTTTTTCAGGGACACCACTACACGCGGAACTGCACACGTTTTTCTGTATAATCACGGCCTAAGGTGTGAAAAATGTAGCAACACAGGGGTCATGTCGGCAGTATCATACCCTCAGCATCTGCAGAATGTATAAATATTTATGTATATTGCGAATTAAATGTTACACTGTTTAAAGTTACTACAATATATTGGAATTATACAGTATAAAGGATTCTGATGACTAGTGTTTTTTATTACAGTACGATATAATAAATCAAAGGTTTGAGGGTACATATCCAAATTGCTGGATGGACTGTTCTAACGCAGAGCTTCAAAGTTGCTGGGTGCAGGATTTTATATTCTTTCGTTTACAGTGGCAAGGAGTTAACTTTGTCAGGACTTTCAAGCCCTTACTTAATTACTCCCAGTATACAACATACCAGAAACAAAATTAAAGACAACTAAAAACATAAGTAAGAGGAAACAATTGCTTTGAACATGCAATGGTATTATCACAAATTGTAATGACTGGTTCTTGGAGATCAGAGTTGCTAAAAAAACAACGAAAAGCTATCATAAAATACAATTACATAGTTACATAGTAGATGAGGTTGAAAAAAGACATAGATCCATCAAGTTTAACCTATGCTAAATTTAGACAACAGATACTTTATCCTATAGCTATACTTACTTATTGATCCAGAGGAAGGCAAATAAAAACCCCATTAAGGGGAAAAATTAATTCCTTCCTGACTCCAAGAATTGGCAATCGGATTAATCACTGGATCAACATCCTTCCCATGTATACTTATTTGATATATCCCTGTATACCTTTCCCATCTAAAAAGATGTCCAACCTTTTTTTGAACAAATCTATTGTATCTGCCATCACAGTCTCCATGGGTAATGAATTCCACATTTTAACTGCCCTTACTTTAAAGAACCCTTTCCTTTGTTGCTGGTGAAATTTCCTTTCCTCCAACCTTAAGGGATGGCCCGAGTCCTTTGTAGTGCCCGTGGGATGAATAGTTCTTTTGAAAGCTCCTTGTATTGTCCCCGAATATATTTTTGTATATAGTTATCATATCCCCTCTTAGACGCCTCTTTTCTAATGTAAATAAATCTAATTTAGCTAGCCTCTCCTCATAAGTTAGATTGTCCATCCCCTTTATTAATTTGGTGGCTCTTCTCTGCACTCTCTCTAGTTCCATAATGTCTTTTCTTAAGATTGGTGCCCAAAATTGTACTCCATATTCAAGGTGTGGTCTTACTAATGCTTTGTAAAGGGGCATAATTATGTTTACTTCCCTTCCATCCATTGCCCGTTTGATGCAAGATAAGATCTTGCTTGCCTTTGCAGCTACTGCATGACATTTGGCACTATTGCTAAGCCTGCTGTCTACAGGCACTCCTAAATCCTTCTCCATCAAGGATTCCCCCAATATATCTCCATTTAATTTGTAAGTAGCCTTTGTTGCAATGAAATAAAGTTGTTGTCTATATAGCATATGTTTCTATTTTTCTCTTTATTGTACTAACAATATACAAATTGAGTACTGCTTATTCGTTGAGAAGGGTGCATTCTAGAACGATAAGAAGTCGTATATACTTCTATCTCATGGCTTCTTCTCTTTAGGAAAAATGGAACGCTGTTTTGAACATTCTGTCTGTCCTGCAAATCCCAAGATTAACAAAAGATTAATGAAAAAGGGGTATTTTTAGGGGTTTTAGGGAACTTAGAAGAGATGTGAGAATGCTTTGCAATTCGCTTTGTAAACATTTTAATTATTACATTTATATTCGTGAGAGTGTTTTCTCAAAGACTTATAGTACTGTACATGCCAAAATGTTTGCTATTTTTACTAAACTATTACTCGATCCCCTATGTTTCTGTTTTTACCCTTTATTTCCATTTGATAAGGAACCATTGGGACAAATATTTTCAGTAGTCCTATAGAAAATTATCTGAATTGTTTTGGTATACAATTTGTAGGCAATTGTTCTACTTGTCCGATGTAGATGAGAACTGATAGGAGATATTACTGAGCAACAATGTTGGGTGCATACATCACATTGTACTAAGGGATCAAATTAGAATAATGCCAGCATAGGATTAGAGCATTCTCATCAATGAGGGTTATGTATCAAGGTCTCCTGGATGCAACATTTGGACAAAACACCAGCTGAATTCTATTGAAAGCAAAAGGATGTTTTATTTAGAGAAATCTGGGGTAGTTCATGTGTTAGGCAGTAGTTTGCAGCTGGGAAACTTTTATAACTAGACCTCCATATCGTATAATACATATGGGATTATGGCCCATATTTATCAAAATGTGCAATGCCATAAAACTAGAGATGTGCGAAACTTTCCAAAATGCATTCAGACATTTGTTCATCTTTTTTTCTTAACCAAAACCAGTTACTGGTGAACTAGTTCACAGAATTTTTAAGGGCATCAATTCACAAGTGATTCATTAAGCATTTTCTCCTTTCCAGCAAAACCCATATTTCAGGCTCTGGATGGAAGTAGTTAAAACAAAATTAGTGAGCTCAGACCTACCCCTATAACAAATGCATCAGTAACACTTTATAACTTTCAATACTTTATGGAATGTGCTGCTAGGGAAATGGAATGGTCTATATACTGTATTTAGGGAAAACAAATACAAAAACCCTGTGCTCCTCTTACATTGCTTTGCAATTTATTAGTGAGTGTTTACATTTTGATCCTTTGTCTTATAAGAAAGGAACTATTTAGTTGCATGTTCCAATATAAAAATTACTTTATAAGCCATCTAACTCTGTCAAGGTAAGCTCCAACCTCTGGATTTGAGTTAGCATGATTAATTGAAATGCTTGCCAATTTTGATCATGCTGTGACTAAACTTTGCATAGTTTACAAACTTGTGTTTAAGTTTCACCCATCTCTACATAAGACACCTTCCAGTGCCAAAAGTAATCTTATGGTTCATTCACCTGATTAGGCTGGAAAGTGTCTTCCAGTGTTAGAAGATAATAAAAAGGAAAAAACAGCGCAACTTGAAAAATAGGGGAAAAGAAAGGGAAACTAAAAAGTCATAACGTGTAGTACACTGACAAAAAAAGTAGGAATCTATGTGAGAAATGATAGGAAATACACTCACATGGAGTGCCCAAGATAAAGACACTATTATTTGAATGTGAACACTTGTGTCTACTCCTCTTTGGAAAGTGTTTCCTCAATCTGGAACATTCTTAAGAGATAAAGAAAACAAAGAACACTCACAGCGCAGTATGTAATTTCAGGTTTTAAATTGATCTCAGTTCAACTTACAATGATTACAATGTTGCAGCTCTTTCAAAACATTGATAAGGATATAGAAAAGAATGGATAAGGCAGCCACAAATGCAGAGAGGATTTTCCAATCTCACGTATGTTGTAAGTGGGACTATCCTGCCCTGTCTTTTTTGGACTGTGGAGCAGTCTTTTTCCAGCAATAGAAAGTATAGGGAAAGTATAGGGTCATCTAGTTGTACTGTCCTGCAGGTAAAGGGCATCCCCTCCGCAAACTGACTGCACAAGGCAGAGGCATCGCCCTTGACCCCTCCGCTAAGAAGGAAGGAGGGAAAATTAATGAACTACAGGAAGGAACAAGTACAGGGAAAGGAAGGAATAGGATGTGCAGGAACTGAGCTACATTACATCTATGTACTGAAGTAAATAAAGTAGAGATAGTTAATACTTCTGTGTACCTCATCATTTTACACAAACATAGCAGCACATCAGGACACTGGCGATGAGGATAGGATTTCAGAGGAACAAGAAACTCCAGATTTCTCTCTCATCGGGAAACTGATTCCTCTCTCTCATCAGGAAACAAATTGCTCTCTCTCATAGGGAAACGATTGCTCTCTCATTGGGAAATGTATTGCTCTCTCTCACATTCATCGGGAAACGAACTGCTCTCTCTCTCTTGCTCATCGGGAAATTAGTTAGTCTCTCTTTCTCTCTCTTGTAAGGAAATGGATTGCTCTCTCTCTGGAAACAGATTGCTTTCTCGTAGGGAAATGGATTGGTCTCTATCTCTCTCGTTAGGATACAGATTGCTCTCTCTCCTCGAGAAATGGATTGCACTCTCTTTGGGATATGGATTGCTCTCTGATCGGAAAACGGATTGCTCTATCTCTTTCTCATCGGGAAATGGATTGTTCTCTCTCATCTGTAAATGGATTGCTCTCTCTCGCTCTCATGACACCGATTGTTCTCTCTCTCTCTCATCGGGAAATGGATTGCACTCTTTCTCATCAGGAAATTGATTGTTCTCTTTATCTCTCTCTCTCTTGGAAAATGGATTGCTCTTTTCCTCTCTCGTCGGGAAACAGATTGCTCTCTCTCACATAGGGAAATTGATTGCTTGCTCTCTCTATCTCACTCATTGGGAACTGGATTGCTCTCTCTCGCTCATCAGGAAACAGATTGTTATTTCACTCTTCTCGTCAGGAAACATATTGCTCCCTCGTACAACAGATTGCTCTTTCATCAGGAAACAGATTGCTCTCTCTCTTTCTCGTCGGGAAACAGATTTCTCTTATTTGTTTCTTAATACACTTTTATTGGTACGGGTTGTGCTTGTCCGTTATTCTCTTTTCATCTATTCAACGATCCCCTGCAAGGGACACACAGGACTTATATAGCCCAAGTTCACATGGACTGAGCACACCAGGTATCATACAGTATATCATTGTGGCAATTTTACTATTACGAGGTCTAGTTGAGCACAGTTCAATCGTTTGTGCTCTCTCTCTCTCTATTTCTCTCTATCGACGGGAAATAGATTCTTTCTTTCGGGAAACTGATTACTCTCTCTCTTTTGTCGGCAAATGGATTGCACTTTCTCTCATCGGGAAACAGATTGCTCTCTCTCACTCGGAAACTGGATTGCTCTCTCTCTCTCGAGAAGCATTTTTCTCTCTCATCGTGAAACAGATTTTTCTTTCTCTATCTCTCTCGTCGGTAAACAAATTGCTCTCTCTCACTGTCTCATTCGGGAACGGAGTGCTCTCTCATAGGGAAATGGATTGCTCTCTCTCATTGGAAAACAGATTGCTCTATCTCTCATCAGAAAACTCATTGCTCTCTATTTCATCAGGAACCGAATTGCTGTCTCTCTCTATCGAAGGGAAATGGATTGCAATCTCTCTCATTGGGAAACGGATTGCTCTCTCTGTCGTCGGGATACAGATTGCTCTTTCTCATCGGGAAATGGATTGCTCTCTTTCTATCTCTCTCTATCATCGAGAAATGGATTGCTCTCTTTCTATCTCTCTCTATCATCGGGAAACGGATTGCTCTCTCCATTTTATTAATCGTATTGCTCTCTCTATCTCATCAGGAATGAATTGCTGTCTCTCTGTTTCGTTGGGAATGGATTCCTTTCTTTCTCTCTCTTTTCAGGAAAGAAATTGCTCTCTCGTCAGGAAGCGGATTGCTCTCTCTCATCCGGCAACGGAGTAATCTCTCTCTCGTAGGGAAACGGATTGCTCTCTCTCATTAGGAAACAGATAGCTTTCCTTCTCCCTCTCTCTCTCATCCGTAAACGGATTTCTCTCTCTCTCTCTCGTTGGGAAATGAATTGCTCTCTTTCTCTCTCTCTTCTGGAAATGGTTTGCTCTCCCACTCATCGGTAAAATGATTGCTCTCTCGTTGAGAACCGGATTGCTCTTGCGCTCTCTCTCTCTTTCTCTCTTGTCCTGAAACGGATTGCTCTCTCTGCCTCTCTTGTCCTGAAATGGATTGCTCTCTCTATTTCTCGTCAGGAAATGGATTGCTCTCTCTATTTCTCGTCAGGAAATGGATTGCTCTTTCTCATCAGGAAATGGATTGCTGTCTCATCAAGAAACTAATTGCTCTCATAGGGAAACAAATTGCTCTCTCTCTCGCTCAACAGGAAATTAATTGCTATTTCTTGTTGGGAAAACGACTGCTCTCTCTCTCTCTCTCTCTCTCTCTCTGGAAATGGATCGCTCTCTCTCTCTCTCTCTCTCTGGAAATGGATCGCTCTCTCTCTCTCTCTGGAAATGGATCGCTCTCTCTCTCTCTCTGGAAATGGATCGCTCTCTCTCTCTATCTGGAAATGGATTGCTCTCTCATCAGTTAAAGGATTACTCGCTTTCTCATCGGAAAATAGATTGCTCTCTCTCATCGGAAAATAGATTGCTCTCTCTCATCGGAAAATAGATTGCTCTCTCTCATCGGAAAATAGATTGCTCTCTCTCATCGGAAAATGGATTGCTCTCTCTCATCAGGAAATGGGTCTCTTTCTCTCTCTCTCTAGCTCATTGAGAAAAAAAATTGCTCTCTCTCTCGTGGGGAAACAGATTGTTCTTTCTCTTTAACTGGGAAATAGATTACTCTCTCTCGTTGGGAAACAGATTGCTCTCTCTCTTCAGGAATCGGATTGCTCTCTCTCATTGGGAAACGGATTTCTCTCTCTCGTCGGGAAACGAATTGCTCTTTTTCTCGCCAGGAAATGGATTGCTTTCTCTCACGTTTGGGAAATGGATTGCTCTCTCTCTCGCCAGGAAACTAATTGCTCTCCCTCTCCCCAGGAGAGGGATTGCTCTCTCTCTCTCTATCTTGTCAGGAAACGGATTGCTCTCTGTCATCGTGAAACAGATTACTTTCTCTCTCTTTCTCTCTCGTCGGGAAATGGATAGCTATCTCTCTATCATCAGGAAATGGATTGCTCTCTCTCATCAGGAAATGGATTGCTCTCTCTCATCAGGAAATGGATTGCTCTCTCTCATCAGGAAATGGATTGCTCTCTCTCATCAGGAAATGGATTGCTCTCTCTCATCAGGAAATGGATTGCTCTCTCTCATCAGGAAATGGATTGCTCTCTCTCATCAGGAAATGGATTGCTCTCTCTCATCAGGAAATGGATTGCTCTCTCTCATCGGGAAATGGATTGCTCTCTCTCATCGGGAAATGGATTGATCTCTCTCATTGGGGAATGGATTGTTCCCTCTCTCTGACCAGGAAATGGATTGCCCTCTCTATTTTTCTCATAGGGAAATGGATTGCTGTACTGTATCTCTCGCTCTCTCTCTCTCTAAATATATTACTCATTCATTATGAAATACATTTCTCTCTCTCTCTTGTCAGGTAACGGATTAATCTCTCTCTCTTTGGGAAACAGACTGCTCTCTCTCGTCGGGAAATGGATTGCTCTCTCTCATCAGGAAATGGATTGCTCTCTCTCATCAGGAAATGGATTGCTCTCTCTCATCAGGAAATGGATTGCTCTCTCTCATCAGGAAATGGATTGCTCTCTCTCATCGGGAAATGGATTGATCTCTCTCATTGGGGAATGGATTGTTCCCTCTCTCTGACCAGGAAATGGATTGCCCTCTCTATTTTTCTCATAGGGAAATGGATTGCTGTACTGTATCTCTCGCTCTCTCTCTCTCTAAATATATTACTCACTCATTATGAAATACATTTCTCTCTCTCTCTTGTCAGGTAACGGATTAATCTCTCTCTCTTCGGGAAACAGACTGCTCTCTCTCGTCGGGAAATGGATTACTCCCTCTCACTTATCAGGAAATAAATTGCTCTCTCTTGTTGGGAAATGGATTGCTCTCTCTCTCTCTCTCTTTCTCTCTCTCCTTTGCTCTCTGGAAATGGATTTCTTTCTCATCAGGAAACAAATTACACTCCCTCTGTCTCGGGAAACGGATTGCTCTCTCTCGTTGGGAAACAGATTGCTCTCTCTTGTCGGAAAATGGATTGCTCTCTCTCTCTTTCATCAGGAAACGGATTGCTCTCTCTCTATCTCATCAGGAAATAGATTTTTCTCTCTCTTTGTCTATCTCGTCTGGAAACGAATTGCTCACTCTGTCTCGTTGGGAAACAAATTGCTCTCTCTCTGTCATTGGGAAACAGATTGCTCTCTCTCATTTAGGAAATAGATTGCTTTCTTTTGCTCATTGAGAAATGGTTTCCACGCTCTCTGATTGGGAAATGGATTGCCCCCTCTCTATCATCTATCTCATCGGGAAATGGATTGCTCACTCTCTCATTGGGAAACGGATTTCTCTCTCTGGTTGGAAAATTGATTACTCTCTCTCTGGTCGGGAAATTTTATTTATTTATAAAATGTTTTACCAGGAAGTAATACATTGAGAGTTGCCTTTCGTTTTCAAGTATGTCCTGGGCATAGACTTAAAATGACAAATAGTACATGGTTACAAATACAGTTACATAAGTGAACAGGGTATACATTATATACAAGACATTGCTCACTCTTTCTTGGAGAAATGGATTGCTTTCTCGTCGAGTAATGGATTGCTCTCTGTCCCTTAAAAAAATCCAAAATCGTGGATTTGCCTTTTTTGAGACTGATCCATGGAAATCTGTTGGCAAAGGAACAGTGCGATCTGAGGCAGAGTTAAATCCACAAAAAAAATTCGCCCATAGCTACTTTGCACATAGCTGCAACAACTGGAAAGAATATTGGTAGCCATTTTTAAAAGATCAGACATTAACTACAATTAATCAAAAATAAATACCCTGCAATAAAACAGATGAACAAGAAAATAAACAATTGTACAGAACAAACTGCTACAATGTCAGACATATACCTGATCAAGACTCATCCAAGATTTTAATTGACCCAAACACACAACGTGGGCCCAAGTGGATTAGGTGGTTAGAGGATTCCAACACACTGATGCTAGCTATGTACCTGGAAAAAGAAATACAGATATTCAAACTCCTAAAATATTATGCTGGATGAGGAATCAGAAAATTGATTTCAACCCTGTCAAAGGAACAAATGAAAGATCTAAAAGCACTGAAAGAGGCATTAACAGCATGTTTCGCATCCTAGAATTTTTTTGAATATGAGAGATATATTTTTCCCTCTGCAATAAAACATACTGAAGAACCAATGGATGAATTTGCCACAGGTTTAAGACATGTATTATAGGACAGTGATTTTAAAATGAAATTAAGTATTCCAATGAAGTAGAACTTAAATCCCAGTTAATAGCAGATGCAAATCATTTGTCCTTCTGAAGAAGCATATGATAGAAATCGCAGTCCCTGGATGACATAACATCTATGGCACGCACAGCTGCGCTGGCAGATGTGCAAGCCACACACATGGAGAGTGTGCGAAGGCCATCACAGGACTCACACACAAAAACATGGGTCAGTCCTTTCACAAAGACACAAAGGCCACATCAGAGCACCTTGACAACACTTAGCTTCTTCAGGAGTATCAATTCACAGACAACATACTGTACCTAGTGTGACAATATAGCACCATTGTTTTTCCGGTTTTCTTTTCTCCCACATATTGGACTACATCCACTCTTCCCCTAAAAGATTCTACACGTGTTTGGGACAAAGAAGACGGTTCCTTTTTTGTGTTTGAGTCAGGGAACATTTTGTCTATTCACAGTGCCTTAATAATACCATTTTATTGTCACAGATTATATATCTCTAATCATCGCTTGTTAGTGTGTTTGAACTTTTATTTTCAATTGTTTATACTACTGTATATTATAATATCACAGTTATATGTATTTATGTCACTATGTAAAGTATATACTTTAGTACTCTCACTGAAATATAATTAATATTCAAACACTAGATAGGACTTTTCAGATCAAAGGACATAAACTCAAAAAACTCAAAGCCCCTACCATCTACCTACTAGTGGGAGAGACCACCACCAAATTCCGAGTTGACACAGGTGCCATGGTGAGCCTAATAGATGCCAAAAAATACAACAGCATATTTGATCAAACCCAACACTAGAAACAACTAGCATCCGCATATAGTCATATGGGTCAGACGTTCCCCTACCATAAAGAGGAAAAGTAACAATAGCCATATTAGCAGCTAGCTGCTAAGGTAACGAAGGGGTTAAACCAAACTACCTGGTTTGTTGGGGGTAGAGAGGTTGGGTTAAGGGGGTAGTTGCACCAGGGTGGGTGGTTAGGCCTACCAGAATGTTACAGGAGGGGCTAACCCCTTTATTACCTTATTGGTTAAAAATGCTAAGGTAATGAAGGGGTTAACCCCTCCCTCTACCAACCCGAGAGACCAAACCACCCACCCTGGGTCAACTATCCCCATCATCCATCCATTTTAACCCCAACAAAGCCCCACCACCACAAAGAAATGGTCAAATGCCCTAGAAGCCACATATGGTTACTAGTGCTTTTGCCCATTCCAAAAAGTAAAATACATACAGTACCATGCATAACAAATTAAAGTAACATTTTTAATTACCCCTACTAGGATGAATGTGTCCTCCTCTTCTGACCGAACATGTAAGGGCCGATGCCCAACCATTAAAACATCAGTAACCCCTTAATTACCTTTTTGGTTATTACTGCTATGGTAATTAAGGGGTTACTGATATTTTAATGGGTGGGTGAAGGCTGTACTGTGGTTGCCCCAGGACGGGTGGTTAAACCTCCAGAGAGGATTGCCGGATGGGTTGTAACCGCTAAGGTAATGAAGGTATCAACCCCTCCAGCAACCTTCCTGGTAAGTCTAACCACCCTGTTCCGGGACAGCTACCCTCATCTCAACCCCCTCTATCCATTGACTGTCACTATGGTAAACCATGCCCACCATATGGGCAAGGATTGCCACAATGGCAATAAAATCAAACATTAGCCAAAAAATGCTTTGATTGTATATGTGATTATCAATACCCTCAGGGCATAAATAAACACATTGCCACTTAATGGACATCCTCAAAAAAATACACAATTAATTAAATACAATTAATGTGTTTTTTTTACCTTTGCAGAGATTAACATTCATCCTCCTCATCCAACAGCGGCACTAACTCTTGCCCCACAATGCAATGATCCTCATCAGCAATGATGCAACGAACTCCACTGTCATACTGTATACAGAACAACTGTGAGCACGGTACCTGCATATAGGACAAGGATTGATACACAGCTCGCAACTGTCTCACTTTTCACCTCCGCAAAGGTCCCTCAAATGGACAACATCTCTCCTATGGGACAAGGATTAATACACAGCTCGCAAGCTGTCCCATTCTTCATCTTCGCAAAGGTCCATCAAATGAGTAATATCTCCCCAAAATATGTCCCCATATACCACCTGTCACGAATAGCACACAAGTGGGCATGTGACTTAGATATACACTCAGGGTTAATACACATGTCTACCTTAGTGTCCAAAGAATTCAGTGCACCTCAAAATAAAGAAAAGAAAAAATAGTAAAGCAAGTTCACCAATTCAAAACAAACAACCAGTGGTAAGATATGGAATTACATGAAAGTGCCTGGACCCAGACTCTGAATGGTATCTTTGCTCCTCCTTTTCCACAGCATAAGAAAGAAGAAAAACGGAGCCTCGTCAGAAAATCTCCAACTTTATAAATTTCAGGGTGAAATCACACAAAGCAGAGTACACACAGAGTATACACAAAACAGGAGCCAGCAACTGTAAACTTGTTCTCCTCTCCAGTGACCACAACTCTCCTCGCCGCTCCAGCTATCTGACGTAACTTACGGTATTCTGGGTGTTGCAGCAAAACTGACCCCTTTAGCCCTACGCATTTCGCAGGTAGCTCCTGCTTCCTCAAGGGTATTTTAGTCCAAGTTACCTCCTAGATATACCCTCCCTATAGCTGCTCTCAATTAACTTTTAATTATAATTTTTTTAAATGCTAGATTAGGGATACATGTACTAAGCATGGATAAGCATTAATATATTAATAACATACATACATTTAATAAAAACATATATTCAATGAAAAACATTACAATGCATATTAATAAGTTAAAACATAACTATATGTTCATACATCCACTTGAAAAATTGATTGGCACTTTAATTGATTTAATTAATTTAAGAATATATTCTTTAAAATTCCTGTTTTATATATCTTAAAAACAAAGACATCAGAAATGGACATTGTTGTTCCCATATTAATTTTGAGAGCATAAAAAGAAAAAAACTGTTTTCTATATTTATTCTTAGTCCGAGAATATAGGCAGAAAATAGGGAGAAAGTGATATTAGTACAAATCTTCCACATGGACATGTTTTAGTTGGAAACATTTCTTCGTTAGAAAGCAACCCAAATCTAGATTGATATTTAAACCTATGGGGATAAGTGTCTTTAATTTATAAATCCACATGTTTTCCCGTGGGGATAGTTTTTGTACTAAATTTCCTCCTCTTATACCTAACTCTATTTGATCTATTCCCTTCAGGGTTGCTTGAGTGGTATTTTCTTAAATGGCTTGACACATTGTGAGTCTCCTGTCCTTTTAGAATATTCCTACAATGTTCACCAATACGTTGTTTTAGACATCTTTTGGTGCGACCAAAATATTGTCTGCCACATGGTTAATTTATCAAGTAAATGACCCGTTTACTGTCACAATTGATGATTTTTCTTATTTTAAATGTCTCCCCTTTATGTTTAGATCTAAATTATTTTCCATTAATTCCATATATTGCAATATTTACATTTCCCACACCTAAAGAAACATTGTGGCAGCTGCTTATTTAGCCAGCTCACCACTGGTTCTCCCATTTTTGGGATACTGGGTGCTATTCTTTTTTTATATATATATTTTCAGCTCTAGTGTATATTATTTTAGGTTTTTCAATAATATGATCTTTCAACAGAGGATCTTGTTTGGGAATATGATGAAATTTTCTTAATATTTTTTCCATTTTTTTATGTTCAGTATTATATTGTGTAATAAAAGTAACTACATTATCCATATATTTCTTATTGCTGTCTTTATATTCTAATAGATTCCCTGTATCAACTTCTAGCGCTTGTACGTCAGCTTCTTTTATTAATGTATGTCACGGGAAACCAGGTCATTTACACATTTTTACCACTCATTCACTGAGCAAAACAAGGTAGAGAAATAAATTGTAGTTTATTCAGCTTAAATCTGCATACACACAATGGAACACAAAATACAGACGAAAAGAAAAACTTACTGGGTGACTGGGGTCGAAAACTAGACTTTCTTTGTTGCAGGGCACTCTATTGGGAGAGTTTTACCCTGACTGGGACTTAGCCCGGAATCTCCCGGAACTCAAATCGGCATGAAATTCCAGGCGCGACTGCTACGTTCGTTACTGAGGACTTGGGCGCAAAAATCAGGACTTAGTCTCTGGCGTGCAGGCTTTTCAGGCTTGAAAATCGAAGCCAGTTGCTTTGCTATTTCGCACAAAGCAACTTTCAAAAGACCGCCCATGCTATTTTGGCTCTGATTCAAGGGGAACACCCAATCGGATTGGCTCAGCTTCTTATAGCTTTACCTGCTCTAGATGAAACATAGAGGCAGGACTCAACAACCAGTCAGCGTGTGGGAACTTTCTCAAGCAGCCAATCAGAGCTGAGCCAGGTAGAAAAGCCAGGTCAGCGGCAAATTTGATATAGCCAAGGGACATGCACAAGCCTGCCACATCTCCCCCAGCTATCCCAATGCCACCTGCTGGACAGGCGTCCCTACTATACACTGGCGACACACTTTATTCGAGCTTGGCTAGTCCCACGAATTCGGGTATACCCGGGTGTATTGAGGTTTGTGACTGTTTTCTGCCCGAGTGCATTGAGTTATTTTCCAAGCAGGGATTGAAGCATTTTATTCCCGCTGGCTGCAATACTGCACAGTATATATATATATATACTGCATTACAATTCATGAATTTATGCCATCTGGTAGACACGCGAAGCATTGCAGCCTATTAAATCCTAATCATTATCATTTAACAGATCAGCCGCCCATCAGCCAGGCATGAACCCAGGCTGGGAAGGCAAAGGCAACGGGGCTTGTCAGAGGTGAGGAGCGGCGCATTCCAGGTATCTGCCAGGTACATACTGGGTATTTGCTCGAATAAAGTGTGTCGGTGCAGTAGGTCTGGCAGAACAAGTGGCATCTCTGAGGACTGCCATTGATCTCCGGACCTTTCCCCGTGAACTAAATACAGTTCACACCTCTGGGCATCCTCTGGCTGCTTTGAACTCTGATGTCCAGCAGACATACTGGTGCCTATGGGTTTGCACGGGATGCCAGTTTGGACATGGGTTCAGAATGTTGAAACATATTAAAAATACATTTTAATACACTCTGAGTCTCGAGGAACCCCTTCAGCTATGTGGGACTTCAGGTGAGGATCTTGGGCTTGAAAACTAGGAGTCTGGGACGCTGTATGTCCCTAGTGCAACTCTCCGCGGGTACCAAAATTAGTGCGAGAAAGCCAGGGAGAATTATAGGGCCATCGGTAACTTTGTACCCAGACCAACTGCAATCAAAATTACTTTATTTTTCACCCCAAACCCCACCTTAGATTCCCAAAGTTTGGAGTCTCTAGTGTACAGGGAACAGAAAAGGAAATATTGTTGTCTCTTTATTTCTGTCTGACTTATTTCCCCACACACTTTCCCTTTGATTCAGTTTGGACTCTAAGAGTCCTCCTAACCTTATGTATGGTTGGGCACCCGCAAACCATATACTGTTTGTGGGTCACCTTGGCACTAGCTGGGGTACCCCCCGTAACCCAGGGATTCCCTCAGCTCAAGGGATACACATGTATTCCTGTGCCTCATTCTCCTTTCCGAGTTATACTGAAGCAGGACAGCCTAGTGGTGAGTCGCGGTTACGTTTTCAAGGGGAAGTATTGCCGGGACAATGTGCCTACATGTATCCGAGAATCGAGCATGATTCCCGGACACGTATTGGGGAACTGGTAACTCTGGACCCCGACCTCCAAACCCATTTGGACCACGGTTCCTCCACAAAACCCCTCTTGACTCATACACTAGCAATCCCTGCTTGATTGCATGCCCGGAAAGGGAAAAACACAAAAAATTGTTTTTATTACATAAAGTACAGTGCAATAATACAATGTTACTGGGTCCAAGTAACTCTCCAGGACCCTTATACTCAGGCCAGGGGTAACCAGATAGGCTTGACCCCTTCCTGTCACAATGTATTATTTTATTTTATTTCCAGATTTTTTTTGTTAGTACTTTTGACTGTTCTAGAAATATTTTTGTGTCCGTGCACTTATGTCCAATACTTTTAAATTTTCCCTTAGGGATATTACTAAGCCATCTTGGAGGATGGCTGCTTGAGGAAAGATTTTAACTATTGCAATCTACATGTTTGTAGAATGTTCTAGTTTTTATTGTCCCATTTTCTATATACTGTATACAGCAGAGACTGTGACTATTCTAACACAAACCAGTGGCAATCGCCAAAAAGACCCAGGTACACACAGGTGCATGCTGGATACATGCCTTAAACTTGCCTTAAACTAGACCCAGCATTTCTGCATTGATTAATGGCCCGTCAGATTAACAGGAGGGGTCCCTGGCAGTCCCATTTAACTGAATGGGACTGCCAGGGACCCCTGCTGTGTTAATCCTATGGGTCATTAGTCAATGCAGAAATGCCTTAAACTTGCCTTAAACTAGCCAGGTTACACCCAGCACGTACCCAGAATGAAACCGGCTAGTTTAAGGCAAGCTTTAGAATACTCTGTGTCTCGTCTGTATGCATAGATCTAGAAATTCTATTGGGTTTTGACTGAAATTCGTTGTGAATTTTAAATTCCAATCATTAGTGTTAATATTTAACAAACATTGTGTCAAACTTTCACTCCCACCTCTAAAATTAAAATAATATCATCTATAAATCTTCTCCAGAGCACCAGGTTTGCGCCAGATACGCCACCAGTCCATATGGTATCTTCCTCCCACACCCATGAACTAGTAGCTAGGCGCAAACCTAGTTCAAATCGCCATTCCACATAACTGTAAATAACATGTGTCCTTAAAAGTAAAATAGTTATGTTTTAATATGTAGTTAATGCTATCTAGAATAAATTTGTTTTGATCCTTGTGAATAGAAAAATCTAGATAGTTCTTGACTGCTTCGTGTCCTCTATTATGTTCTATATTCATATATAACGATGAAACGTCACATGTGACAAGTACAGTATATAATTTTCCTGCCATTTGATATTTTTGAGATTTATAATATGTGTACAATCCTTAATATGAGATTTTAATTTTGGGACATAATTCTGCAAACAAAAGTCAACATATTGTTATAAATTTTAACTGATTCCAGATATTATTGGACATCCTGATGGGTTTGCAGAAAAAGGGGAAAAGTAGCGCTACTCACTATCCTCAAATTATTAAACAAACAATAAAAAATCAATTGTAAATACAACACAAATGTGTAAATAGAGGAAGATTAAAGAGTCCAATATAGCTATTCTTAAGTCCAGCAGCCAGAGTCCAGGAGGGAGTTGCCATACATATTGGCTGTAAGTGCAATATAGTTCTAACCAATCTCTTGTTAATACATTTTTTGTGCCATGATCCTCTCTCTTTTTTTCTCTTCTTTCAATTGCATACTCTGAATACATTGGAGACCTAGCCTTTCCTGATTTACCCCTGCTATTCCGGATGGGATGAAAATTATCAGTATAAGTCACATTTAATTTCCTTTCTTGATTAACACCTGCTACTCCGGTTGGGAAGAAAAAGATCAGTACAAGCCATATCTAATTTACCTAGCCTTTCCTGATTAACCCCTGCTTTTCCGGATGGGATGAAAATTATCAGTACAAGCCACATTTAATTTGTAGGTGCAAGTACTTTATTATAAGTACTTTAGTAGGTATATAACCTTTATTGATATATTGTTGTTGTCTTTTACATTTATATGGATTATCCTCAACAATTATAACAGAGTCAACGCGCCGGAGGACACTTTTTTCATCCCGGTGGGTTTATTGGGTCCTTGTGCACTTTTGGTATAAAGAAAAAAGCTGCTACCTTGGGGTTTTCTATTAATAGGAAATTTAATTCATTGTTTGAGATCATTCCTTTCCTTCTTCCTTCTGTTAATAGATACCTCAATTCTATTTGGAATCTCATTGTGGGGTTGTGTGTTAGGATCTTATATGTTTTTTTATCACCCAAAATTTTTGATGATTCTGCAATATATTTAACTTTATCCATTAGTACACCCCCTCTCCCCTTATCTGCACTTTTGATTACTATTTTGGTTTTCCTTGTTAGACTTTCCAATGCATTTTTTTCTTCTTTTGTTAAATATTGTTTAATTTTACATCCTTTCCTCTGTAATTCCTCAAATTCCCTATTAACCAGATGGTAGATGGTTTCCACAAAATTTCCCTTTCTTTGGCTTGGGAAAAAAGTGGATTTATTTATAAACTTTGTATGTTTGAAAATATCATCTTCCAATATGTTTTACATTTCTATATTCTTTTTCTTTTTCTCAAAAGAATTTATGTTTTCAAATATATTTCTCAAAAAATATCTTTTTAAGGTGAGTTTTCTAATATATTTGTTGAGATCTATATATAGATTAAATGGATTAGGTCTAGATGTTGGGGCAAAAGTCAATTCTTTTTATAGAATCTTTGTCTCCTATTCTGTTAATGAATGTGAACTTAAATTTAAAATCCCTTTCTCTTTTATGGGGCTTTTCTTTTTGTGGTCTTTCTCTCTCCCCTATTTCCTCATCTGTAACAGAATCCCATTTCCTTCTCAAGGGGGATGCTACACGTTTTGGTTTTCCTACTAATGAGCCCTTATTTCCTCTCTCCATCTTCCGTTCTTGTCTCTCTCTAAAAAAATTATTTTTACCTAAATTCTCAGACCCCTGTTTTTGTCTATAAGTTTTTTTGTCTCTCTCATTTTCCTCATATGTTCTTTTGTTGTAACTGGAATCATATCCATTTTTGATGTCCTTTGGATATTCTGCCCTAGGTCTCTGTTCTATATTGTTCTCTATAATGATCTCTGTAATGACCATACTGTAGGTACTCGCATTCTTTTTAAAAAAAGGTCCTTTTTTCTGGAAACTTTTGCCAATATTGTCCTCTTCCTGTGGATCTATTTACATTGTCACTGTCTCTATGTTCCCCTGTTTTGTAGTTGTGAATCTTTTCTAACCATAGAAAATTTCTCCTATAATCTTCTAATTTTTGATGGATCTCTTTTTATATTTTCTGATTTTTTTAGATTTCTATAATTGCCCGTATCTCGTCTGAATTTACTTTGTTTTATTTAAATTACCTCTTTTTCAATTGTATCTAGTTTTTCTTTTAGATTAATCTCTAACTCCTGTACTTCATTAGAATATTCAATTTTTTCCCAACGGAAAACCATGTGGATTCATAAATTAAAGACACTTATCCCCATAGGTTTAAATATCAATCTAGATTTGGGTTGCTTTCTAACATAGACATTTTTTTCCAACTGAAACTTGTACATGTGGAAGATTTGTACTAATCTCTCTTTCTCCCTTTTTTTCTGCCTTTATTCTCAGACCAGGAATAAATAAAGAAAATAGATTTTTCTTTTTATGCTCTCTCAAAATTAATATTGGAAGCAACACTGTCCATTTCTGATGTCTTTGTTTTTAAGATATATAAAACAGGAATTTAAAAGAATATATTCTTAAATCAATCAAATCGTTTAAAGTGCCATTCAATTTTTGAAGTGATGTATGTACATTTAGTTGTTTTAACTTATTAATATGCATTGTCATGTTTTTCATTGAATATATGTTTTTATTAAGTATATGATGATATTAATATATTGATGTTTTTCCATGCTTAGTATATGTATCCCTAATCTAGCATTTATTTTTAAAATTATGATTAAAAGTGAATTAAGTGCAGCTATAGAGAGGGGTATATCTAGGATGAAACACATGGACAAAACATACAGCTGAGAAAGCAGGAACTACCTGTGAAACATGGAGGGCTATGGGGGACCAGTTTTGCTGCAACACCCAGAATACCGGAAGTGATGTCAGACGCAGGCTGGAATGGCGAGGAGAGTCGTGGTCACTGGAGGGGAGAAAAAGTTTGCAGTAGCTGGCTCCTGTTTTGTGTATACTCTGTGTATAATCTGCTTTGTGTGAATTTCTCTCTCACTCCCTGATTCTCTTTGCTATAACTGAGACCTGGCTCACTCAGTCTGACTCTGCTCTGGAAGCTGCCATCTCCTACGGTGGCCTTTCCTTCTCCCACACTCCGCGCCCTGATGGCACGGGTGGAGGCGTGGGGCTCCTGCTCTCCTTACCGAACCCTTCCTATTCCTCCATCTCTTGCTTTTCCCTCCTTTGAGGCTCACACTGTCCAGATCTTCTCTCCTCTCCCTGTCCATGTGGCGGTTATCTATCGCCCACCTACCTCTACTCATCCCCCTTCTGCCTTTCTCTCTCACTTTGAATCCTGGCTCTCTTTCTTCTTCTCCTCAGACTCCCCTGTTCTTCTCCTTGGGGACTTCAATGGTCACATTGATGACCCCTCTCTCCCTTGGGCTTCCCGCTTTCTTTCTCTAACCTCTTCTTTTGGCCTTCAACAGTGGACTGCAGCCAGCACCCACAAGGATGGCCACTACTTAGACCTGGTTTTCACAAAAAACTTCTCTCTCTTCGATTTCTCCATTTCCCCTTTTCCTCTCTCTGACCATCACCTCATCTCATTCTCTCTATTTCGCTTCTCCCCTTCTCTACCCCCCGGTTTTGCAGAAACCTGCGCTCTATTCACTTACCTGACTTTGAGTCCACTTTACGCTCCTCCCTCTCCTCTCTCAGCTCTGCTACAGACCCTGACAACCTGGTCAGGAACTACAACTCTGCCTTGTCCTCCTCTCTTGATTAACATGCCCCGCTTTCTCTCTGCCGCACTCGCCCTTCTAACCCTAGACCCTGGTTAAATTCCCACACCCGCATGCTGCGTTCCTCCACTCGTTCCTCTGAACGCCTCTGGAGGAAATCTCATACTCTCGCAGATTTCCTTCACTACAAATTTATGCTATCCTGTTTCAACTCTGCCTTCTCGCAAGCTAAACAAGCCTACTTATCTTCACTAATCAACATGCACAAGTCTAACCCACGCCGACTGTTCTCTGTCTTTGATACTCTACTCAAACCACCCTCAGCTGCCTCTCCTTCCTCCATCTCCGCTCAGGACTTTGCTGACTATTTTAAGGAAAAGGTGGAATCCATACGTCAGCACATCCCCTCTGTTTCTTCCTCCCATCCTACACCTCTTCCTAACTCTCCTCCTGCCTTCCTTGACTCTTTTTCCACTGTCTCAGAGAAGGATGTGTCGCTGTTGATCGCCTCTTCTCCCTCTACCACTTGCCCTCTTGACCCCATTCCCTCCCATATCCTAAAACCTCTTGCTCCTACTATAATCTCTATGCTCACACACATTTTTAACTCCTCCCTCTGCTCTGGAACCTTTCCATCCTCCTTCAAACATGCAACAGTCATACCATTACTCAAAAACAGCAAGCTTGACCCTACCTGTCCTTTTAACTATCGACCTGTCTCCCTCCTGCCTTTTGCCTCTAAACTCCTTGAACGTCTTGTATTCGCTCGCTTGCTCCATTTTCTCAACACCTATTCTCTCCTAGACCCTCTACAATCTGGCTTCCGCACTGCTCACTCCACGGAAACAGCCCTCACTAAAATAACTGACGACCTCCATGCTTCCAAAGACAGAGGTCATTACACTCTGCTCATATTACTCTACCTCTCTGCTGCATTTGACACCGTGGACCACCCTCTTCTCCTTCACATTCTCCATACTCTTGGTATTCGGAACAAAGCTCTATCCTGGATCTCATCCTACCTCTCCCATCGTACTTTCAGTGTCTCTTCTGCTAACACCTCCTCCTCTATTGATCTCTCTGTGGGGGTACCCCAGGGCTCTGTCCTGGGACCTCTCCTCTTTTCTCTGTATACACTCTCTCTAGGTGACCTAATAACATCTTTTGGGTTTAATTATCACCTCTATGCTGACGACACACAAATATACTTTTCAACAACCGACCTTACACCTGCTGTACAAACCAAAGTTTCTGAATGTCTCTCTGCTATATCATCCTGGATGGCCCTCCGCCGCCTTAAACTCAACATGGCTAAAACAGAGCTCCTCATACTTCCTCCCAAACCTGGCCCTACTACCTCCTTCCACATTACTGTTGGAACTACCATCATTCACCCAGTAGCCCAAGCACGCTGCCTAGGGGTCACACTCGACTCCTCTCTCACATTCGCCCCTCACATTCAAAACATTTCTAAAACCTGTCGCTTTTTCATCCGCAACATAACTAAGATACGCCCTTTCCTCTGTTGCTCGACTGTTAAAACTCTGACTTTCATCTTGATTACTGTAACCTCCTGCTGTCCGGCCTTCCTGCCTCTCACCTGTCTCCCCTACAATCTATCCTAAACGCTGCTGCAGAATCACTCTACTCTTTCCTAGATCTGTCTCAGCATCTCCCCTCATGAAATTCCGCTCCTGGCTTCCAATCAAATCCCGCATCTCACACACCATTCTTCTCCTCACTTTTAAAGCTTTACACTCTTCTGCCCCTCCTTACATCTCAGCCCTAATTTCTCATTATGCACCATCCCGACTCTTGCGTTCTTCTCAAGGATGTCTTCTTTCTACCCCCTTTGTATCTAAAGCCCTCTCCCGCCTTAAACCTTTTTCACTGACTGCCCCAAACCTCTGGAATGCCCTTCCCTCAGTACCCGACTAACACCCTCTCTATCCACCTTTAAGACCCACCTTAAGACACACTTGCTTAAAGAAGCATATGAATAGCACTGTGGATATTCTGAACACATGATACATAAAGCTTGGCCCCCTGCAGACGCACTTACCAGAACTCCCTCCTATTGTCTCTGTGCGTTCTCCCTACCTACCAATTAGACTGTAAGCTCCTCGGGGCAGGGACTCCTCTTCCTTAATGTTACTTTTATGTCTAAAGAACTTATTCCCATGATCTGTTATTTATATTATCTGTTATTTATTTGATTACCACGTGTATTACTACTGTGAAGCGCTATGTACATTAATGGCGCTATATAAATAAAGACATACAATACAATACAATACAATACAATTTACCCTGAATTTTATAAAGCTGGAGATTTTATGAAGAGGCTCCTTTTTTCTTCTGTCTTATGCTGTTGAAGAGGAGGAGCAAAGATACCATTCAGTGTCTGTGTCCAGGCACTTTCATATAAGTGCATATCTTACCACTGGTTGTTTGTTTTGAATTTGTGAACTTGCTTTACTATATTTCTTTCTCCTTTTCTTTATTTTGAGGTGAACTGAACTCTTTGGACACTAGCGTAGCCATGTGTATTAACTCTGATTGTATATCTAAGTCATGTGCCCACTTGTGTGCTATTCGTGACAGGTGGTATATGGGGACAGATTTTGGGGAGATATTACTCATTTGAAGGGCCTTTGCGAAGGTGAAGAGTGGGGCAGCTTGCAAGCTGTGTATTAACCCTTGTACCATATGCAGGTCACGTGCTCACAGTTGTGCTGTATGTGACAGTGGACTTCTTTGCATCATTGCTGATGAAGATCATTGCATTGTGGGGCAAGAGTTAGTGCCACTGTTGGATGAGGAAAATTAATGTTCATCTCTGAAAAGGTAAGAAACACATTGTATTTAATTAATTGTGTATTTTTTTAGGGTGTCCATTAACTAGCAATGTGTTTATCTAAGTGCTGAGGGTATTGATAACCACATTGACAATCAATGTATTTTTTAGCTAATGTTTGTTTTTATTGCCATTGTGGCAATCCTTGCCCATATTGTGGGCATGGTTTACCATAGTGATAATCAATGGATAGAGAGGGTGTGGATGAGGGTTGCTGTCCCGAAATGCGGTGGTTAGACCTACCAGGAAGGTTGCTGGAGGGGTTGATACCTTCATTACCTTAGCGGTTACAACCCATCCAGCAATTCTCCTGGGAGGTTTAGCTACCTGCCCCGGGGCAACTACAGTACAGTCTTCACCCACCCCATTAAAATATCAGTAACCCCTTAATTACCATAGCAGTAATAATCAAAAAGGTAAATAAGGGGTTACTGATGTTTTAATGGTTGGGCATCGGCCATTAAATTTTCGGTCAGAAGAGGAGGACACCTTCATCCTAGCATGGGTAAGTAAACATGTTACTTTAATTTGTTATGCATTTTACTGTATGTATTTTACTTTTTTTGAATGGGCAAAAGAACTAGTAACAATATGTGGCTTCTAGGGCATTTGCCCATTTCTTTGTGGTGGTGGGGGCTTTGTTGGGGTTTAAGTGGATGGGTGAAGGGATAGTTGACCCAGGGTGGGTTTTTAGGCCTCTCTGGTGGGTGGTGGGAGGGGCTAACCCTTCATTACCCCTTCATTACATTAGCGGTTGTAACCATTAAGGTAATTAAGGGGTTAGCCCCTCCTGTAACGTTCCAGTAGGCCTAACCACCCACCTTGGTGCACCTATCCCCTTCACCCAACCCCTCTACCCCCAACAAATGAGGTACTTTGGATTAACCCCTTCGTTACCTTAGCAGCTAGCTGCTAATATGGACATTGTTACTTTTCGTCTGACCCATGTGAGTATATGAGTATGCTAGTTGTTTCTAGTGTTGGTTTTGATCATATATGCTGTTGTATATTTTGGCATCTATTAGGTTCACCAGGGCACCTGTGTCAACTCGGAATTTGGTGGTGGTCTCTCCAACTACTAGGTAGATCATCGGGACTTTAAGTTTTTTGAGTTTAGCTCCTGTGATCTGAAAAGTGTCTCGGATGGCACTTCCTAGTGTTTGAATATTAATTATATTTCAGTGAGAGTACTAAAGTATATACTTTACATAGTGACATAAATACATATAACTGTGATATAATATAGTATAAACAATTGAAAATAAAAGTTCAAACACACTAACAAGCGATGATAAGAGATATATAATCTGTGACATTGTTTAAATATCTTGCCCATATTGTGTGTGTTTACCACAGTGACAATCAATGAGTAGAGGGGGTGAGTGATGGGAGTAATTGCCCGGGGAGGGTGGTTACGCCTCCCTTGTGGGTAGCAGGAGGAAGGGTTAACCCCTTCATTACCATAGCAGTTAATAACTGCTATGGTGATTAAGGGGTTACCGGCCAGTAACCATTTTACCGTCGGTGTCCACTGAAGATGCAGAGGACCAGAATGATGGGGATGGCCTTCCTTCTGCTAGGGGAAAGTACAACTTTTATTTACTATATACTGGCCAGATAAAGTTTTATTTTTTATGGGAAAATACACTATTATCCAGATCTGGATAATAACCAGGCCTAACCACCCACCCTGGGGCAACTATCCCCTTCACCCACCCCCTCAAACCCACAATAAACATAAAATACAATACAGCAAACAATACTAGCCAATACACCCATTGATTGCCACTGTCGTTACCTATTCCTCAATGGGAGCACAGATATCCCTAATGGCAATGAATGGACACCCTATTACCAACCCTCTCTACCCCCAACCCTGCCCCCTTCTCCCAAACACATACAATAATGTAATGGGCAAAATCCCTATTATCCAGACCTTAATGCTAGCCGCTACGGCAATGACGCAGCTTTTATTTTATTTTAATTACATGGTATTGTAGCAGGGGTCTCCGGAGCTGAACCGCATTAATTTCAGTCCCAGGGACCCCCTGCTCCAATGATATGTTGTTAAAATAAAAGTTGTGTGATCGCCTCTTAGAGGTGCGCAGAGAGATGGACTTATTCTGTCTGTTCTCACTGCGCGTCTCTTACAGACTGATGCGGTCTGGTAGGATTCATACAGCAGAAGTCCAATTCAGAAGCAATGACCCCCACTATGTTAGTCCTGTTAGGGCCATTAGTCTGGTCGCACGGATTCCATGAACACGCGCGTGCTATGACTGTACCCTTGGAGGAATCTGAGCCGACTGAGTAATCAACCATCACGCTATATTTGTACCATAGGTCAGACAGCACAATTGTGAGCATCTGGCATATATGCAACCAGGGTAATACACACAGCTAAACTAACCAATTCACCATTCTCCTTTGCAAGGTACTTTAAATTAGTTCATATGTTCCCTTACTCTGTTACAATGTTTCTGTTCGCTTCCACCAGCAAAGCTAAAAGATGTACAGCAACTCTGGTCTTTGTTTAATAAGAAAAACAATGCCCTTAACACACAATTTACTTTCTACAAAGTGTTCAATCAAAGTATTACTTATCAAAGATTAGCTTTAATATACAAAAATGCAGTGATTATATTACAGAAAAAGATTATTTCAAGAACATACCGTTATAAGGTTCTTCACAGAGGGGTCACTGGTGTAGAAAGGTGAGAATTCATGTGTCTGATCCCAAAACACATCTCTGTTGAATTCTGATTTCATTTATTTATAAAATATTTTACCAGGAAGTAATACATTGAGAGTTACCTCTCGTTTTCAAGTATGTCCTGGGCACAGAGTTAAGACAAATAATACATGGGTACAAATACAGTTACATAAATGAACAGGGTATACATTATAAGCAAGATATTGCATGCACAGTTAAAGAAAATATATATTATGGGCTTATGAAACAGTTACAGATAAGATTAAAATGTGAGACAGCCTTAGATTTGAAAGAACTTAAACTGGTGGTGGATGTGAGAGTCTCCGGTAGGTTGTTCCAGTTTTGGGGTGCACGGTAATAGAAGGAGGAACGGCTGGATACTTTTTTGAGCCTTGGGACCATGAACAGTCTTTTGGAGTCAGATCTCAGATGATAAGTGCTGCATGTGGTAGGGGTTAGGAGCTTGTTCAGATAGACGGGTAGCTTGCCCATAAAGAATTTAAAAGCGACAGGAAAGGTGAACTTTGCGCCTAGACTCAAGTGATGACCAATCTAGTTCTTTGAGCATTTTGCAGTGATGTGTTGTAGTTGCATTGGAGAACAAAACGACAAATTGAGTTGTAGAGGGTGTCAAGTTTGTTAAGGTGGGTTTGAGGTGCCGAGCCATATACTATGTCTCCATAGTCAATAATTGGCATTAGCATCTGCTGAGCGATACGCTTTCTGGCCAGGAGACTTAGGGAGGATTTGTTCCTGTAAAGTATCCCTAGTTTGGCATAGGTCTTGGTTGTCAGGGTATCAATGTGCATTCCGAATGTTAAGTGGGAGTCAAACCATATGCACAGGTATTTAAAACTAGTGACAGGGGTTAGGGTGGTGTTAGTGTTGGTTCTAATCTGGAGCTCAGTTGCTGGAAGCTTTAAAAATTTAGTTTTGGTCCCAAATACCATTGTTACAGTCTTGTCAGTGTTTAAAAACAGTTTGTTGTGGGAAATCCAGTTTTCGAGTCTCAAAAAGTCAGACTGAAGTATGTGTTGAAGGTGAGAGAGGCTATGGCTGTGTGCATATAGGATTGTGTCATCTGCATATATGTGTATTGAGGCTTCCTTACAAGCTGTGGGAAGATGATTGATGAACACTGAGAAGAGTAGGGGCCCCAGAACAGACGCTTGCGGGACACCACAGGTGATATCCAGGGGGTTGGAGTTAGAGCCTGAGATGGACACATGTTGGGATCTACCTGATAGGTAGGACTGAAACCAGTTTAAAGCATGCTTCCCTATTCCAGAGCTCTGGAGTTTATTAAGCAGGATAGCATGATCAACTGTGTCAAAAGCCTTTGCAAAATCTAGGAATACTGCACCAGTGAGTTGTCCACGTGGATCAACAAGGAACTTCTCATCTACATTTACCTCTACAGGAGATGCACGGAACACAGAGCCTCTATGATGGTCACAGACTGTGAGTACAATCTTTCTAATATCAAGATATATATACTATTTTGGCTTCTTTCAATTACAAGACATTGTTTATGCTAACCCTTGAACTGGGAGGTCTATACTACTAATTGATAGCTATTCAGTTGTCCACTTGTGTTATAGGGGTACAGCAGCCGCTGTTACCACCATCAAGATTATGGGATGACTGTTGTATACTCACATATTGACTTTGATTATCCAGCTCCCACTTCATTCAAGATTGTACATGGATACTTTATTGACTATGCTGGGTTATAGTGGTTAGTGCACTAGTGGAGACTCTGTGGTCTCTTATTCAATGCAAGATTTATTTACTATTCTTCCCTCATTGAAAACCACATAATCCAACCCCTATCACCAATCAGCCACTGACATTTTTACAACTTAAATAAAAAAATTCTTTGAACTTTAAAGTTTGCTTTAATATATAAAAGTCTTCATAAACTTGTTCCTATAACACTTAATTCACCTGTTTTTTGAGCGTTGCTATCACGGTATTCAGAAAACCTCGATTACCTGGGATAGCAAAATTCTTAAAACGGGCGAGTAGGCGGCCAGTAGGAAAATGCCTAAACCGCTTGGCACAGCACAGAAACTTAACTCAGCCTCCCTCAAAGGTCTCCCCGTGTGATCTGCCTGCAGAGCTGCACGGTGGGACCTGCCTCTCCCTGTGCATATCTCACCAGCGATCACAGTGTTTTAATAAAAATGTTAATAAGAGTGTACATGAGCTGGGGGGTCTCCGGAGCAGAACCTCATTGATTTCCGAGATACAGGCCCCGTTATTGGGTGCTGATATCTCCTATACCTTAGTAGTTAATGTCCCATCTCACGCTACCCCTGTGAAGGACATTGTGGGCTTTGCCCAGGCCTATTCAGCCCCTGCCACTGCTCCATTCTTGACCAGTAGTTCCCAGAGGGTGAAGTACATAGACCCTGCTGTTACACAGTTTGTACTAAACACGTCCCTGATACAAATGTGGGGAATTGGTCATGTGGGGGTGGGAGCTCTGAAGAGTCTGAAGGGGAAATTCCAGTGTCTAGCTGCGTTAAGAGACCTGGGAGTAGAGGATCTTACCATTCGTTTAGGAGGTCCCCGGAATCTCAGTCCCATGTGTCAAATGCATCTGTGTCATCAACCCTGTCTGTTCCATCAAGTGTATTTTCACCTGTGAGTGCCAGACCTACTAGTGTGGGATCTGAGTCCTTATCCAAGGAAATCCATAAATGGTGGGCCCCATGTTTCAGGGTTATGCCTCTGAGATCAAGTATACTAGGTTTGTGTTAATTGATTGACCCATAGTTGACCATTGGTGGGAATAAGGTGCATTTTCTCCTGAAGAGTCAGCGGAAGCTCTCCATAAGAGAGAAGGAGAAATTAATTTAAGTGTACGCATAGCTAAGGGTCCCTCTATTTTGTGCCAAAAGGTGGACCCTAAGGATCCAGGATTCTGGGTACTAACCTGCCAGGGAGCTGGTCGCAAGATTCTAAAGTTAAGCAGGGCTGACCGGGCCATAAGGAATAGGTACCAGCAGTCTCACGGTTATTATTTTCCTTATGTCCCTGAGCCTATAATGCAGGAGATAGAGGATCACAGGCATGAGTGGCTCAAACTAGCGGTCACGGATTATCTCAAGCCAAGACCAGATATTGAAATTCATAACTGAATCCAATATTTACGCAATCATGAGGGAATGGCTCATAGGGACATGTGTATATATATATATGGACAGAGTGGAAGTTCGGCAACAAGCAGGTGCCCCTAAGGCAGGGGGGCGCAAACTTTTTTTCTGCGCCTCCCTGCCGGCGGTCACTTCACCCCCGCACCCCCCTCACCCCCACTGGCGTCAGCTCCAGCGTCATGACGTCACGTTGCTATAGCAATGTGCCATCACATGACCTCACGGCCTCATGTGATGCCGCGTTGCCATGGCGACCCATGTGGAGTCAAGGTAAGCAAAGGTTTACAGATGCCCTGCAGCTCCCCCGGCACTTAAATGAAGTGCCTTTGGGAAGCGCGCGGGGTCTCTATAAACCAAACACGCCCCCCATAGGTAGTCTCGCCCCCCAGTTTGTGCACCGCTGCCCTAAGGTATACTCTGTTTGGGTGGAAGATTTTGAGGGACGGCCTGTCCAGAAGCCGGATCAAAGGTATTATAAATAGTTCCACACTCTGTCGGGTTAAGTTTAATGTATTTCATCGCTGCAGTCAGTGGATGATATGGGTTTTGTAATTTATCACCTGCATGGTATATGTACACATTTTGTGTCATTTTGCAGGTTCTAGAATAATGGATGGTGCACCAAATTTGGACCCCAAGCACGGCCGTTGGTATTTTCACCCAGTGGAGAGTGTAACTGGGTATGACCCATATTACCTTTCTTTCCCCATGTTATCTCTGTTATGTAAGTCCTGTTAGCTACAGGCTGTAACAGGTTCAATCTATGGGCGCTTGACCCACCTTATGCCCATCTTGTGAGTGATGGAAGTAAGGTGGTGACTCATGGCCTGTGTAAGCCTATCAGGGATAGGTACAGTCCATGAGCCTGCCCCTTCATGAGTCTTCCAAGTGGGTGTAGAAAAGTTAGTCAGTCTGCTTCCTGCTCCGGTGAAGAGAGGAAGAAAGAGCTGTCAGACTCTCCTATCACAGGATGAGCGTGTTTACCCTGAGTCTTTGGACTGAGGGAACATCAGGCTCAGCCACCAAGGCCTATAAGACCAGGGCCTTCACCATCTAGAGGTCTGTGACCTCCAAGTCTCTGCACCACTGTATGGAGAACTGCAGTGGATGCCTGCTATGTATGCCAATAAAGACCCTTGTTCTACTATACTCTCCTGTCTGAGTATCAGTCCTTGGGCAGTAGGTTGAAGAATGCAGAAGTGGGGGCGGATTTCTGGACAACCTGGAACCCACTGTGGCTGGAGGCGCTGAGCACAGAGAAAGAACTGCAGAACAAGAACCTAAGCCTGTCCTGACTCCATTACAACGCAGACAGCACAGATCTCCTGATCCAAACAGGTAGTGCACCACACATACAGGTTGCATAGGCTTTGTTATCTCCCAGAGGGGGTGCGGGGGGACAGTGCTACCCACATATTTATTTGTATACAGGATTTTAGAGCTCAAAGTACTTGTACATTGTATGTCAGTGCTGGAAGATGCCTATTCAAAAAACATTGCTTGGTAAATATGGCCCTATGTCCTTTTACATTATTGAACAGAAAATTATGTTGTCAGACTATTTGCTCCAATCTACTTATACTACTAGCATGTGTTCTGCCTTGTACATTTCCAGCTTTGGAGAACTACCACCGCAGCAATGCTTTAAATTTAAAGCAGAACAATATATTTATGTTGTAACATTCTTAAACGGCACCAGAGTTGAGCTTTATAGCCTCATTATCCAAGAAACATATAAGGACCTTATTAGATATGCAACACATTTGACTTGATTCATTTACTTTTAATCAGATACAGCATAAAAAAATATTAAGTATTTCACTGGGGTGTAAACATTTGAATTTAATTATACTATATGAATGAACAAACAAAGCCCACATGTGGCTGGACTGCAAAACTAACATGAGATCACAAAATACAAATGTACAATAGTTATTATAGACTGAAATATGATAATAAAAAGTATCTTATGAAATCCAAGGGTAGAGTGTCAGCAAATGCTGTATTTTTTTCAAACTTGACAAATCTACAGTATTATCGGCCTCGTTTTCACACTGCAGAAGCAAACTCAGCTATATTATATAATGATCTCCTAGGCTGTCTAATTCAATGGTTATCACTGGGGAAAACTGTTCTACTGTTTTTATTACCATTTTACCTTCCCTATAACCTCTTTAGTTGTAAGGAATAGAGATGTACTGTACTAAACTGTCCAATATACTGTGCATTTGTGAAATTATAAGCGGTTTTCCTCCAAATTCTATGTTCCCCATATTAGTAAGCCTTCTGTGAAATATCACCACACTGTGAGCGTAAAATTGTGTGTATGTATGTATGTCTTTATTTATATAGCGCCATTAATGTACATCGCGCTTCACAGTGTGTGCCGTACTGAACTTTTAGAGAATTTCATAACCGAACAGAGCGATTTTAGAGAATTTAGCATATTAAATGAAACAATGCAGATTGACAAATCGCTTGAGAACTCTGACTTGGCCGCTGCTTTTTTCGCCACTCAAAAGAGGCAAATTTTACATAGTTCACAACCTCATATGAAAGTTTTGCACATCTCTAGTGAAGAACAGGAGAACAATGAATTCAATCGTCAGTTATGTCTATGGCAATTTGCGGCTCTACCACCTTATATTCACATATATATATAAATGCTTATAGCAATATTATAGGGACAAGTACTACTTTTCCACACACAAATAAATAAAAAAATAATGTATTAAGGAATAGTTATAATTGCAGAGGTGAGAGACGTTATTGTACCCATTACCATGGGGTAATGCATGACATTGCATAATTAGTTTGCAAAATCGAACAAGGTTGCTACCCAAGGCTCAATTTGTTTAATAGAGTCGTGGTGAATCGCATAATATATGTAACCTCTGTAAAATGCATAGAGCAAGTAGACACACTGCCCCGTGTCAGAGCCCTCTCCAAATGCACTCAGCATGGGACTCATGAGGTACATGGCAAGGGCCAATGACAATGGACCCTAATGAAGGAGTGAGTTAGGGAGAGAGGTCTGTCTGAATTCTCGGATGGAAGAAGTTCCTACTGAGATTGACCAAGAATAGTGCTGGGGAAAGTACGGTGGCCACCCAGGAGGGAGACGGTCTCTAAATAGGGGAGAAGTGCCCAAAGAACTTGTGATGGACAGTCCCACTCAGGGAGGATAGCCAGGAGGACTTTTGGTAAAGAGTGGCGTACTGTCCATACCCATGAAGAACATCAAGAGGGTTGTGGTAGAAGTAAGAAATGAGACCACCCAAGATGCTCTGGTGTGAAGAGGCACTGTGGTGGCCTACCTGTACAGTACCGAAGTAGTGGTCCAGCCTGACAAAAAAGGGTGACAAGGGTAAGCTTACCCCAGATATGTTTGACTTTGGAGACAGTTCTGCCCCTGAACAGTGGACGGCATCTGAAAGAGAAGATGTGTTCACAATAAGTGAATGGGATGTAGGATGCGCAACGGGAGTGGAGCACCGGATACGCCTTCATGATAGCCACCCTTTTAGAAAGAGGTCACAGAGATTTTCTCCGGCTGATGTAGAAGATTTGAGATGCCATCTACAAGAATTGATGGCTGCAGGAATAATTTCAAAATCCAGAAAATTAATACACTACACCAATAATGCACAAAAGAAAAATGGGGCAGTAAGAATGTGTATTGACTGCTGCACTTTGAACAAGCATTCCTGACCAATATACTATCCCATGCTTAGAAGATGCATTGGTCTGTCTCACAGGGAGTAAGTTGTTCTCAGTCCTCAACCTACGTAGAGTATACTATCAGATCCTATCATGATTCCCTCCTGAAGTATTCCCCGTAGACATGTAGGAGTGCACAGAGGAGTCAGGTTCAGGCCCAGAACAGGTAAGAACAGGTCAATGAGCCAGCTGCTATCCTAGTTTGGCTATAAAACCCCACCCATCATGTTTGGTCATTGCTTGTAAAACATTCTGTTTACAAGTCAGGAGTTAGCTTATTCCTTGTTCCCTAAAGCTGCATCTGTCCCTGTTGCTCGTCACTCTGACTCCTAATTCTACAGATATTCAGGTCATTCTTGTTTTTTGTCTTGTGTTCCATTTGCACAATTTTGTCCCCCTGCTTATTATTTTGACGCTTGATATTATTGCTGTTGCATGTAGCTCGTCCTGTTATTTCCCTTAGCAATAATTGTCCTCTGTTTATTATTTAGCTACCGTAACTTTTAGGCGTAGCTCTGCACATGTTGCAGACTCCATTTTGTTTTCCCTGCCTTGTTTTTGTGTTACATTAAATTTACAGCAGATGGTAGTCAGCTCTCTGATGACTGGGGTCATCTAGGTACCATCAAGATGTTGGCACTAATAAAAAAACAGTTCTACTGGCCCCAAATGGTATGGGATGTTGAAGAATACTTCAATAATTGTGGTCGGTGTGTACCAAGGAAGACCCTGCCTAAGAGGTTCACCCCGGTAGTAAATATAACTAGTAATGGATCATTGAATTTGGTTTGCATGGACTTTGTCATTGGAAGCTTATAGATAGAACACTAGCAACATCCAAGTGGACTACTTCACCCGGTCTGTACAGGCCAAGCCCAACCATAGACCAGCGAGCCATTACAGTCACCAAGGTGCTGTGGGACAAATACTTTATTCATTATGGACTACTCGCTAGAATCTATTCCGGCAAGGGATGAGATTTTTAAAGCCACCTCATTAAGGAGTTGCTACACCTATGTGGGATAAAGAAATTCCAAACAATGCCATACCATCCTCAGGGGAACCCCCAACCTGAAAGATTTAATAGGACATTATTGAACGAACGATGGGCACATTGAATACCCATGGAAAACAACAGTGGAGTCATCATGTACTGTACATCACCTGGTGCATGCATACAACTGTACCAGTAATGACACTATAGGGTACTTGCCATATTATCTAATATTTGGGCAGAAATCCCAGTTGCCAAATGATCTGTGCTTTGGAATGGCAGCAGACAACACATCCCCCACTACTTACCGTACATGCAATTAGTGAGAAAACTCAAAGAAGAGTTGCAAGAGGCATATAAACTGGCTACTACTGTGGCTGAAACCACCAACTAGAGAAATAAAGGCCAGTACGATAAAAGGGGGTGGCTGGCCAAGAATTTCAAGTGCATGATTGAGCTCCTATCAGAAATATTGGTAAACCTGGCAAGCATAAACTAGCCTATGACATTGGGTTCTGGAAGTCAGAAAAACTAAAGGAGCTGTCTGTATACCTGGTGAAACCTGAAAAGGGATATGGATCAGAAAAGAACCTGCATAGGAATCACTTATTGCCAATAGGTCAGATTTTGAGGTGCCCTGTGAGGGAAGAGACTCCAGGAGCAAATACTCGGCCCAGAAGAAGGGAGCAGTTAAACAGAAGACAGAGTCAAGCCTGAATACCTCTAAAACCATACACAAATTAAATTGATGATGAGGATGAGAAATACAGAGGAGGAAGGATGTTAGGCAATATGTCTGAGATCATAGACTCTGAAGAGAGAAATCCTCCACGAGAGATTTTCCCAATGCAACCAGCAGGATCAAGAGACATAGGGAGCAATGCACTAAGCTCCGCGTTTTTGCGCCCGATTGAAAAAATTTTACTCGGCCGTTAAAAAGTAAAGCCAAAGGCGTGATTCCTTAAAACGTTAATGGTATTTTGTTCCGGCCGAGCAAAAATATGCCAGATCGCGCATGCTGCTTCCCCCACCCCCCCTGCTATAGGGCTTAAACTTGTAAAGCGAGATAGCTGATAGAAAATAAGCCTGTAAGAGATGCATGGAGACACTGCGTCTTCATGCACAGCTCTTACAGGCGATTGTGAAGCATAGAAATATATTTTAATAATAGTGTATATGTGTAGGCGGTCTACTGAGCTAAAAAGCATTGGTTTCAGCCTCGGGAACCACTTACTTCTTGAGATACAGGCCCCGTTATGGGGTGCCGGTATCCCCTGTGCTTTTAAAGGTCCCGCGTCACGTAACCAGGGGAATTAAATCCTGCAGGGGGATACCGGTACCCCATAACGGGGCCTGTATCTCCTAAAGTAGGGGGTCCCTGAGGCTGAAACCAATGCGGTTCAGCTCAAGAGACCCCTACATATCTACACTAGTATCAAAACACAGATATCAATTAAAAATAATTCATTACTGTAGCAGCTATCGCTATGCTAATGAAGCTGCATTCATCTAATTTGTATTAATAGTGTGCGGGAGCAGGGGGTCTCCCGAGATGAATCGCTTCCCTGCTTCCCGAGTTACAGAATAAAAACAGCAAAAAACCTCGGTGCTAACCTCCACAGAAAAAACCCAAACAAAAAGTTTGAATATTACCAGTGAATGGTGACGAATACCCCTAGGCATTCAATTTAGGAAAAACCTAGGTTGATGAACCCTTCTGCTACAACCCCAATGGGGGTTATCCAAAACCCTGGACAAGAGAGATAAACAAGAAAACAGGGGGGAACAAGGGTTAAAAGGAGAAAATGCAGTCTTCAAATATAACGCATATATCAAACCTCATAAGGTTAGATAAGCCAGGGAGGAGGGGGGGGGGAGATAAATAAATATAGATCCACAATACTTACACGGCCCAATATAAGTACAAATATACCAGGAGGTATCTGTGATAATCCAATTCTCCTACCCAGGTCCGTGCAGCAGGGGGGCTGGGTCACTGGCAGGTGATGGTATGATGAGGGAACCCTTACTCTACCACTCTATCCCAACGTCTCCCATGTGACAGGCTTTAAATGACGTCACATCCGTTCTCCCCAAAGCCTCTGTCACATGGTCTACTACAGCGGTGCGCAAACTGGGGGGGCGCACGATTATGTAGGGGGGGCGCGGCTGCTTGCAGGGAAACTTGGGGGCGGGCAGAGCTGTGCACGGTCGGCCAGAAGCTCCGTGCTGCTGCTTCTATGTGTCTGTGTCTTGCAGAGGGGGCAGGGCTTCTCTCTGCACAGAGACAGCCCCTCCTTCTCTTCCTGTCTGCTTCCCGCACCAGTTTTCAGCAGCATGGAGGGTTGGGGGATCGGAGCATATCGCCCCCCCAGGTGAAAGTGTGTGTGTATGTGTGGATTGAGTGTGTGTCTGGGGGGGGGATTGTGTGTGTGTGGGGGGGGGGGGATTGTGTGGTTGTGTGGTTGTGTGGGGGGGATTGTATGTGTGTGTGTGGGGGGGGATTGTGTGTGTGTGTGTGGGGGGGGGATTGTGTGTGTGTGGGGGGGGGGATTGTGTGTGTGGGGGGGATTGTGTGTGTGTGTGTGGGGGGGGGTTGTGTGTGGGGGGAATTGTGTGTGTGTGTGGGGTGGGGTTGAATGTGTGTGTGTGGGGGGATTGAGTGTGTGTGTGGGGGGGGGATTGAGTGTTTGTGTGGGGGGGGATTGAGTGTGTGTGGGGGGGATTGAGTGTGTGTGGGGGGGGGGATTGAGTGTGTGTGTGTGGGGGGGTTGAGTGTGTGTGTGTGGGGGGGGATTGAGTGTGTGTGTGGGGGGGATTGAGTGTGTGTGTGTGTGTGTGTGTGGGGGGATTGAGTGTTTGTGTGTGGGGGGGGTTGTGTGTGTGTGTGTGTGTGTGTGTGTGTGTGTGTGTGTGTGTGTGTGTGTGTGTGTGTGTGTGTGTGTGTGTGTGTGTGTGTGTGTGTGTGTGTGTGTGTGTGTGTGTGTGTGTGTGTGACGACGGAAGGACGAAAACACCCGTGGGCCCCCGCTGGCCTATAGTACCATTGATGTGCATATATGTGTATGTTAGGGGGGTATAGGGGTTGTTGGTGTATATATTAACTCAGTATTATGGTTTAATGTGAGGGAACAGCACAGTGGTTATACACAGCTCTTCGTTTAAATAAGGGGGGTGGTGGGAAGGTCAATAGGGGATGAAGGATAATAAAAATATGCTGTATGAGAGTAGACACACTCACATCAAATATCTGATATCTTGAGCTGTTGTACTCTCCTCTTTATATGACTGGGTTGGTTGAGGGTGAGGAAAAGCCTCCTGGTATCCTCCTTAGCAAAAAATAAAAGGGAAAAATAGTGCAATAAAATTTATTAACAGATGAAAAAAAGAGATTTAACACTTACAAGCGGCCGATAATTTCAAGCATAGAGAGGAGATGCCGCCAGACTCCACAGCGCGTCCCTTCCTGGGTTAGGGTGTTTTGTCCTGGCTGGTTCCCTGTTGGCAGATGATTCCTGTGTTTGTCTTCAGTGTAGGTGGCTGTGCTGAGAATGTCCAAAAGCCCGTGCACAGGCTATGTCCTCCTCCGGCCGCCTATCCCTCTGCATACACAGTTTACAGCTCCCTCCTCCGTTGCGCGTGCGCATGCGCAGACGGCGAGACGCTGAGCCAGAAGAACAGGGAAATCAACTCCTCACTACGGTGGCTTGCAGTGGCCAAAAAACGCTTGTAAGTGTTAAATCTCTTTTTTTCATCTGTTAATAAATTTTATTGCACTATTTTTCCCTTTTATTTTTTGCTAAGGAGGATACCAGGAGGCTATTCCTCACCCTCAACCAACCCAGTCATATAAAGAGGAGAGTACAACAGCTCAAGATATCAGACATTTGATGTGAGTGTGTCTCCTCTCATACAGCATATATTTATTATCCTTCATCCCCCATTGACCTTCCCACCACCCCCCTTATTTAAACGAAGAGCTGTGTATAACCAAGGTTATACACCACCAAGGGCCAAATACCCCGTTAACCCACCCCCGCTACCCACAATAAACCTGGCACGGCTGGTTAACCCCTTCATTGTCTTAGCGGATATCCGCTAAGGTAATGATGTGGGCTTTAAATGCATTTTTCCTGCCTCGGATGCATGCCGGGGGGCTCTTGTGCTGATATTAATGAGTATCAGCTCCGGAGACCCCCGGCATCAATCCCAGGCAGGAAAAAGGCCTGATTTTTTCTGTGTCGACCTTGCCGATGCTTCTCCATCACCAACTTGCCAACTTTAGTTGGCGGGCTGGATTGGCGTAAAAATCTCAATTCTAGATTGCTGATCACCAGCAAAAAGCTGATCGGGGCTACTAGAATTCAGCCGATTTAAAAAAGTGCCGAAAAGTGGCTCATCGGGAACAAAAATTGCCGATTTTGGCCACTTTTCGGCGCTTCCTGAATCGGAAAGGCTATTTTGGCGAGAAAATTTAGAATAAAGCCTTTTCGGCGCTTACTGCATAGAGCCCTATATCCTCAATCTGATTGGCTTCTTTTGTGCCTGCCTTTACCTGGCGCGTTTTTCCGCCGGGCTTTTAAAGCACGATTCACTTAGCACTGTTTATAGATTTCCGCGGACTGGCAAAAATCGGCGCGTTTGCCTTTTTTTGCCTGATCGGGCGTGTTTTGCTCGCAGGCCAGAAAAAATGCCTTTTAAGGAGATAAATAGCTATTATAACTGCTTAGTGAATCGTGCAGCAGGCGGTATAGGCCTTAAAAGCCACTTTGCTCTCTTAAAACGACTTATCCCCCTGGGTTATTAACATTCCAATGGACAGGGTTGACTTGAAGATGAGTTAGATATAGACCGTTGTGAACACCATGCTAGCTGAGAAAGAGCTACCAATAAACCTAGTAACAGTAGCTCCACAGTTGCACTCATCACGCCCAGAAGGGAGATTAGGCCATCCATGAAACTGACCTATGATTTAACTGGAGTGTCGACAGAAACCCCCCATGGTTTGTCTTGCTAAATGGGTAATCCCCATAACACAAGATTTAGGTGAACCTGGGAGGTGTGGGACAATGTGGTGCACTAGTGCTGCTGTACGTGAAAACTGTATGTGTATTGATTCCACTGTGCCTATGATATTATGTACATAGAGATGAGGCATTTGTTAGTTTAGTATGTTACTGTATGATAAAGATTTTCCTGACATCAAATTCTTTAGCAGGATGATTATGTAACCCTCTGTATGCAGCACGTACACACACTGCCCCCTGCAAGAGTCCTCTCCAAGTGCACTCAGCATGTGACTTATGAGGTACATGGCAACAGCGAATGATAATGGACCCTAGAGAAGGAGGGACTTAGGGAGAGAGGAGTCTTTAAGAGAGCCTGGTGGAACACACTGTGGCAGAGCTGCGAGAGTGCAGGATTTCAGGACTGACCATTGGGGACCTGGAGCAAGGTTACGTTCCACCTGAGTTACTGGATGCTGGCAGGATAGAGTGAGTTGATCCCGTGAGGATACCCAGAGGAGCACTGGTCTGAGAGCAGGAGGAGCAACGCGCACCATCAGAAGGAATCCTCAATGGAAGCCAGATAAATTGATACCAGAGCTTTTTCCAAAGTAATAAGCCTGCTATACCACCATAGTAGATAAAAGCTCCAACACTGTGCCTTCACCATTACACAGGTCTTGATACCCAGGATTGGGTGACTACAGTAACAGACACTGAGGCAAAGTGCAGCGCTTCATGGGGAGTGTCTTATGTAATGCCTTATGTAATGTGACTGCATTTAATAATCCCTCTGAGGATCATCAGGTACCTGTGTACCCATTCTAATTGCTTTATAAATATAGTGGTATTATAAACGTTCCTGTTGTCTGGCTCTATTTTATCTGACGTGCTACCACGAGAGGGAAATATACAGAGGAAGAGAATTCCGGCCCCCACCTCAGCAATAGGTGTTAGTCTGGGGTTAATTACATATACAGTATATTGTTCCAGCAGTAACATGCTATTGCACAATACCATCTGCAACATTTGTACATGTATCACTAAGGTATACATTATTTAAAGTAAATAAACCACAGTCCTTCATCCTTATTGTTGTAAATAGGACTATAGGTTTTCAAAGCATGTTAAAAACAAATTTGAAGGGCACAATCCATAGTTCCCATGACAATCTACTGAACACAGAAAATTACGAGGTATGTTCTGCTCACATCTGTATGCAAAGTAAAACAAGATGCTGCTCATTGTTGGCAAGTTTATATTGAAATTGCCTATATTGAAGTAGAACATCTTCTACGAACTCTGTTTTAGACAATGCATCTTTTTTGCCAAGTACTCAATAGCATCTTTTAACCTCAGACAGTTTCTCAAGCACTGAGTATTGCCATTACAGGATTTCTGAAGAATACAGATATATGCGGGCAGAGGGACAATAGCTAAGACCCTGCCAGATTACCATCTATGCCAAGGGATAAACCACGAGTTTATTTTAAACAAGTGTCAATATGCATTACACAGAAGTTTAACAAGTGATTTAGTTGAACATAAGCAGGGACACAAAACATATTCAGCTAGTTATGTTCACAACATCTGGGTGGCTTTTTAAAAGCATGTGTGGACATTTTAAGTGTGGTTTCTAATCTAATCTAGTAAGTAGCATTCCAAGTACAGTACCTATCTGTATGGAGAAAAGGCCTAACTGTAAAATGCAGTAAGCAATTGGAAAGTAGAAAATAGAGGTTACAAAAAGTAAATGTTACTTATTTAAAGAGAATATGAAGAAACTCTTGACAGAGAGAACAAAGAGATAAAATAGTTTGAATTCTGGAATTTACCAAAAAAATATTATAACCGTAGAAATATCAGTTTGGATATACTTATTTCATATAGCTTCTGTGGGCAAACAAAGGCTCAATTCAATATGCTGTGAAGCAAACTTTTGCTGGTCAAGGAGGTTATCAGCTTCATTCTAATGAATTGTTCTGCAATGTTTACGGACATGGAGAAGATGACTCTACAGCTTATTCAATTATGGCTACAATTTACATTTTCTTCATCCATTGTTCCATTTAGTTTCAGTCCATTATTAACTTCTTCCCAAAGGAACGTTAGGGTCTTATACATAATAACAGCAGTTACAGTGAAAGGCAACCACATTAGCTTGTATATTAATCATGCAAATACACCCATTGCATTGTGAATAGTTTCTAGGAAACTTTCCAGTGGCAGTGGCACTTACTTAGACACATTAAGAAATTGTTCCTTTTATGCATTTGAATCACAGTTTTCAGATTTCTTTACTGTCTCTATGGTGTCTCATTATGAGACTGTAGGAAATGTACAAGTACACAGAAAGCAATTGGAAACCGAATTGTCTTTCTGCTTGCATTTAACTTAAACTCAGCTGTGCCCTTTAGATTTAAAAAAAAAAAATTGTGAAAAAAAAAAATACTTTTCAGAGATTTTCAGCTAAAATTCATTTTTGCATCAATTAACAAAATGTGAAAAATGTATGTATCACAATCGTTAAAGTTTTTTTGGAGAGAGTATATATAAATAATAACCTTACACAATTTTAAATTACCTGTCTGAGTGGCCATCACAAAATACTTCAAAAATCACATAGGTTAGGAAAAATCATTGAGTATTGAAGCATTGGTTTTGATTTGAAGCTATACATCCTACTTTGATGTAAACGGTGAGCCGGACCATATTTTCTGATTCTGTATTACAGAACATATACTGCTTGGCCAAGCATGGCTAAGTAGCACCATAAAATAATGTTTTGATTCTTTTTATACATTTCCATGTTGGTTAGCGCACGTGTTTTTTCTTTTGTTGATATCATGTTTGTATAATCATGTTTGAGGTCATGGAAATGAATAGCAGATGTGGTTTGTGATGTAATTATTAGGCAGAAGAAGGGTTTAGTTATGGTCTCAATTATGGTTTTCAGAAACAGTTAATTATGGTTCAATGACTCTCATTCTACAGTGCTCACTACCATAAAGGGAAGGGGTATGGTAATGAGTGGACTCTTAATGTGAGTCATTGAACTATAATTGCTAATTTTCTTCCTTATAGTTCAGGGTTGTCAAACACGTAGCCCGCGGGGCCATATGCGGTCCACAAAGAGTTGCCATGCTGGCCGTGTACAGTAAGCAGACACTCCACTTTAGGCAGGCAGACTGAAACTGCGCTGGTGAGAAGGTGAGTCCGCCCAATCGCCTCCACAACCAGAGAGAGAATGAGGGGATTGGGAGAGGGAGAGATAAAGGGGTGATGAGGAGAGGGAGAGAGAAAGTGGTGTGGGCAGAGGGATAGAGAATGATGTGATTGAGAGGGGGAGAGAGAAAGGGGTGATGAGGAGAGGGAGAAAGAGGTATGGGGAGGGGGTTAGAGAAAGGGGTGATAAGGAGAGGAGATAGAAAGTGGTGTAGGGAGATGGAGAGAGAAAGGGGTCATCAGGAGAGGGAGAGAGTAAGGTGTGATGAGGAGTGGGAGAGAGAAAGGGGTGTGGGGAAAGGGAGAGAGAGAGGGATGTTGGGAGAGGGAGAGAGAAAGGGGTGATGAGGAGAGAGGGATAGAAAAGGGTGATGAGGAGAGGGAGGAAGGTGTGATGGGGACAGGGAGAAAAAGAAAGGGGTGATGAGTAGAGGGAGAGAAAAAGAAGCGATGGGGGGGGGGAAGAGAGGATGAGGGGGAGAAAGGGGAGGGGGAGAGAGATACCAGAGGTGTTTACATATTTTTAATAAGGAAAGCTCAAGAAAAATGTGTATGCTTAGGTTATAGTGACTATTTATTTAATTTTTTCCTTCCACCTATCTAATGGTGCAGCCCGAGTCTTGCTGTCGGATTTAAGAGTTGGGCCCCAAACTATTTTTTTATATTGTAGTTCATATCTGTGAACCATAATGTCACTAATCTTTGACCCTGGAGATTGATTCTCAGGATGCCAGGTGCAAACTAGAATCTATAGGTACAATGTTGTTTTGAGTCTAAAGTACTGAAGTGTATACTTGATGTGTTTCTGGCTACAAACTAAAAGCAGAAACGTTAGTTCAGCTATTACTCTGAAACACATCTGTTTGCTTTTGTTTATGCTGTTTTTTCTTCATTACTGGCTGTTGTACAGACTGCATCTGGTTACAGTGTGTAAAACTAGCAAGTCCACACTCGTGGCTCCAAACAAAACAGTAAATGTGTCGTCCTACAATCCTTGTGAACAGCTAGTATTTTAGCATATTTCTAATCTTTGAGGTTTATCTACTAATTGGCAACACTGAAAAAAATCTATTAGCAGAGCAAAACAAATGCACTTATGTCATGTTGAAAAAGAAATACAACAGTCTGTCAAAACAAATTAAAAAGCCTTTTGCTGTATTTTTATGTTAGGTTGTATTTTATTATATCCATATGTAACACAAAACAAACGGCCATTTAGTACTAGTTGGGGGGCCATCAAGCTTTCATTTTAGAAACTGATATGGCCAATTTCACTCAATATGTTCTTTCATAGAAAAACAAAGCCATTGACATTTCAGCAAATTTCTCATTACATGAAAAAAGTTAACCGGGAAGGTTCACAAGTAAGCATAAAAAGAATCCACAGATTAGAGCATTTGTGCAAAAATGTTAGGTCAAAGCACACAAAAAAAGTAACTCTGGACAGTTATTCTGCAGAGGTATCAACATGTATCGTAAGGACAAAAATCTGTGAAAAATATTGGGTTTGAAGCAAAGAAATGGTGTCTGAATGAAAAAAAAAGTACTCACTTATACCAGCTAGACTTCATTAAAGAGATTGTCAAATGTAAAAAATAGGTTAGACTTCTCAAATAGTGAAGCCTTCGTATACACATATTTTTGCAAAAGAACCTTGCCATTCAGGAAAAGAGAGACAGCCACAAAATTCCAATATTTTGCGAAGGCTTTTGATACTGTTGATCATGCTATCCTGCTTAACAAACTCCAGTGCTCTGGAATAGGGAAGCATGCTTTAAACTGGTTTCATTCCTACCTATCAGGTAGATCCCAACATGTGTCCATCTCAGGCTCTAACACCAACCCCTTGGATATCACCTGTGGTGTCCCACAAGGCTCTGTTCTGGGGCCCCTACTCTTATCAGTGTTCATCAATCATCTTCCCAAAGCTTGTAAGGAATCTTCAATACACATGTATGCAAATGACACACTCCTATATGCACACAGCCATAGCCTCTCCAACCTTCAACACATACTTCAGTCTGACTTTTTGAGACTCGAAAACTGGATTTCCCAAAACAAATTGTTTTTAAACACTGACAAGACTGTAACAATGGTATTTGGGACCAAGACTACATTTTTAAAGCTTCCAGTGACTGAGCTCCAGATCAGAAGCAATGCTAACACCACCCTAACTCCTGTTACTAGTTTTAAATACCTGGGCATATGGTTTGACTCCAACTTAACATTCGGGATGCCCATTGATACTCTGGCATCCAAAACCTATGCCAAACTAGGTGTACTGTACTTTACAGTAACAAATCCTCCCTAAGCCTGCTAGTGAGAAAGTGTATCACACAGCAAATGCTAATGCCAATTATAGACTATGGAAACATAGTATACGGCTCAGCACCCCAAACCCACCTTTGCAAACTTGACACCCTCTACAACTCAATATGCCATTTTGTTCTCCAATGCAACTACAACACACATCACTGTGAAATGCTCAAATAACTAGATTGGTCATCACTTGAGGCTAGGTGCAAAGTTCATCTTTCCTGTCTTGCCTTCAAATACTTTCTGGGCAAGCTACCCATCTATCTGAACAAGCTCCTCACCCCTACCACATGCAGCACTTATCATCTGAGATCTGACTCCAAAAGACTGTTCATGGTCCCAAGGCTCAACAAAGTATCCGGCCGCTCCTCCTTCTCTTACTGTGCACCCCAAAACTGGAACTACATACCAGAGACTCTCACATCCACCACCAGTTTAAGTTCTTTCAAAACCAAAGCTGTCTCACATTTTAATCTGGTCTGTAACTGTTACATACGCCCATAATATATATATATTATCTTTAACTGTGCATGCAATGTCTTGTATATAATAGATACCCTGTTCATTTATGTAACTGTATTTGTAACCATGTATTATTTGTCATATTAACTATGTCCAGGACATACTTGAAAATGAGAGGCAACTCTCAATGTATTACTTCATGGGAAAACATTTTATAAATAAAAAATAAATAACTAAATAAATCCAGAAATACATACAATTTTTATGTGCAACTGCAATTTAACATCTTTTTGCAAAGACCTAAAGGGCTTAATGGCTACTGTACATATGTGAGAAACTGGAGAAACATATTGTGGAGCAATTCCATATATTTGTCAGTTTAGTAAAATGACATGTTAATAGAAGAACTAAAAGTTGGATAGCAGTCAATTTAGATGCTTCTAATAAATATCAGACTATAATAAAATATAATTCAAACATTGAATGACACCATCTGAACATAAATGTTGTTAATGCACACTGAGGTTCAATTAGAATTGGTTTACAATGGTTTTGATGACATTAAACCAGAATTATAGTATAATTTTGTACATGTGATTTGGAAAGCATATACAATATTTACACTACTAATTAGCTCATATTACTCTCTCACTTACAGCCCACCTTCTCCTCACCGAGTTTCCAGGAGACCCTCCACCCGCATTCGTCCCTCTTCAACATACCATTAACACCCCCTGGTTCGTGTGAGGGGGTCTCCATGTTCATGGGAAAGAGCCCAGAACCGGGAAAGGATCTGACCAGGACCCAACAGCTGAAAATAGGTAATGACCCGAAGGAATCAAAAGGGTAATAATGGAAATATTAAAGCTATATAATAATAATTTTATACATATAATAATAATAATAATAGCATGTTTTTGTATAGCGCTGCTAGTTGTACAGAGCGCTTTACAGAGACATTTTGCAGGCACAGGTCCCTGCCCCGTGGAGCTTACAATCTATGTTTTTGGTGCCTGAGGCACAGGGAGATAAAGTGACTTGCCCAAGGTCACAAGGAGCTGACACCGGGAATTGAACCAGGTTCCCCTGCTTCAAACTCTCAGTACCAGTAAGTGTCTTTACTCACTGAGCCACTCCCTCTCCCATTTTGATATAAAAATGAACATATATATTATATCCTTCAGCCCTTGTCGATTCACTGCTGAATGATCCCCAATGATCTTCCTGGTACTGCTGTTGCAAGCCTCTCTTCTCTGCATTGCTCCAACTAATTTTCTGATTTCATCCTCCCATCTTACTTTTGGTCATCGTCTTGGTCTTTTCATTTGACTTTGAATCCATTCGAGTACCGGTGATATATTTGGTCAACTGACATTTTAATTTGTTCATCCTTGTGATGAAGTCATAACATTTTGTTTGGTATGACACCCATTCATTCTTATTCCTGTCTCTTTTGGCAAAGCCCCAGATCCATCTCGTCATACTTCTTTGAGCTCACCACCACTGGAGCTAGCGATAACTCAGTATGTTGCGCTGATGCCGGCGATGCATCTTGTTGATGTCATCATTGATCGCCAGTCTCACGAGACCACCGGGAAGACTCAAGCCCGGTGGCAGTGATGATGTCACTTCCGGTTGGACCGGTAGCTCGTCACCCTGCAGCGCACCAGACGAGGACTCTCCCGGCCGAGTAGGTCGCCAACGAACTCTGGAAGATAAAGGAGCAGGAACTTCACCAGTGCGCAGGTATATGAGATATGCAATGTCCTCAGATACCTCCGCAACCAGGCCCGGAACAGCGACGTCAACTTCCTCAGTCGCTGAACTCATTCTAATAGACGACTCCGACCCAGAATGAGAGCGTAGGAAACAGGTAGGAGACTTTTCCTTCTCCACAGGCTCCGGACAGCTGGGCACATCTTTCACAGCAACGGCTGGGGACACCTCCACCAGGACGTGATGCCGTGGTGAGTCAGTCACCAAGGTGACCTGTCTTATGAGCTTCGCTGCTCCGCCATTGCACGGGGACTCACACACCCCTGGGGCAGTCCACTCACCCTCTGGATCCCCTGCAGTTACAGATCCCAGTCCTGGGACCGTCGGTAGCATGACGCATTGGCCCACGGTAGACCCAGCGGTGTATAGGTCCTGTGAGGCCACATCGAATGGCATGAGGGCCAGGCTGGTAGCTAGCATTGGCACCGGACCACTGGGACATCCGTGCAAAATGGTTAGGGAACATGGGCCCGCATCATCCACGACAGGAAAGCTTGTGGGAGCCGCACCGGTTTGTAGAGACTCTAGACATGGGCACGCATACATCCGCTGGCACTAGACTGGCAGGCCATAGGTAGAAGGTGCCACAGTGCAAGCACTGCGTCTCAAGGCCGATAGTGCCTCAAGTGCCTCAAGGTAGATGGCAGTGAGGGCAGTGGCATCATAGGTGGGTCTGGCCAGGAACCTGGAAAACCAGGTTAACACCAGGCAGATTATAATTTGTAACCTCCAAATCAGTAGATTCTTTGTTGGTAGCCATTGAGGTAGAGTTAGCAGGTTGTACAGTGACTCCTCACACTTAATCAGCTCCAAACTGAATGACACAAAGGAAGAAACTGACGACTCCACCCAACACAAGACGGACTGTGGTTGGCTGGTAGTTGTTAGCCCCTCCCCTGGGTGGAATTAAGGGCAGGGCTGTATGGGTTGAAGGAGGACCTGGCTCCGGCTGAGCCAGTCTCTTGAGTGGATGGCACCAGAGTTTGGCGCCGAGAGGATGCAACTAAGTTTTGCACAAGCTTGCAACTTGATGTTTGAAAACCATGCGGTCCACTCTGCTTGGCGGGAGTGCCATTTTGGAAAGCAAGCGACCTGCAACCACGCGGTGGCCACCATTTTAAGACAGTCCATAGATTTAGATGTTAAAGTCCATAGCACAGTCCACAACACTCCATGAAGTGGCACATACCATCAAGGGCCTGTTCCATTTCCTTTCTCCATTTAGACCCTCTCAGAAGGTCCAGAGTCTGCCAGGTGCACAAATCCCTACCTACTCTGTAACAAATTGTCCCTTGATAGCAGAGAGCATGGAGTATACGCTGCCAGGATAATTTTCCAACTGAGAGCCCCAGAACATGATCTTGAAATGAATGGCGAAGGTCACGCTCACAGAGACAGCTGAATAATGGTGCGACTCCCCCACAGCACAGTACGTTGTGCCATTTAGCATAATGGGTACCCAGGGTCCTTCAGCGCCATGCAAGTTCCTGGCCCCAACTTTTCACCCCTTTTGCTGTAGGATGTGAAGGTAGATAGTAAAAGCGTTCCCGGAAACATCCCATAAGGGGGTCAACTCTATGTTGAGTAGAATCGTGGGGGTAACACTCCCAGAGACACTGATCCTGGTGTGCCTCCCCCTCACCACAGTACGCCGTGCTAGTTTTATAGAATGGGGTCACCAGGTCCTGCTTCTGGCATTTCCCTGGCCCCAAATATCCAACCATTCAAAGGAGGAGTGCAAAGGTTATCCCCCTCCCTGGTGTCACCTCAGGGAGAAAAGTCCTCTGTCTTTGATAAGATATGGGTACCCAAGGGACCCTGAGGAAGCATCATGGGCCCTGGCCCCTTTACTGCACCATGTCCCTGCTGCAGCCTGCTGCTGTTGCTGTTAAAATCCCCTTTTAAACTGCTGCACTTTAAAGTCCTGAAAGTCTGTCCTGATCTCAGCAGCAGCTCCAATTGTAAAACATGTACACCACCTTCTGGAAGATACTGCTTCAGCTACAAATATCAGTGGTGCGGCATACCTGTCATGGTCCAGGAGAGCTGAGCTGTCCGCAAAGGAATAGAGACCAGGACAGGCTTACCTATGATGTTCTTTCAGGTGTTCAACACCTCCTGCTTCAGTGGACTCCAGAGTTTCTGGAGGCAGTCACCACCGAAGCAATCATATGCACCCTTGCCCAACAGACTGGAAACTCAGGCAGGGGTATGTACAAATGCAGTGGCCGTTATCCGAACATTTCACTGAGCCATTTTCGTGAACTCTGCTGTATTCCACGCGGCATTCATTCGTCATTCTTTCGTGAATGCTGCGGTGAATGCCACCAATCACACCAGTCACACCTGTGTTTATGTTCATGGTTGGAAGCGTTCGGTAAGGCAAACCTTAACTAACGATCATTATTTTATTTGCATTGCCCCTCCTACCAGAGATAGAAGAGGGTATTAGTGTGTGATCCCAGATTTTTACAGAATGTTTGACCATGGCAATTGCAAAAGGAGAAAGGTCGGGTTTAATCTATATAAGATTCATCTATCCCAATCCAGCAATATGCCAGCGCCGGCACCAGCACCGGCACAAGCACTGGTTTACAATAATGGTCCAACCGTTAGTGAAAACCTGATGAACGGCAATCCTTGCTACCTGGACCTGCCAGATTACCCGCAAACATTCCGGCCTGATTTCCAACCAGATTACACGTACCAGCATGCTTACGTGTACCACCATGATTACCAGCTTCAGTAGCTGCAAACTACAAGTGTAGCATGCCAGCTGTCACCTATCAACTATAATGCAGACTACAGGAGTGACAGTGGCTCATTTTCACCCGTTTGGCAAAGTTTATAATGAAGGTAAATATAATGTACAGTACAGTATTAAGTTTAAAGCTACAGTTCAAGCAGCCGTTTTAAAATATATATATATATTGTTGTTTTAAAAAACAATACATTATGTGCATCAATGCAATATGCACACAGACAAGTGATTAGCTACAGTAAGCTGCATATCGGTCCGTTCTCCTGTAATCAATTGCTTTGCTCAGGGTTATTTAATTCAATTCTTGCACAGCATTATTGAAAATGTAGTCCTGCAATATGATTGCCTGAGCAGTTACTACAGTAGATACAATTGTGGACTGCTTGGGAGAGGGCGGGCCATATTATACCGGAAATAATAGCATCATTTATTTTCACCAGAAGAGAAACTTTGACATCAAGCTGCAAAAGATAAGGAGGAAGTTCGATGGAACTCTAATATCGCTTTTTCAAAACGTTGCTTGCGCACTGTGAATCTCATTTTAAAATCCAACGAGTATAAAAATTTTAAGTGACGATGTAATTTTTATTGAAGAGAGAATAATTGTGAGCTTTATACAAAACCTTATACAGTATGATGCTATGTTTTCATATTCAATACATTTTTTATATATTATCATCACAACTGTTTTATTTTATCAATGATGTTGCATTTTGCAGTATAATTGCAGTAGACTTGCATGTGTAATTAATTTTGCTAAGAAACCACAAAAAATAAATATTAATAGCTTTTATTCTATATTTATTATTTATTTTTCAATACTTTCAACTTTTGCTGGGCTTGCTCTGCTTTTCATACTGTTTGTCGAAAAAATTACACTCACACAAACATGATCTCTGTGAGTGATAACACTTTCTTACATTTATTACATTTTAAAACAGTTCCAAGGATTCAAGGACACGCACACATCAGACAAAGACGTACTAATAAAATTGCAAAAGGCATTTGAGTCGTTAACCTTAACACCCCCGGGCCATGGGAGCTTAGCTCCCTTAAAAAAAAAGACACATTATCTTTGAGCCTGGGTTCTTGGCTGAGTAATTACTTTGCCTGGTTTGATACGCATGCGCATCACAACATTACACCCGGATTGGCAAAGTTGCACCTACCCCCCTCACTAAACCTAGCAAAAGTCTGTTTCAACTACTTATCGACACCTCTCACAGAATGATTAATTATTTCTCAGGCTTTGATTTTTGCCCGTTGACCGGTTTCACAAGCATGTGCACAGATGATAAGTCCTTAATTGGGATTTGACAAGAATGACAAAACTGCCAATGTGAATTTCAAGTCTTAAACAACAACAAAAAAGCCATACTGTACCTTTTTTTCTTTCTTTCTTTTTTTCTCGACAATATTTTATCAATTTATACATCCTTAAAATCACTTACTTTTTATTTCTATATGAGGTGGCATACTCTCATTTTTTTTGGGGGGGGGGAGGTTACAGTATACCTGTACTATTGAAAACCTTCACCTTTTGCTAGGCTTGGTCTGCTTTGAATACGGTTTATGCAAATATCTCAGACACACACCCATGGTATTTATGTACTCTCATGAGAACTTTGATTGTAAAACTGTTCAAATTATTTCTCTGAAATACAGTATACAGTATAATACTACACACCAGTTCTGGCAAAGTGTCACGGTAGGGCTGTCCGAAGAGCACACACGAATACTATCCCAACTAGCAGAAGCTATGCAAAGCAATGATTCCCAGGGAGAACAGGGGTAATATACGTGGAGGGACCAATCAGAGAAAGAGGCGGAGCGGGGTGTGCCGTGGAGCGCCTTGTGACTGGTGCAGGCTGTGATTCTTGCCTGTGATCATTTATGGAGTGTGAGAGCAGGAGCGGGGCTGCAGCTGAATACGGGGGGCGTGGCTAGAAACCCAGAGGGGTGAATTAATTACTGATGGAGGAGCACACTGTGTAAGATCCTCCTGCGCGCCCCGACAAAATGACGGCCGCAATAGCCAGTGCCGGGCGGAATCGCTGAGTCCCACGCCGAGGATACGCCAGCGGGAGTCGAGGGGCGGCAGCAACAACCTCCGAGACAGGTAAGGAGGTGTTGCGTGAGCCCTGCTTCCTAACAGTACCCCCCCCCCCTCGAGGATTGGACTCTGGACAATCCTTCCAAGGCTTTAACGGATACTTCTTATGAAAGCTTTTAAAGAGTGTAGGGGTGTGAATATGACCTCGGGGAGGCCAGGTGTGTTCCTCAGGACCATAGTCCCTCCAGTGTACGAGAAACTGGACCTTACCCCTGGAGAGACGTGAGTCCACTATAGACTGTATTTCATACTCCTCTTGTCCTTGAACTATCACAGGGTCGGGTCTACGGGAATAATCTGGCAAGAAAGTACTCTGTACAAAAGGCTTCAATAACGAGGTATGAAAAACGTTGGGGATCCTCATTGCTGGTGGAAGTTGTAGACGGAAGGAGACGGGGTTAATTTGTTCCAGTATGGAAAAGGGTCCCAGAAATTTAGGTGCCAATTTTGGGGTAAGAATATTTTTTGCCGGAAGCCAGACCTTATCCCCTGGCTTGTATCTGGGAGAAGCTTGGCGACGTTAATCAGCCTGGAGTTTGAACCTTCATGCAGCCTCCTGGAGAGATGACTGAACCTTGGTCCAAGAGTCCTGAAAACGTCCTCCGTTCGTCGGCAGCCGGCACTCCTGAGGGAGTATTGGAGATGGGAAGACGAGCAGGATGGAATCCGTAATTTATAAAAATATGGGGATTCGCGGGTAGACTCGTTCTTCATGGAAAATATAGCAAATTCTGCCCAAGGCAGCAGTTCTGACCAGTTATCTTGGGTCTCAGACACAAAACAACACAGATATTGCTCTAACGTCTGGTTGACTCTCTCCGTTTGTCCATTTGTTTGAGGATGATACCCTGAGGAAAAAGACAGTGAAATACCGAGTCTTTTGGAGAAGGCTTGCCAGAACATGGATACGAATTGGGAGCCCCTGTCAGAAACTATAGAAGAGGGAATCCCATGAATCCGAAAAATTTCCTTGGAAAAAATGTCCGCGAGGGTGGGTGAGGTGGGCAGGCCCTTGAGGGGAATAAAGTGTACCTGTTTAGAAAAGCGATCTATTACTACTAAGATGGTGTTCATCCCTTTAGATCTAGGTAATTCAACAATAAAGTCCATAGAGATATGGACCAGGGGCGTTCCGGAATAGGTAAAGGCATAAGTAAGCCAGAGGGTTTCTGTCGCAGGGCTTTGCTTTAAACGCAAGTGGGACAGGCGCTGGTGAATTCCCGGATGGTTCTAGCCATATTAGGCCACCAAAAGGTACTTTGGATAAGGTCCAGGGTTCTCCGGAAGCCGGGATGTCCTGCAGAGCGGGCAGAATGATCCCACTCTAAGATTTTGGGATGAAATTCATGGGCAGCATACACCCTACCTTCTGGTACCTCTAGACCACCCGGAATGTTCCTTTGAGCCCTTAGGGTCTTGTCCAGAATGTTGAATGAGGCCGCAGAAATTACAAGTCCCTTGGGCAGAATAGTCTCTGGAACTTCTTCGGGTCTCTCCTCCGGGGAGAACTGTCTGGATAAGGCATCTGCCTTTATGTTCTTGGTGCCCGGGATGTATGATAGGGTGTGTTAAATCTGGAGAAGAAGAGTGACCAGCAAGCCTGGCGGGAGCCCAGGTGACGTGCAGTCTCAAAATAAAGAAGGTTCTTATGGTCAGTAAGAATAGAAATTGGCTCTCTAAACCCTCCAGAAGGTGTCTCCACTCCAGAAGAGCCATCTTAATAGCCAGCAGTTCTCTATTGCCCACATCGTAGTTCTTCTCAGCAGAGGAAAAAAAATTTGAGAAAAAAATGCAGGGGTGCAACTGGTCTTGCGGGGAAGATCTTTGAGAGAGCACGGCTCCTGCACCGCAATCCGATGCATCAACCTCCAGGATAAAGGGCAGACTCGTGTCAAGATGTCAAAGAATAGGGGCGGAAACGAATGTACGTTTTAAAGTTTCAAAGGCTGAGGCTGCCTCAGGAGACCAAGCTGAGGGGTCAACTCCTTTTTTCGTGAGAGCGTTGATGGGTGCAATTATGGTGGAAAAATTCCGAATAAACCTTCGATAGTAATTCGAAAAGCCTAAAAAACGTTGAATAGCCTTGAGGGAATTGGGTTGTGGCCAGTTGAGAATGGCTTTGAGTTTCTAGTGGTCCATAGAGAAACCTTTGTCCGAGATGATGTATCCAAGGAAGGGCGTAGAGGACAGATGAAAGAGGCATTTTTCCATTTTGGAGAACAAGTGATTGGAACGGAGGCGGGAAAGGATGAGCCTGATGTGTCGAATGTGATCCTGGAGATAGCCGGAAAAGATGAGAATATCGTCTAGGTATACGATAAAAAAAGAATTGAGAAAAGTGTCGGCTGCCTTTAGTCTCCTGCGGCCGCCACCACGGGATTTTTAAATGCGCGGGCAGACGCAGGCTTTTTTTCTTTTGTTTCGGCGCCGCGGGCGCTTTCAATGTTCAACGCCATTAGCGCTGAACAGGAGATGCGACTGGCGCGCGGCCAAGTTCGGCTGAAAAAGCAAACATCCCCGTATTAATACTGTGATGTTGGAGGTTTAAGGGGGCCGTGACAGTACGTCTCGAAAAATTCCGTTTATGAAGTCCTGAAAGACCGCTGGGCGTTACAGAGCCCGAAGGGCATCACCAAGTATTCGTAGTGACTGCTATGTGTATTGAAGGCGGTCTTCCATTCGTCAACCTCCCGAATACGAATAAGGTTGTATGCCCCACGGAGGTCCAATTTCGTGAAGATCTTAGCCCCCTGGAGTCTATCAAACAGTTCGGATATGAGGGGGAGGGGGTACCGGTTCTTGACCGTGATCCGGTTGAGGCCCCAATAGTCGATGCAAGATCGGAGAGAGTTGTCCTTCTTTTTAACGGAAAAAAAAACGGCACCGGCGGGGGAGGATGAATGGCGTGTGAAGCCCTACTCAAGGTTTTCACGGATGTATTTGTCAATGGCCTTGGTCTCTGAAATGGAGAGAGGATAGGACTTGGATCTAGGAAGTGTGGCGCCAGGAATCGGGTCGATAGGACAGTCGTAGGACCTGTGGGGGGGCAAAACTTCAGCTCTAGTCTTGCAAAAGACGTCCAGGAAATCGGAGTAGGCCTCTGGTAGGTCAATCTTAGAGTTGACGTAACCGTAATCCCCGCGTGTTGCATGGGAGGAATGGTGCTAGAGATGAGTAACTCCTTCGGTCTTGGGTCCCATTATATAGGGGTGCGCGCCCTCCAGTCAATACGGGGATTGTGCTTCTGGAGCCGGGGTAGGCCAAGGATTACCTGGGTCCCGGGGGAATGAATCACATCCAACGTACGGGTTTCAGTGTGGCCATCGGTGGAAGATAAGGTGAGTGGAATCGTCTCGAGAGAAATGAAGGCCGGGTTCAAGGGTCGACCGTCGATCCCTTCTAGTCCGATGGGTACTATCTTCCTAATGAGTGGAATATTATTAAGCTTCGTGAATTCCTGATCCACAAAGTTCCCACCTGCCCCGGAATCAACAAAGGCGGCCGCAGAGACTCGGAATGAAGGGCCCGAGAGAATGACCGGATTGAAAAGCTTCTTGGGGAGCTCGTCACTGGAAAGGGGGCAAGGAGAAATGGCACCCACGAAGAGCTCCTTTATACTCACTGGGTGGAGTCGTTTCCCGGACGCAGGGGACAATTCTGAATCAGGTGTTCAGGAGATCTGCAATAGAAGCACAGCCCACGGTCCCTTTGGAGTTGTTGTATCGGTGGCCGGGTCTGTTGAATACCCAGTTGCATGGGCTCCGGTGGTTCCAGGGCTGGGAACCGGGACGACTGAGGTCTTGGAGCCGGAAGAAACCTAGGAAAGGGGGTGACCAAAGGCACAAAACGAGGACGTTGGAGTTCGGAGCGTCGTTCCTGGAGGCGCTGATCCATCCGAATAGCCTGAGCAATCAGTTCCTCCAACGCTCCTGGCCTGGGATGAGCAGCGAGTTCGTCCTTTACTGTATCCGATAACCCCTGCCAGAAGACGGCGATGAGTGCCTCCTGGTTCCAACGGGTCTCAGCTGCTAGGGTCTGGAATTCCAGAGCATATCTGGCCATGGAACGGTGCCCCTGTGACAAAACAAGAAGGGAAGAAGAGGCCGTGTCCTGGCATGCAGGAGTGTCAAACACCTGCTGAAACTCCTGACGACAGAGAGCATAGTCTTGGGTTATCTCTGGCCGTAATTCCCAAATCGGAGAAGCCTACACCAGGGCGCCACCAGTCAAAAGGGAGTACACATATGCCACTTTCTTACGTCCCGTGGTGAACTGATGAGGCGCCATATCGTATTGGACCTCACTGGTTTAGGAATCCGCGGCAGGCCTGTGGATCGCAAGCGTAGTGTTTCGGCGTGGGTATCTTGGTCTCTGGTGTGGCTGCGCCAAGAGATCCAGGCTGAGACTGGGAGGAAACACTAGGTGGTGCACCCTGGAGAGAAAGGTTGGTTAGCCAAGTGCAATAAAAAAGCTAGAGACAAACAAGAACGGATGGCTCCAGAAATTGGAAGGGTTTTATGGTTGTAGCTCCTGCAAAGCCTGCGGACATAAAAATCAAGACAAAAAGAGATTTATGAGTAACAATAGAAATGAGGAATATAAAATAAAACAATATATGAATTGTAATTCAAATCACGTAATCTACCTCCTTGAATGCCCATGTGGGCTACATTATGTGGGTAAGACAACAAGAGCTATCAAGACACGCATCTTAGAACATCTGAGCAATATTAGACGAAGTGTCCAGACCCATAATGTCTCTAAGCATTTTTCTATATTCCACAACTCCAATACAGCAGGACTAAAACTCACTTCAATAGAACATGTAGCACAACATTGGAGAGGAAGAGATAGAAATTTAGACTTAAGCAGAAGAGAGATGTACTGGGTACATAAACTCAATACACTGACACCCAATGGTCTCAATGTAGACTTTGAGATTGCACCTTTCCTCTAATTACTGCACTTGCACTTTTTCATCTTGATATATGTAAATAATTTAATCTGCATTTTATTTCTTTTATATAAATATGCCGTTGTCTGATTCTATGTATATTAATCTGCGTTCCCATGATTAATCCATGTATTTTCTCCCTCTCTCCCTCCACATACATGGACTCTCTCCAATAATCATTAATTATCTGAGTTTTAATATGATTTTAGTTTTGTATACAATTTTTAACTTTCTGAACCTCTTAAAATAGAGTGAATAAATCTATATATGTATTTTATGCGCCGTATTTTGACCACAGTATTGTGTACCCTTTTGGGAGAATCTGTGTGTAATTTAAGTGAGTACTTTTCCAATTAGTGTCTTAATTGAAGATGCTATATAAACAACACCCATTAGGGGACATAATCATTGCTCCTGAGGAAGCTGCGGATGCAGTGAAACGCGTTGAGCCGAGCCAAGGAAGCAAGCAGAGTACAGTGGAACCACAGCCTGACAGTCTGACCTGCTCCAACCCCAGAGGCACAGCTGCGGTCCGGCGAATCTTCCACCCCCCGATCTTCCCGCTCCAACCGGAAGTCGTCACTACCAGGCCAGGAAGTGACGACAGACGCCATCCATCCGGCACCGGATGAGGGGGCACCCCCGAGGAGGGCAGTTTGAGTGGAGTGGAGGACGTCTTTCCATCTGCCGAGCCGTTCCATCTGTCGCCTAAAAGATACCTTTATGTGATTGTGCTCATTCGATATATTGTGAGTACATGTCCTTTACGCTACCTTTGATAAAGTTGGTTGTTACCTGGTAAAACACTATGATTTCCTCTCTTCTCTGTACGAATGCGGTTGCTGTATTGTGAAAGCTAAAGCCCCTACGAAAAACACCATCCAGCCTGCCATCAGTAGTGACTGTTGTATGCTGCAAGCTCAAGCTGAGGAGCCTTTATACTCATCTCTAAATACACCCGCTGTCTTTTGATTTACTTCTTGTAAGTAGGTCTTTCACAAGAGCCAAGTTCTTTTGAGTTCTGACTCACATTTACTTTAAGTTCCACACTATGATTATTATTTATATGTTTTTTTGTGGGTGTTCCTGACGATCCCGCTCCCTTCCTGCCCTGGATCCTAACGTTTGTGAGGGAATCAGTGTATATTCCCTGGAATGTTGAGAGTTTTTTCAGTTTCACAATTATAATATAATTTATATTATCTAAGATCACATTCACTGTGTGGTAGCGCCGTTCTGAATCACTGGGTCTCACATAGCCTTTCAGCTAGGTCAGAGATCTGGGTGGACATGGTTTGGTTCTGTACCACCAGGGGCGAGAGAATTTGGTCTAAGGTAGGTTCATCAATCTCGATCTGGTCTGCGTCGGTTGGGCTCTGCATAATGTCATGGTAGTGCTGCCCGCATACCAGACCCGTCCCAAGACTGAGGTGGAAAGTATAATACCACGCACCCGCAGCAGAGGGGCGTGTCCGGAGTGTGGTAATTAGTTGCCAGGCCAGGAGTCTTTAGTAAGGGAACCAAAGGTACTTGCCGTGTCCGGAGGTAGAAGGATCATGCTGATTGCCGTAGCCGGGGGTCGAGGGGGCCAGAGGTCCGGGAGGTAGAGGAGCAAGCCGAGATCGAAGGGTGGAGAGAGACTGCATCGTGAGGAGTAAGCCAGGGTCCAGAGCCAGAGGAAGAGTAGAAAGCCAAGCCGGTTCAAACCTGAAGAACACGAAGAACAAGAGCACACACGAATACTAGCCCAACTAGCAGAAGCTATGCAGAGCATTGATTCCCAGGGAGCACAGGGGTAATATACGTGGAAGGACCAATCAGGGAAGGAGGCGGAACGGAGGTAAGCCGTGGAGTGCCTTGTGACTGGTGCAGGCTGTGATCCTTGCCTGTGATCAGCTGTGAAGTGTGAAAGCCGGAGCGGGGCTGCAGCTGTATACGGGGGGCGTGGCTAGAAACCCAGAGGGGTGAATTAATTACTGATGGAGGCGCATGCAGGAGGATCTTACACAGCGCGCCCTGATAAGATGGCGGCCGCAATAGCCAGCACCGGGCGGGATCGCCGAGTCCCACGCCGAGGATACGCCTGCGGGAGGTGAAGGGCGGCAGCAACAACCTCCGAGACAGGTAAGGAGGTGTTGCGTGAGCCCTGCTTCCTGACATAAACTTAGGGGAGACATCAGAGGACGAGGAATGGGCTAAAATCATTCTAGCGGTTGCCAAAAGCTAAGGGAGAATGCATATAAAGTTATGTTGAGGTGTTATCTCACTTCAGTGAAGCTTTCCAAATTTGTCCCTGGATATCCTCTATAGTGTCCAAAGCAGTGTGGGGAACCAGCGGACCTGCTACATATGTTGTGGGCTTGCCCGCGGGTAGCCCCCTTATGGGAACAAATTAGAAATTGGCTACAGAGTATGTTAAAACTCATGATTCCCCTGGACCCATGGCTGTTCCTCCTAAATAGACAGACCCCAGGATTAGCAAAAGTAGAACATAAGTTAGTTGCACATTTTGCAACAGCAGCACGGTGTGAGCTCGCAGCACTATGGAAGCAGACAGAAATCCCATCCATGCCCAAAATGAGGAATCGAATTTGGTTTGTTTGCCAGATGGAAAAACTAACGAGTTTAGTTAATGATACTGGCGCAAAATTTCTAAAAGCCTGGACTCCTTGGCTGGAACAGACAGATATCCCGGGAGTAAATGAGGCCACCGTGTTGCTTTGATTTGCCCAAGTGCATTCTCCTTTGGCACGGGCGGGGGCAATAGGTCTGGACAGGTAGGGTGTGCCATTAAGCATCAAAGAAGGTGGCCGCAGGGTGTCCGTGGGACTCTGAAGCAATAACGAAGAAACAAAGGAGGAGATCCGTCACTGTCGCGCCTTCAGGCAGCTCCCCCCCCCCCCTTGTTTTTTCCCGGTGTAGTAGGTAGATGTGTGTCAGTTTGTCCCGTCGTCAGTGTTATGTTCAATGAAGGTTTGGAGGGTTAAGTTTGATATACACAAGAAACTGTGTTCTTGGATTATGTGAAATATTCAAATGAAAAAAAAACAATAAAAATTTGAGTTATAAAAATTTTTTTATGGGAATCTCATAACTTATATTTACAAGTTTCGTAATCTTGCAGCCACTACAGATTGAACTGATAGTAGTTTATCTGCAGGGTTTCGCCAGGAACTAAAAGACGAATTAAAGGATGAATTGACTGGTGTTGCGCTTCCTACCACTTTAACCAGTTTTATAATGCAGATAGAACGAATGCTGTATGGTGCTCCAAAACGAAAAGCAGCACTGATAAGTAACTAGGTGGCGAAGTCTTATGTGGATAACCCCTCCAATAAACAATAGTGGAGCTGGAAAATGACTGTCCCCAGAAGATGTATGACTGGTGTGTTAAGATCCCACGTTGCAATGTAGTAAGGATAATATGTTAACCACCTGAAGGGTAAAAATCCAAAATAATTCCCTTCTATCAAGGACACTTAACCTATTACCTCCTCTGATTGGACATGGTACATGCTCTATACCTAAGAAAGAGAAATTATCCACATCGCCCAGATTGCAATTAGTAAAGTGCTGGGACACTGGGGGGTTAATATCCTTTTTAATAATCAAACTTAAGTGTTAAAGTGTTCAGATTTTTATTTTTTTTAATTATTTTGAATTTTTACCCTTCAGACCCGCATTCCTCATGGTCTCAACTCAGACTGGGATATAGGGCCCCTTCTTCATGGTACATAAAAATAAGTCAAGGAATTTTGTTTTTCTAATGATATAATTGCTTATGATTGAACAATTTGAAGGACTGATAATTCTTACCTTACATTTTTTTGGATATGATTATCTATGATTAAATAATACTCAATTTCTTATTTTTAAGTATTTCACACTCTTCCTGTCCATATAAATGTAGGTTTGAAATCCAGTCTAGTTTTGCAATTTTTGTTCAGGATGCCTAATATTTGTTTATCATTCTTATAATAGAACAATGTTAGAATATATATATATATATATATATATATATATATATATATATATATATATATATATATATATATATATATATTCCTAAGAGGTATTTTATTTGTCACTTCAGTCTTAATATATTCCTTTCGTATATTGGTCTTCAAGAATATAACATTCAACATGATCTACAGATGTTATTAATTATTATGTATATCTCTATGTTTAGTACGTGATGTATTAGAATAATTGTTATTATTTGTAGATTGTTTATTCTTAGATCATTCCAAACATACTTACCTCATTGAAGTAGGATATAGATATATTCCATATCTAAGGAGTCTTTTTATTCTTATTTTCATTTTTATGAGTTTTTTAAATGTACGTTTGAATTACTGTGTATGTCGTTAGTTTTACTTATGCCCGGAGTGTTAGTGTTTATTATTAATAAAGTTTTTTTTGTTTTCAATTGTTTTAAAAAAAATTGGTGCCAATGATCCTGACGCGCTGACGTCATACGCCCCGCATCATTTGACACGCCCAGAAGTGGTGGGGATTGGCCGCGTCAGCGTCAGGATCAATTATTTAATACACTCCGGTGGGTAAGTTTTTATTCACCTTGATAAAGGACTGTATAGTCCGAAACCCGTTGGTGTATTGTTTGCCATTATGATCCATTAAAATAGCTTTATTTTTTATCGTGGGAACGCACCCTTGTTGTTTTTTCCTGGCTTACTAGCACTGGACGTAGTGCTCTGTTTTTTTCTCCCTTTTCTTGTTCATTATACTGTATATATATACAGTATCAAATGTATCTGTTTATCAAAGAGAACAACGGCGGTCTGAATGACAAGCTGAACACAGATGGACTAGCGGAGACCCCGCCAAAACCATTCTCAGGTACAGACCATGCTTTTTCCCAGGAAGAGACCCTTGAACCCATGCAGATTGGAATGCCTCAGAGCCCTGTAACACATGCGGATAGGGATAGGCATTTCCAATCATAATTGTGCTTCTATTTTGGACTAGAAGGACATTTTTAACATTTTCTAAACTCGCCCATCATAGGAAAAACTATTTCGCCTGACAGTAAAATGTGGATTTAAGTCGAACAAAAGAAAAGTTGGGGAACCCTCAATGGATCTTCATGTGGGGCTACCCTGGACATTGCACCATGGCCCATGAACTGATTTGCAAAAGGAATGCAGATCAGCCACACTACCTCAAGGAAGGTCAAATTGCAAAGTGCATGGATCTCAAAAGTTTTGTAGTAAATCTCCACAGGTTATAATTCACTCAAACTATTACGATCCTGAAGAGAATTAATCTGATCCTCTGCCCAATCTATTCTGCTACCTCTGGTGAAAGAAAATCTTGCAGAAACCCTTAAGTATGCCCATTTCAAACTTGGCCCAACTGCTGGTGATCATAATCCGATGAATTAATGCGTTTTTTGAGCACTGATGGAGGCAGTCCGGCAGTAACAGAATCAGTTGTGTCAGGTTTCAGAGGGCAATGCTAAAGGTGGCACGGAAAATGACCTTGAGTTACATGACGCCCGCCTTTCATCTTTGTCAACACCAGGTAGTGAGTATTCCAAGCATACCAATGACAGTGAAATCTCATCTGACTTTGAAGACATACACATAGAGGGAGGGATGTGCACTGATCATGACCTGGATGTCATGTTCAGTGACAAGACTGGGACTCCACTGGCTAATGTATTCCACCAATTGGTATTAAAGCACCACCTGTGCTTCCCCTTCCCTCGTCCTTGGCCGTCGGGAGCCACCACTAGTAAGGGGAATACTGTCAGACCGGCTCATCAGCGCCTGGCAAGAATCTATTTGTGTCCTCATGATGCAGTACTACTAATGTCCACCAGGCTGGAGACATTAGAAAATACTACAACTCCCAGAGTCATTGCAACACAGAACTGTCCCACTTCCCTGTTGAGCCCTATTAAAAGTCCAGGAAGTTACTAGTTTCTGGCATTGCAACTCCCTTTTCTGAACAATCCACACTCCTGTTCCCTCTGTTTCTCAGCTAAGTTTTTGCTACCGGCCTGTGTATGACCTCGGATCTGTTCTGGATTTTGCCTTTGCCTAACCCCTTAACTTATATTGCTGACTGCCTGTCTATGACCTCTGATCTCTTCTGGACTTCATGTTGGCCTAACCCCTTTGTTTATACTGGAGGTAAATACTTGGGAAAGAGTATGACTACAAGGGGGACGGACCCAGGAGTAGAGACTCAAACTTTCTATACTTAAGTGCTTCTAGAAAGGTTTTGCCCCGAGGAGAGTGGATTTTCTTTAGTCAGAGATTAAAATCTCCTGCAATAAGGATGTTGTAACTGTCTAAGGATATCAACGTTAACAAATCCAGGAATTCTTGAATAAAGGCCTCGTTATTCCCTGTAGAGTGGTATACCACCAAAATGATGGCTGAAGTTTTAATGTTAATAATCCATTTTGCGCAGAGGAATTCAAAGTTAGTTAGCCCACCCACATCATCCTTACGCCGCCACCCTGGAATCTGTCTGGCCCTGTCTTCCTGAATGGCTTGCTGGCCCTTTTTAGAACCTGTTGGGGAAAGGAGTACATTATTGTATTAATTATTGTACAGTATTAAACATGTATGCATTAAAACTAAAAATTGTTGTATTGCATTGTTATACTGTATTTAGTTCTACTGTATTTAGTATAACACACTTCAGCAGTTCAGCTGCACTTCCTCTATTGCTATTTACAAATAATAATACTGTACAGACGAAAACCTGCCTAGAGCTCCATCACAATAAGGTGTTCCTGCAACTGAGTTATGTTGGTTATGTTGTTAATTGTTGTTGTTTTATGGTACTTTTGTTTGTTGTTTACTGTTTAATAAATTCTTTGTCCATACTTATTTGCTTCATTAAACAAACAGAACATAAAACTAAACCTGCCCAGTGGGTGAAAGGGGCGGCCAACTCAGAGAGACTTATTAACACTCTTTATAGTGATCAAAACAATAATAATAGCATTTTCTTGTATAGCGCTGCTAGTTTTACATAGCACTTTACAGACACAGGTCCCTGCCCCGTGGAGCTTACAATCTATTTGTTCATGCCTGAAGCACAGGGAGATAATTCCTTCTACTGGCTGTTGCGTAGCGAATCTGCTGTAACCATCTGCAAACTCCATTTGGCTGCTTCACGGCGAATCTATCACTGCCGTCTATCACTCCCAAGCTGATCGCGCACTTGCCGTCTGGCCTCGTGAGAAGAGGGGGGCGCTCTGCCCAAAAGCATCTGCTGGGGATCAGGACGCCACCCGTGCCGTGCCGAGGAGAGAGAGCCTGGAGCTGTTACGCCACAAATGAGAAGGGATACTCTCTAATATATCCACTGCCTGCTACCACTTTCCGTCTGGTAAGTGGGCTTTTCAGCCTCAGCAGAGGAGTTGTTAGTGGGACTTGTCTTATAGGATATATATCTGTCCTAGTAGTGTCACTCATTTCTGTGTCGTTTTATTAAATGTTTATTTTATCAGTTCACCTGTTGCTCACCTCAGCATCTTTACTCTATTGAGTTTTGTCTACCATTATGTCCAAGTTTGCTTTGTTTTGTTTTAACCCTACAGTATTACTCTATGTATTCTGTTTGTTTTTATTTCATGTAACGATTTCCTCACCGATTGGAGCACATCTTTGGATTCGCACTACCTGCCAGTCCTGGTTGTATATATCCTTTACTTTTGCATATATTTATATGTTTTGGGCGCCAGAGATGTAAACAATTCCTTCACATACTTGTTCCTCTGACCTGGGGGTCAGAGTTATATCACAGGCAGCCGCCTATATTCTTGTATACCAGAGAATATTAGGCTATTTACATAGCACTCACTTTAGTGATTAGCACTCATATATTTTTTAGATCTAGCGCTACCTTACTCCGTTTTCTTACAGGGAGATAAAGTGACTTGTCCAAGGTCACAAGGAGCCGACACTGGGAATTGAACCAGGTTCCCCTGCTTCAAACTCGGTGCCAGTCAGTGTCCTTACTCACTAAGACACTCCTTCAACTTTCAAGTAAATAATTCACACAGTAGTTTGGTATTGTTTATTACAATATATAATTGTATTAAAATGGAAAAAATACTAATATGAAATGCATATTATATTAATAAAACTGCTATTTTAGTTAATTTATTTGTTTTGTTTCCTTGTTCGTGCTTTATGTCTTAGTCCCGTGGATGTTTGCGTAATCATTTACTCTTACATTCGTTGGCCTGATAAGCGGGCAGAGGTTCGCCCTTAAGGAAAGGAATTTGGGTTTCAATAAGGATCTTGCTTCATTTTTTTTGTTGAAGTAAGAAGGGGTTAAGGTGGGACCAGATGTTATATTCATAATAATTACAGTAGCAATAGTAAACTGTAGTAACAATATTTTTTATGTAGCTACTCGGATTGAAGGGAAGTAATCAGAATTATGCCACTGTATAAAGTGTTAGAAAGACCACACCTTGAATATGAAGTACAGCTTTGGGCACCACTCCATAAAAAAAACATTATGGAACTAGAAAAAGTGCAGAGAAGAGCCAGAAAATTAATAAAGGGGCTGGCTAAATTAGATTTGTTTACATTAGAAAATAGGTGTCTAAAAGGGTATATGATAACTATATACAATACCAATTGATTGTAAGCTCTTCGAAGCAGGGACTCCTTTTCCTAAATGTTACTTTTATATCTGAAGCACTTCTTCCCATTATCTGTTATTTGTATTTGTTATTTATATGATTGTCGCGTGTACTACTGCTGTGAAGCGCTATGTACATTAATGGCGTTATTTAAATAAAGACATACATACATACATAATACATACATACATACAGATTACCAGCATGCTGCCACTTCTAAACAATAAACACATCGACAGGTACCACACGTCTTAGTCCAACACAGCAACCACAGCAATATGTGAAAGCTGATGATTCAGTAAATATACAGACTTTTTGCATTTTCATAGTTACAAAATCCAAAAATCTCAGTTTTTAAGTATTTTACAACGCCCTTTATTTAGAGAGCACGTTGTAAGCTTTCTGTTAATGTTCACTCTATTAATGTGTCACATATGACTACAACAGTATAAAAATGTATAGGAAACATCCCACATACAAAGGTGCAGACATTAATTAAAAAAGGTGGTATTTATTTAGTGTTGACATTTCGATCATCAGTGGAACCTTTCTTTAGAGACTGTACCTTCCTACTGTATGTATAATGACTGATGTGCCACCTATGAACAGCCACTTAGACACTTGAATGAAATAAACCCCTGGATATTATTTACCATAGTAAGTACAGAATGTCACACCAATAAAAGTTATTTTCTGTTTAGTACATTCCAGATTATTCATTGACGTCTGTGATTATAGCTCTTCATTTATAATGTTGAAGGCAACATATAAAATCCGCTTTGTGGACACAGAAAGTGGCAGAGAATTGGTGTCTTGGATGTCCATGTTATATTTTTTGGAGTAACAAAGATATTTGTCCTATTGACATAAATGGAGAATATTTTATGATTAATTATTATTATTATAAAACTCAGCATGTATTTTCCATGTAACATGAGCTGGAAGATCTGGTAGATCTCAATCCATTCCTCAGCAAATAGATTTAATATCATTATATCTACTAACACATGTGTTAATGTTTTTGACTGGTCCCCCGCTATCTTTTATATTGTATAAGGAATGCGGAAAATAGTCTTCACAACATGATACTTTTCCCAGCTGTTGATGCTCCCACTTTGCCTATTAAATCGTAGCATCAAGAAAAACACACAAACACTTCAAAAGGAAAATCAACAGCATTATTACACTATACATAAAATTAAATTATTAACATTTTAATTCCAGCAATTATAAAGTCCATGGAAAATCACCTAAACACAGCTCCATTATGACTGCTTATGAGATCACTACCGTGCTATTTTTTGTATTACTTTAAGATATTTTACTATTAATTTAGTGAGAACAATGAATTGAGAGAAAATGTATCCAGCCCAAGGGAAGTATACAGTACCGCACACCTTATCATATGAGCTAAACAAACTGCAAAAACTGTGTAATGTACAGTACTGTGGTGTGATTGCGTCAGAAAACCATACAACTATTTTTTAGAGGTTTGTGGCGTCACAGAACAGCATATTTAAAAATGCAATTCTTAATAATTTATTCATGAACATTAACAACTATGTGTGTGTCAATTGTAGCTAACAGAGGACATTTGAGATCTGGTATGAACTGAACGGTTTGAGTAATTTCTAGAGCCCAGTTGATCCGCACAGTCCCATAAAGCTAGATCCAAATAGAAATATAATGAATACATAGAAGAAAGATAAATCTATGGATAGATCCCAATAACATACTTTATTTAGGATTCCTTGAGAAATCTTATTGTCATAAAATTATTTCTGGAGTGGAAGCTTTCAAAAGTTGCAGCCAATGCAAATTTCCTAATGACTCTTTACAACCATTTTCTAACCTTTTTATGATCACAGCAACTTTAGAATCCCTGAAGCAATTTCTTTTCAGTTAGGCATATGCCTCTAATTAGAGTAATTAGAGTCATGCTTTGACCTATACTTTAAAACACAAATATACTGCAACATGAATTCTAAAGCAAATGTTAAAAATGGTATGCGTAGCTGAGGGTTTCCCTTTATATAACTTTAATAGGCAGAACCTGGAGACAAACTTAGGCCCAGATGCACCAAGCTTAGTTAAATCAGGGCAATGTATGTTAGGTTACCACACATAACAGATTATTTGCTCTGAGAGAGTTTTATTTTGTAAAGTATCAAGTAACTAGTATCAAGGTATCATACAGTACCTCCCCAAACCCTCCTTTATTAAACAGATATCTCAGGTGTGTTCAATTTTATGCACAAGTATTGCTCCATGTCAGGGCTGGTGCAACCAGTAGGCGACTAGGCGGTTGTCTATGGCTTAATAAGAGTGATATTCTGCACACCAAGAATAAATAATACATTCAATATTACCAGTGCTGCTGGTTCAATAGGTACCTGACATGGTAATCCAAATCTGAACTGATGAAAAGGAGATCAAATGCACTGCGGATTTGCTGAATAGGAAAATGTATTGTGCCACACAACGTTTTGACCATGAAGGTCTTTATCAAGTGACAGTTGTCGATGGCACCACATTTTGGGGGGTGGCAGAGGCAGTGCGAGGTAGGAAAGGAGCAGACTTCTTTCCTCCCACGCTGTTGCCACGCTCCTCTGCAGCTACATGTTCTCCCTGCTGTTGCTGCACACAACTATTCAGGGTAAAAGAGGGGTGTAAAATGGAGGGAGTATGTAAAACCAGAGGGGGGCATGTTAAAATGGGGGGGGATGAAAACGGAAGGAATGGTATGTTAAAAAAGAGGAGGGACAAAACAGAGTAAGGGGATGAAAGAGACTGGGTGAGATAGAGAAGAGGGTGAGAGAGAAAGATAGGGAGGGGTGAGAGAGAGAGAGGGGTGAGAAAGAGGGGTTAGATAGAAAGAGGGGGATTAGAGAGAGTGGGGGTGAGAGAAGGGGTTAGATAGAGAGAGGGATTAGAGAGAGAGAGGGGGTGATAGAGAGTGGGGTGATAGAGAGAAGGGGTGAAACGGGGCAAGAGGGGGTGTGAGAGCGGGGGTGAGGGAGAGTGAGGTGAGAGAGCGGGGGATGATAGAGAGGAGGTGAGAGAGAGGGGCTGAGAGAGGAGGGGGTGAGAGAGAGAAGGGGTGAGAGGGGGATGAGAGAGAGGGGGAGAGAGATGGGAGGTGAGAGAGGGGGGTGAGAGAGAGGGGGAGATAGAGGGTGTGAGAGGGAGGGGTGTGAGAGGGAGGGGTGTGAGAGGATGAAAGAGAGCAGGAGTGAGAAAGACAAGGTGAGAGAGAGGGGGTGAGAAAGAGAAGTGGTGAGAAAGAGAGGGGATGCAAGAGAGAGGGTGAGAGAAAGGGGATTGAGAGAAAAAGAGAGTGGGTGAAAGAGAGGAGGTGAAAGAGAGGAGGGTTAGAGAGAGGAGAGGGTGAGAGGGAGAGAAGATTGAGAGAGGGGGTGAGAGTGAGAGAGGGGGGTGAGAGAGGGGGTTACATAGGGGTTAGAGAGGGATGATAGAGAGAGAAGGGGTGAAATAGGGAGAGGGGTGAGAGAGAAGGAGGGAGAGAGCAGGGGCGTAGCTCGACATGTGCGGGCCCCTGGGCAAAAACAATTTCAGGGCCCCATTAATATTAATACTGACTGCTATTTTTTTGTCCCTCCCCCCATCCTCTCTCATCATCCCTCCTCATCATCTCTCCCCCTCCTCCTCATCATCTCTCCCCCTCCCCATAATAATCATCATCTCATCTCTCCCCCTCTCTTTCTCTGGCTGCAAAAATAGGAAAACACCTGAGACTGTAGACAGGAGAGCGCACTCCACTAGGTTTGAGTGCACCAATCGCTTGTCCCATTCGTAGACACTTCTAGGCGTCTTTAAACTGAGAACTCTTTATTGATTTTATCTATACTTCCTCTCTATGCTTATGAGGGTCCCTCGGAGCGCGTTTCCAATGGTGCCTTCTGCATCTTGCTCTCCTTCCATTTTCTATTTGATTTCCTTTTGCACTACTCTTTAATAGAACCTGTAAATAACTGGCTAACCCAAGTGAAAGGGTTCCATGGATATGCATCTTGTAAAGCCTGTCAGTTTAGAGCCAAAGACAAATTGAAATGTAAATATAACATAACAGGAGATTTCTAGTTGATAAAGCAATATATGAGTGATAGAACGGACCACATAATCTACCTACTGGAGTACCCTTGTTGCCTCTAGTACGTAGGGAAAACTACCAGACTATTACAAATTCTGAAGCAGTTGAATAATATTACAAGGAAGATCGTAACACATAAGTTGTCCAAACATTTTCTTTCCCATCGTCAAGTGAATCCTCTTAAGTTTAATGGGATAGAACATGTCTTGCCCCACTGCAGAGGTGGTGACAGGGAGAGGGATCTGACTCGACGGGAAACCTTTTGCATCCACATACTTAAGACTATTTTCCCTAATGAATTAAATGTGGACATAGAGATTGGAGGTTTCATGTCTTAGAGATCTGTTTTTCTTGTTTGCCTTGTTTGCCGGTCTTGGTTTCCTCCAGATTGTCCTTATTCAACTAGTCTTGGCCATACCTCACCTCTCCTTTATTCTTGCCAGTGTGATTAGCAGGGATACTGAGTCTCCAATCACCTCACTGCTCAAAGTTTCTGTACATTAGGGACATTGAGATAGATGGCTGGTTGCAGTGGGTATTATCTATATTCATGGTGTCCCTTTTAGATACAAGGGTCAAGTGAAACAACAGTCTGGACCTCCATCTTCCATATATATATTGAATATATATATTCTTTCCTCTCATGTGTACATAGGTATTTGACGAGTATGATTATATAACATTCAGGGTTCCCATGATAGATAACAGGAACAGAAGGAAATTATAGCCCCTGTATTTATGGATATTTTATTTCAAACTTGGGTACACCATACTCTACCCATCATCCAGCTATATTATTTTCCAATGGTTAATATGATCCATAGATTTTAATTTATATTGGTGGATCTAGGGAACTTCATATACACCAAAATGGTACATACGATTTGTTTGACCCATCAATAGACAGAGTCATGGTCTCTGAGTTTTTCCAACTGTTTGTAATATGTCCTTTTCACCAGTTTCTGAAGTTGTACCAATACATTTGGGAAACAGAGCAACAGTCTCTTATGTAATTTTCTCAGTTATTTGCAATATTAATAATATTGACATAGACTAAAATATGAAAATGAGAGAAACATATATTTATATATTTCTTCTAAGGGTGTAACAATGATAATTATCGACATTAGACTGTATAGTGTGTTTTGCGTTTCTTATCTTGGAGCCTGTTGGTCTGTGCCCTTGACTATATAAATCCTAAAATGGAGAACATAAATCTCCTTTACCACAAAGTTTTTTGACAGACAGACAGGCAGGGTCTATACATCCCATAAAGAGTTTTATAAACTGTTTAACAACACATGTTGTATATATCCTCACATGCGCTTTAATCCTCAATATATAGGACATACCAAATGGCCACTATGCGTGAGGTTCCTTGAGCACCGACGTGGAGGTTTCAAGGGAGTCCTCGCGCATAGTGTCCTGAAACCATTCGCTACAGTCCACGCGAAAGATCCAGCTGGACTTAGAATCATGGGCATTGAACCTGTCCACACCTCTAAATTGGGGGGCAACAGATTCAAGGCACTCTGTGTCAGAGAGTCCTATTGGATTTACTTTTTAGGTACCCTTTCACCACTGGGACTAAATTAATGCATAGACACCAGCATTCTGGTATAATCTATAATCTTAGATGTTTCCCATATATGTGTGGTACTCTATCCACAGTTTTGTTGCTGATGTTTCCATTCATATTGTACTGTTGCTAGCTCAGAATCTTAGTTGTTCCATTCAATACAAACCCCTTGCCTCATTTATTAAAAGAAAAACACCTTTCTAATCCAATAGGGACCACAGTCTCATTCCAAAATATTGCAGTCTGTTCCCTCTATATGAAAAAAGGGGGTGGTGTCCTCTGGCACCTAGTCACAGTCTGTCATGCCTGTATGCCTGCAGACCAAGCTAGACCCCAGTACTGAGGTGGGAACGGTATGATACCACACACCCACAGCAGTGGGAGCAAGCCCGGAGTGTGCTATAGCGTTGCTGGGCCTGTTGGAAGAGTTGTTAGTGTATACTTGCAACGCTTGGGGAATGTCCGTGAGAGTAGTCGTGTCCGTTTGCCAATGTTCAGGGATCCAGAGGGTAGAGTCGTCAGAGGGCAAGCCAGGTCCTAGGAAGCCAGAGGTCAGCGGAGTTGTATCTTTAGCAGGGTTCAAAGGGATACCAGAGAGCAGAGTAGTCCAGGGTAAGCAGGGGTCAAAGCCAGGGAAATCCAAAGTAACACAGAAGCAGGTAATCACAGAGGGAGCACAGCATAGGTCAGGTACACACAGGGAAACAGGAACTATGCAGAGTGAGGAAGAGGTGGACAGACGGGGATTATAAAGGAAGGTGCACCTATGACAGAGAGGGGAGGAGTAGAGAGAGAAGTGGGTCTATTTTGATCTGGTTTAAAACTGATTGGCCGGCAAAGCCGGCCAATTCAGTTAAACAGCAATTCTACTTGTTGCCAAGTAGAACAAAGAAAAACCAGTCAAACAAATATATAAATGAAACCAACAAGTGCACTGTAAAAAGTGCACTTAAAACAGAAGGGTTAATTCAAGAGAACCCATGATGGGGGATATCGAGCAGAGCACCCCGCCTAACGCCCACTGGGAGGCAAACTCTGAAACCGTCCCAGTGGACTCGGCGTACGAGTACTATGCCCGAATACGGGAGTGCACCAGCGCCCGGAACATGACCACGATGTTCGTTGGGACCCCCCCTCCAAACACTGCTTCCTGGTTTTACAAATGGCTACCTTAGCCAATGCCAGGAGCAGGTTGACGAGGAGATCCCTAGGTTTACCGTCCCGGGACACTGGGCACCCAAAAATAAAGAGATGAGGGGAAAAGTGCAGCCAGAACTGCAGGAGAAGGCTCCTCAAGGTGGATAAGAGGGGCTGCAGTCTGGCGCAGCTCAGATAAATGTGATATACGGACTCCCGCTCGTCACAGAAGGGACAGGCGGTGGGGGAGTCCGTGAAGTGTGCCAAGTACTCTCCTGTGCTCAGTGCACCGTGGAGGACCCTCCAACTCAATTCCCCGGCGGGACGGGGAACAAAACCTGAATAGAGTTCCTTCCACCGGGGTCTCTCGCTCTCGTTCGCAGGAAATACCCACCTCCAGATAGTATCGGGGTGGGTAACAAGGGTGAGGTAGTGCACTATATGGAGCACAAGAGAATATAGGACTTTCCTCGGCATGCCACGGAAACATGCCGGGTTCCACGCAAAGATCCGGAGAGCTGAAGTTGATAGGTTGACAAGGCTCTCCGGTCTGCAATACCCCCTCAATGAAGGTGCGTGAGTCGGGGTGGATGGCATCTTTAATCTCCTGGATCAAACGATGAGGGACGCGGGCAGTACGCAGACCCATACGGGGCGCGAGCACCTCTGCCCTTACCCAGTCTCGCCGTTCCTAGTCCAGGAAATCCCCGACTCTAGTCACCTGCACCAGGATTAGCCGGTGGCAAATAGAGGGTGAATCCAACATCCGAGCCCCCACTGCCAGATTATACAGCAAGGGCTCGGCGAGGAAATCAACCCCCACCACCTGTTCCTTCCTGGTCACGGAGACCAGTTTCCAGGCCTTTAATAAGTCCCGGTAGTATGCCGGCAGCTCCGAGAGGTCTCTACCTAACCCCTCGGGCCTGATGATAAACAGTTGCCGGTCATACCTCATATTGCGCAGCTGGCGAAAGAAACTGGTCGCCAGCTGGCACCACTGCGGAGACGGATCTGCGAATAGGTATCTCTGCAGGTACTGGAGGCGGAAAGTGTGTAACTGGGAGTGGACACACAACAATCCCTGTCCACCCTCCTCCAAAGGGAGGCACGCAACTCCCGCAGAGACCCAATGCTTCCCCATCCAGAGAAAATCCATCAACCTCCTCTGGATCTTGTTGATAAATTCGGGGGTCGGACCCATGGCTATCAGCCGGTGCCATATCTGACTGGCCACCAGCTGGTTGATCACCAGGGTTCTTCCCCTGAGGGAAAGCAAGTTTTCTGGGGCCAGGTTCTCCGCAGCAGACAGGTAGACTCCCAGATATTTGAGAGTATCGCTCCCCCACGAGACATTACAAAACGTGGGGGGCAAAGAGTCCACCTGTAAGGGACCCACCAAAATGCCAGAGCACTTGGACCAGTTGATCCGAGCAGAAGAGGCCGCGTGTAGACCTCTTGGCATGCCTGCGCCCGCTCCAAATCAACTAGGTCCTGGGCCACGAGGAGCACGTCGTCGGCATAGGCCGACAGGACTACCCGCATGTCGGGCTCCCGCAGCACCAGCCCGGTGAGCCTCCTCCTCAGTAGGCAGAGGAAGGGCTCGATGGCCAGCGCGTATAGTTGCCCAGACAAGGGGCACCCCTGACGTACTCCCCGACCAAACACAAAAGGTGCCGTCAGGGACCAATTCATTTTTACCAGACACTCTGCAGAGGCATACAGCATCCGGAGAAAGCCCACAAATTGTGGGCCAAAGCCAAACTCCCGCAGGGTCTGCATGAGGTAACGGTGATCCACCCTGTCAAACGCCTTCTCCTGATCTAGGGACAGGAAGGCGAGTGACAGACCAGTCCTCTGCGCGTGGTGCAGCAGGTCCCGGACCAGAAAAATGTTGTCATAAATGCTCTGGCCCGGGACAGTATAGGACTGGTCGGGGTGAATCACCTCTGCCAGCACGGACTTGAGCCTCAGCGAGAGCGCTTTGGCTACGATCTTATAGTCCGTGCTGAGCAGTGAGACCGGTCGCCAGTTAGAGATCTGGCAGAGATCCCCCTTCTTCGGCAGCAGAGACAGTACTGCCCGCCGACATGAAAGGGGCATCTCACCGGTCTCCAGGGCTTCGGCCAGGACCTTGGTGAAATCAGGTCCCAGCATCTCCCAGAAAAACCGGAAGAACTCTACGGTCAGCCCGTCCAGCCCCGGCGTTTTTCAGCGGGACATGAGACTTCAGAGAGTTCGGCCAGAGTCAAAGGTAACTCAAGCCGCTCCCTTCCACTCTCGCCGACCGTGGGAAGCCCCTCCCATAAAACCCTGCATGCATCTGGCTGGATGGACTCCGGAGAGAAAAGATCTACGTAGAACCTTCAGGTTCTGTCCCGGATGCTCTCCGGGTCAGTCAGAGGGGTACCGTCCTCTGCTAGCAAGCAGGTGATATGTTTATGGTTTCCCCTCTTTTTCCCCAGCGCGTGGAAGAGGCGCGACCCGCGACTCATCTCCCGAAGGAAGTGGATGCCGGAGCGCACATACGCCCCCCGAGCTTTCCGATCTTCCAAGTCCCGGAGAGCGCACTTCCTCTCCACGTACGCACACTGCAGGTATTGGTCTCCTGCCACAGACAGCCGCTTCTCGAGATCGAGCACCTCTTCTCTAAGGGCCTCGATCTCAGCATCGCGCTGCCTGCTGGCACCTCTGGTGTACTCCTGACAAAAACGAGGCGCAGATGTACCTTGCCCACGTCCCACCACTGCTCTAATGTGGCAAAGTCTGATCTGCAACCTCTCCAGGCCATCCAAAAGTCTCGGACCGACGTCGCAAACCCCTTGTCCTCCAACAACGTATTGTTGAAGTGCCAATAGGAGGCCGAGGGTGCTGCTGGTAGCAGCGCCACCGTCACGAACGCACAATTGTGGTCTGAAAATGGCGCCAGCCTAATGGTACTGGACTGGGCTCTCGACAGGCTGTGGCTGGAAATATACAGCCTGTCGATCCGGGACCAGGACATCCGTTCACCCCTAAACACCCTAACATGGGTGAACTCAGTGGATGCCTTGGGATGTTGTTCTCACCAGACGTCTACCAAGTTGTAGTGGGTGATGACCTCCCGCAAGGCCGACGCAGAACACGGGTGTGGCTCCGGACCATTCCGTTCTTTCAGAGCCTCGAGGGTGCAGTTAAAATCACCCCCGAGCACCACGTGTTCGTCCGCGTCGACTGTCTCCAGGTATTCAGACATTCTGACGAAGAACTGCCTTCTCAGGGGTCCGGTGGCAGGAGTATACACATTCAAAAAATTAAACGTGTAATCCTCGTGCCGGACCCTGAGATGTAACAGGCGACCTGGAACAACGGTTTTGGCAAGCAGTAGCTCTGGTTGAAAGGACTCAGAGAACAGGGTCACCACCCCACTAGATGATGAAGTGAGGTGGCTGAAGAAGACACTGCCTCGCCACTCCAGATGCCAGCTGGCTTCAGCCTCTGGAGTGGTATGGGTTTCCTGCAGGAAACTCCCAGAATACTTTCCCTTCTGTAAAAAGGAGAGTACCTGGAACCTGCGAAACCCATCCTTACAGCCATTCACGTTAAGTGTACCGATGCTCAAAGCCATTGGTAATCAGGAGTTTTTCTTGTGCTTTCCACAGGCGCTCAGGGTGCTACACCCTGAGAAGCCTTTATGTGGTCTCGCATCAATTTATGAAATTTCAGGACACGAAGATTGATAGGCCCAGAGATTTTGGCCTTGTGGTTAGCCCTGATGAATACTAAGAGAGAGTGGAGAATGACCGAGGCATCGTTCCACCTTCCAAGGGCCAACTGCACCTTCGTGGTTCCGTGTTTGCAGAGGGTATCCTCCAGGAAACCATCTAGCTCCTGGGCAGGGATAACAGGGGTCAAAGAGGACTCCTCACTGAGCCCCAACTCCCCGAGCTCCTCGACTGAAAAACTCAAAACCCCCGCCCTTCCCTGCGGGGGCCTTTCTCAGCCTTAGAGTGGGTCCCCTCTTCGGTGTTTCCACGAGGGGGTCCACTATATCCTCCACATCCAACCCCGGGGTAGGATGTTCAGGGGTAGCTGGTGGCGGTATGGCAGAGGTAGCGGTCTCCCTAGTGTACTCGGGGGCCAACGAGGCACACAGTGCCCTCCTGGTCTCCTCTACCGCCATGCGAACAAACGGGATGCCACGGGTGTTCGTATTAATCGTGGGAGGGCACTTTTCAGCAAGTACCACATAGGGAGGGTCCAGCCCATCAGTCACCTCCAACAAAGTTCCCGACCAAAACTCCTCACGAAGAGAGTTCACATCTGGCATCTCCCAGATGCAAAGTGAAGTGCTTGCTAAAACACCCTCACCCACACCGCCTCCCCCGCTACATCCTCCAAACCCCTAACCACGGGGGTCAGCCCTAGCCCATCTCCTCCCTCCGGTGACACAAACCAGGGCTTTTTAGCCCCAGGTGTGCCACCCGAAGGCGGTACAGCTGGAGGGGGATTCTGGTCGACTCAAGTCTCCGAAGACAGCTACTTTTGGTGTGACAGGTTCACCGAAGCACAAGTCCCCGGGGGATGTTCTCCAACTGGGAGGGGTGTTGGAAGGCTCCCCAACGTCCATTTATAGGGGTAAAGCCTCATGTTGTTGAGCACTTTGATCTCCCACCCCAGGGACGCCGGGTACCTCCTCTTCCCTTTGCATTGTCTCCAGATCTTCGAGGGGGGGGGCTGTATATTATGGGGTCTGGCTCACACTGGCTAATTCTCACCTGTGGGTCGGACAGGGCCACCATGTTGCTTTCCGCTTCAGAGACTTCTGAGGGTGAACGTAATATGGTTCACCCTCTTCGCCCTCCTCAATCACCCTCTTGTTCTTAGTTTTTGATTTCCTCTTCCTGGGGATTGATTCCCCAAAAAAGGGTACCGCTAACTCATCAGCAGGAGCCCCTCACCGCTTCCCCGCACCCTGTATGGGGCTTACATTCGGGGTAGGGTGCTCCTGGAGGGGAGACAGCGACAACAGAGGGTGGCTTCTTCAGGGTGACTTTTTTCTTCTCCCTCTTTTTTTTGGGGAGAAGTGCAGACATCACCGCCTGAGATGGGGCAGCGACATCTCCTGCAGTCCTAGGGGGGCCTGGGCCTCAGAGGGCCCCGCTCCGGTGGGCACAGTGGCACAGGGTGTCTCCTCCCAGGGGGGACAGTGATAACAGAGGGTGGCCGCTCAAGGGTGACCCCCTCCCCCTCTCTCTGCTCCCCGGGGAGAGGTGCAGAAGTCACTGCTCGAGATGGGGCAGCGACATCTCCCGCGGTCCCAGGGGGGACCTGGGCCCCCGAGGGCTCCGCCATGGTGGGCGCAGCAGCACAGGGTGTGCTCTCCCGGGGGAGACAGCGACAGCAGAGGGTGACCGCTCCAGGGTGACCCCCTCTCTCCGCTCCCTGGGGAGAGGTGCAGATGTCACTGCTCGAGATGGGGCAGCGACATCTCCTGCGGTCCCAGGGGGGACCTGGGCCCCCGAGGGCTCCGCCGCGGTGGGCGCAGCAGCACAGGGTGTCTCCTCCCAGGGGGGACAGCGACAGCAGAGGGTGGCCGCTCCAGGGTGACCCCCTCCCTTCACTCCCCAGGGAGAGGTGCAGACGCCACTGCTCGAGACGGGGCAGCAACATCTCCCGCAGTCCCAGGGGTCTTAGGGGTCTTAGAGGGCTTGAGGGGGACCTGGGCCCTCGAGGGTCCCGCTGTGGTGGGCGCAGATGTCACTGTTCGAGATGGGACAGCGACATCTCCTGCGGTCCCAGAGGGGACCTGGGCCCTCGAGGGCCCCGCTGTGGTGGGCACAGCGGTACTGGGTGTCTTGGCAGAGGGAGGGGCGGATGCAGGAGCTGGGATGGGGTTTCTGTTCCCTTTGGGGCAACTCCTACGAGTATGCCCCAGCTCCTTGCACAGATAGCACCTAACCCCCTCCATGCCATAGTACACCGTGTATGTAATGCCCTCGTAGGGCACCCCAAAAGAACCTTCCACAGATTCTGCGCTCCCCGGCAGCAGCAGTTGTACCTGCCGCCTAAATGAGAGCACATGCCTCAGCACTCTATCCCTGCAGCCCAAAGGTATTTTTGTTATTGGAGACGTAATGTCTCCCAGGGCTTGCAGGGGTGGGCGTATGAGGCTGTCTGGGAGGAAGGGGGGCACATTGGAGAGAATGACCCTGGTGCCTAACCCCTCCATGGGTTCTATGGGGATGTAGGTCCCTCCTACCACAATGCCTTTTTGCACTATGGTGTGGGTGGCAGCCAGCGTACGGAGGAAGAAAACGCCCCTCCCATACATCTTGCTGGCTGCCACCACAGCAGAGGCACCCACCACATCAGCCACAGCCCTCCCATAGATCTCCATGTTCAGACCAGGTGACATGGGGCACCTCTCCCCAAGTTTCCTGCTCACACAGGGCGTGGCCCCATCATTGTTGTTGTTGGGGTCAATGCCTGCAGCCGCCACCTGCGCCCATGACTGAGCTGGGACTGCAGGGGTTACACTGACAACAGGAGCCGGGGGAGGTGTGGCCAGGGCATTGGATGTACCAGGCCTAGGGCTGGGGCTAATGTTGTTCATAGGGACCCCAGGTTTTGGGGTCCGGTATCCTGGTGTGGCCCCCGTTGCTGCACTACTCCTATTCCCCTTAGGCATGATAATAATAAGCCTCTAAGTAAAGGGAGGAGGTAGTGTTTAGAGAGAGAGAGGTGCAGAGAGGAACTGTCCCTTTAACTACCTCTCTACAAAGGGAGGGAAAAAAACAGCTTTTAAAACCTGCTGTAATCTTCTCTTTTCTCCCCTTATTATTTACTCACTCTCTTACAATCATCCACACCACAATTTTTAAGTCTTAAAGAAAGAAAGAAAGAAAGAAAGAAAGAAAGAAAGAAAGAAAGAAAGAAAGAAAGACACAGAGCTCCCAAAAATGCAAATGACAAAGGAAGGAATCAGGCTTAAATTAAAGTAAATTAGAAGTAAAACAAACAACCAGGGGTGGGGGAGGAGAGAGGGGTCAGACTACAGTTACCAGCCAGCTAAAGTGTACCTTTGCTGGGTTGAAACACTGCAGCCTCTGGGTGAAAACCAAAAACGGTTTTAAACCTCAAAATACACCCAAAACCCTCTACAAAACTCACAGTATACTCACAGTATACTCCCCCACAGTTCCCCACAAAATTATACAAATAAAGAAAGAATACAACCTGATCCCACAGCAAATGCCTGGGAGCTCTGCACACACGCTTCTGAGTGAGAAGCTGGAGATAGGTCAGGGGAAGAAGAGGAGGAGACAGAAGGGGCAGTTAGGGGAATGGCCTGTACAGCTTGGGAGGCGGAGACAGGGGGAACCTGATAAGAGGAGTCTGTGCGCGCGCCCCCTGTAAGCTGGGGATGCGCGCACACAGGTTGCAACACAGGCGCGGCCCGCACGGAGCAGGGGAAGATTGCAGGAGGGGGATGGAGCCAAGAGGAGGGGAACGCACGCGAGGCCTGTGCCCGCGCGATGGCCAGCAAAGGCAGGGAGGAGCATGCACGCGCGTCCTCCGTAGGCTGAGGGGGTGCACGCACCGGACGCGTCACCAGGCACGCGGAATGCCACGCCATGGGCACCATGCGAGGAGGAGGCAACGAGACTTTTATTCCAGCCAGTGAGTGCTTGGGATTTTATTGACAGGCGCACATATACTTTTTTCTTTTGTTTGTTCGTACCACAGGGGAAGGTAAAGGAGCTACCACGGGGGAGAGGGAGCGAGGAGGATCAAGGCAGGGGGTAAAGGAGCGCGTGGGTATACGGGACCTGCGGGTTACGCGCTGCGGCAAGGTGAGAGAGGTAGAAGGTGAAGGAGAGGAGTGGGAAGGAGTAGAAAGGGTGACAGGAGATGGGAGAGAGGGACAAGGAGAGGAAGGAATCTCCTGAGTTGTCACACAGTCTAGTGTGTAAAATATGTGAAAGACAGGAGAAAATATTTGACAGTATAATATTGCACACAGTGTTTCAGATTCTTTCCAAAATAGCAAGGAACATTAATATCACTGGGAAAAAAAATCTGAAGCACTGTGTGCAATATTATATACTCATATATATTTTTTTTCCTGTCTTTCACATATTTTACACACTATATTGAGATTACGCGCCAGTGGATACCATCCCCTTTTTTCATCTGCTTCAAATACAGAGGGACGTGGAAGCCCCTCTTTGGACTCTGGCAGCTAGATTTAAGTATAAATCTGGACATTGTTGTAATTCGGGACATTGATTTATCACATTTCAGGACACTTCTTCAATTGAAGAAATGCATTATTGTTTTCATATATTTAGAAACTCAATTCATCACAATCACTCCTTATATTAGTTAGTGTTAGTGTTTTAGTGTTTCATAACCCCTTTCTTTGTTCACTTTATATGTTTGAAATATTTTGCAAACAATATTCTGTGTTTCAAAATAATCAATTTCTAATTATAATTAATCATTGTTATATTCCAATTCATACAGTTCTATTAGATATTTACATTTTTTTATTTGTTATTATAAATTTTAAATGTGATAATCATTAACTTATCACTATAATTATTATTATTATTATTATTATTATTATTTATTATAGTTACTAGTTTTATCATTTACACACATATTAGTATAAATACAGTACACTGCTCTAATATTTGTTTAATAATACAGCTTAACCCCGTTATAGCGTGGTCCTCGGGGTCCACCCGCGACCACCGCGTTACAAACGGGTCGCGGAAAAAAAATGGCCACTGAAAACAATTATTATTATTTTTTTTTGTGGTGGTACTGTGTCTGCCGAAGGGGGAAAGCTGAGAACTCTCCCAGTATTTCTAGACCCGGTGGGGCAGCGGCAACAGCACACAGCACTTACCCGGCATCTGGCAGCTGCTTCCTGCTTCTGCTTCCGGCTTGTGAGAGCAAGCTCCCGTAAAGAGACAGTGTGTCTCTGTGTGTGTGTGTGTGTGTGTGTGTGTGTGTGTGTGTGTGTGTGTGTGTGTGTGTGTGTGTGTGTGTGTGTGTGTGTGTGTGTGTGTGTGTGTGTGTGTGTGTATTTGACTGTGTGAGACTGTGTGTGTGTGTCAGTGTGTCAGTGTGTGTGCAGTGTGCTGTGTATGCAGTGTGCTGTGAATGTATGCAGTGTGCTGTGGGTGTGCTATGAGTGTATGCAGTGTGCTGTGCAGTGTCCTGTGTGTGTATCAGTGTGTGTGTGCAGTGTGAGTGTGAGTGTGTGTGTGTGTGTGTGTGTGTGTGTGTGTGTGTGTGTGTGTGTGTGTGTGTGTGTGTGTGTGTGTGTGTGTGTGTGTGTGTGCAGTGTGCTGTGAGTGTGTGCAGTGTGCTGTGAGTGTGTGCAGTGTGCTGTGAGTGTGTGCAGTGTGCTGTGAGTGTATGCAGTGTGCTGTGAGTGTGTGCAGTGTGCTGTGAGTGTATGCAGTGTGCTGTGAGTGTATGCAGTGTGCTGTGAGTGTGCAGTGTGCTGTGAGTGTTTGCAGTGTGCTGTGAGTGTATGCAATGTGCTGTGAATATATGCAGTGTGCAGTGAGTGTGTGCAGTGTGTGTGCAAAAAATAATAATTCGGGGTCACGCTCAAACCGCGTTATAAGCGGGTCCACGTTATAGCGGATCGCGCTATAACAGGGTTGAGCTGTATATATATTTATCTGGTCTAAAGATACTTATCTATTCATATCAAAAATAGAGGTTTTTTATTATAATCTCTGCAATTACCGATTAGCATATCTAATAGTCATATGCTATGAGTATTCATATCTTATTGAAAGTTAACTAAATGGCATTTATCATTCCGTTTTGGAAACCAACACTATTACATACTATCTGCATTTTATAATTAAGGCGAATCGTTTGCCATAATGTCATGATTTCTAAATGACGCCAGCTAACTTTCCAAATGCATCATTTGTTGCTCAATAACAAAGTCTATATATACCGATTGTCCGAATCAGCCAATCTACCCCTGAGGAAGTCACTAATGTAACGTAATGCGTTGGGACGTTCGCTGACGATGCTGACGTCATCACGCATAGCGTTTTTAATTAATTAATTGTTTTGTTGTCTAGTGGTTTAAATTCATTATTTGTTAAATTGGCTAGTGGTTTTATTTATTTAATTGATTTGTTGGCTACTGGTTTAAATTAATTATATGTTTTGTTGGGAACTGGTTTTATTTCTTTAATTTATTGGTTGGTTTATTTATTTGTATTCGTATGTTTTGGAATAACATAATTGGAATTCTTTTGTTGTTTTAGTGATAGATTAATGTAATTGATGTGTAGTTGAGGCTTTTAAATTCTTTTATTGTTGGTGTGTTTAGGTGCTTGTGTATTTATATATTGTATATATTTGATAATAATAAAATCTTTGGTATATATATCAATTTGAAAATACATTTATTTGTGTATAGTGATGACTTAAAAATTAATAATCACTAATCATATAATATAACTGTATGAAATGCGTGAAAATGTGATTGTGAATTTATATTGTGATTGTCAGGACTTTAGAGGCCTATTTTCTAAACATCCCATGGTTCTTACTTTCTACATGCTCCATAAGGTTCACAAGGATCTCTCGCCCCGGTCGACCTATTGTGTCTGGCATAGGCGGGCCGTGCCAACCCATCTGCCGTTTTTTGGAATATTTTTTTCGCCCGTTTGTGGAAACCCAATTATCACATTTTAGGGACACAGTGGACATTTTACTCAGGCTCGGTCAGCCTTCTCTCGACAGGGGTACTGTACTGGCCACCTGTGATGTTGAAACATTATATACCAGCATACATCACAAGGATGGATTACAGGCAGTGTGATACTTCCTGCCTATGGGCAATCTGACGGAAGAGCTAATACAGTTTTAAATGGAGTTACTCAACTTCATTCTTACGCATAATTATTTTGTCTTCAAAAGCAAATTTTATTTACTGATGAGAGGCACGGTGGTGGATGTAATCTGCGCACCCTCCTATGCCAACCGTTTTATTGGGCGATGGGAGAGGGAAACTGTGTTCCAGGGGGAAGATAATTTGGGTTCCCAGCATGTACTCCTGTGGTTGAGGTTCATCGACAATATTCTGTGAGATGATGAGAACTGTCTGTGTGATTGCGCATTCGTGGAGACTGTGTCATTAGGTACAACCCCTAGTTTGTATTGCCGCTTAGGTGAGGGTTTTTCTTGTTCCACCTAGTGGTATTCCATTGACTGGCCAGTCTAGGTAGTTTGAGGCAAATTATTGCCTCACCCCTCCCCTTCCATACATACAGCTATTGATATATATTTTTCTGGCGTGTCTTGTATTTTTAGGAATGTTTTGGACTGGTTCCGAGAGTCTGTTTTATGTTTTTTAGTGATGTTGTTTAATTAATAAATGTATTTACTTTTTTTGATACAGGAGTGCTTTTTGAGGGATACTGTCTCATTGTTCACATATTAACTAATCCCGTAGCACCGCAGTATATGTGTGTTGTTTTTGCGTTTCTCATTTATATTATTGTGTGTTTTTATATATATATATATATATATATATATATATATATATATATATATATTAAGTGGTCGACAAATCACCAAAAAATCTACTCGCCGAACAAAAAAATCTATTCGCCACCTAGTACCACACGTGTGCTGCTTGGGCCAATAGGAGCTCGCCACGATGTTAAATCCACTTGCCCGGGGCGTGCAAATGTATAGGTTTGTCAAACACTGTATATATACCTATAACCTATACATTTGCACGCCCCGGGCGAGTGGATTTAACATCGTGGCGAGCTCCTATTGGCCCAAGCAGCACACGTGTGGTACTAGGTGGCGAGTAGATTTTTTTGTTTATTGAGTAGATTTAGATTCTTTATTATATATATATATATATATATATATATATATATATATATATATATATATATATATATGATAAAGAATCACTGGCACGCCAATAAAAATTCAATAATGTATAGGTGCATGTCCCATATAAATAATAAAAGTATACATTACGGCATAGCAGCAAAAAGGAGACAGCACTCAGGTAAATGAAAATAAATGTATTTAAAACAGCACATAACTCCAACGTTTCGATCCCACGGGGGATCTTCCTCCCACTGCAGCAAGGGATTCTGGGAAATGACATGCAAATGAGCACACAATGTGCCACCTTTTTATTTGCTATATGCAAATCAGTATTGCCGACCTGAGGAAGAGAGGAGAACTCTCGAAAGCTTGTCCTATGACATAAATTGTCAGTCCAAATAAAAAAGGTATCACCTAATACTGAAGAACATATATATATATATATATATATATATATATATATATATATATATATATATATATATATATATATATATATGAGCATACAGTTGTATTTGCATATATATATATATATATATATATATATATATATATATATGTTTTTGTCACTTTTATATATTGATAGATAGATAGATAGATAGATAGATAGATAGATAGATAGATAGATAGATAGATAGATAGATAGATAGATAGATAGATAGAACTATATATGATGTGGTGGGTTTTGGGGTTCTGAACTTGCTGGGATTGTGTTTATCAATATATACAGTAGGATCACCAGAGGATTTTTTGGTGGGGAACTGACCCACCCCCTGGGAAACAAATTATCCCCCCAACTCAATCACCATTTTTTTTGTCTTCATTTACTTTTGTTTGTTTTGCACCTACGGGCCAATAATGGACCCTGACAGCCTCCCTGAACATTTATTAGAGGCCTCAAATTATCCTGCCTCTGCCTGAAAATGTCCTCAGACAATTCCACAACCTATCTGGCCTCTAAGAAGTTAGAAGGCCTCTAACCCGCCGTTTCTTGCCTTGGACCTATTTTAGAGGGAAGGAGTGGGAAGGAGTGGGAACTTCTTCAGGGAAGTAGTTTATTCTACGAAACATGTTGGATGATTTTTATCTAGTGCCTTAATATTGACATTGCCTCCATTGGCTTCACCCTGCTAGTATTACTCCCGGTGGTAATTTTGGGCATATGAGAGACTTTGAGAGACTTTGAGAGACTTTGACTGCATCCCTGCCGGTTCCCTCGCTGCTGCGGAGACTGTGACGTCATCACGCAGTATCCCGTGACGGAGCGACAACGTGGCACGCCGAGTGTACCCTTGCAGAGCTGAGGTCTCACCCCCGTACAGTGGATCTGCTCGCTGAGCTACACGAGCTGCACCAGACGGCTTGGAAGCGCGAGCGGTCCCACCAAGCACCAATACCTGCAACGGAGCGTGGTTGCTGTAAAGGGAAATCCCCTTGGGAGCGATGTACTGCTGGATGAGGGGTTTTGGACATTAATCCTGCTCCTGAACCAACGTAGCGCCCCCGCTGAGAGAAGCAAGCTGCAGACTCTTCTGACAACAGTTGCTGAGTGGTAACTTGTGTGAAACACACTAAATGCACCTATTCCACTGTTTTGATGTACGCAGATTTATTACCCTGTAATTACTAATATATAGCATTACTTGCTTCACTATTTGGCGTTGTGCGCTATTTCTTTTGTTTCCATTTCTTAGAGTGTGGGGGGTGCTGAGCCACCCCCTGTGTTTATAGCAGCAGACGCCTCTACAAATACACGGTTATGTGATATAATTTCTTCATATATACACCCTCACTGTGGTTATTGTGATTTATTTCTTGGTCACTTATTTATGTGGTTTAGTCACTGCACTATATTTATATTCTAAATTCTGGGTTAGATAGTAGCGCACAGTATTTTCTCTGTGTTTTAAAACACAGTAAGGGATGCAGAATGATCTGCCTCCCATCACTGCCTGCCTAATGCGCCCCCCTCCCCCCCTTCCAAGACCTCGTCTCCACGGAGTGTCACTGGGGACCAAGAGGGGGTGGGGGAGGCAGGAATAGGAGGGGGAGCCTTGGCCTTGCAATCATGCCACACCACCTGAGGCTCAAAGCTTTCTTTACATTGCCTAACACTGCTGTAACTAGTTCAGCGGAATCTGTCACAGACTGAATACTAAGAAATACAGTAGTTGTCAGATTAAAAGTTGGTCACAAATACTTTGATATGGGAAATATAAAATGTCATATTTTTTTCTAGTGTGGGGAAAAGATGTTAGTTCCTTTCCTAAACTCCTTTCAGCATTTTGATAGGGGGCTTTGTTTTTATTTAAGTAAGTTGTCATTTATAAACATTCATAGAAAATATTTTACTGCAAAAAAGTAATACCTCTTATGCTCTTGCTCCCTTCATCTTTGTGCGCTAACTGAAAATTGACTCTTACTGCATGACTCTGTTGTGGATGCTGCCCTCTCCTATGATGGTCTCTCTTTCTCTTACAGCTCATACGCTAGGTGGATAGGGGATTCTTTTCCTCTCTTTCCACTGCTTATATCAGCTATGCTCTATGCCTTCATCCACTTAATTCCCTTCCTTTGAGGTTCATTCTGCTCATTTTATCTACCTGCTCTTTGCATGTGGCCAACCTCGACATCCTCAACCTCCACATTTCTCTCTGACAATTATTCCTGGTTTTGTTCTTCTTTCTCTCCTCTCCCATCTTTTTAAAGTACTCCTAATTTTATATTGATGATCCCTCAATCTCCTGTGCATCTGTCCTTCTCTCTAACCTCCTCCTTTGGCCTCTACCAATCAAATTCCAGCCCCCACAAGGATGATCACTATTTAGACCTTGCCTTTACCGAAAACGATTGTTTTTCTTAATACTTTATCTCTATCGTCTCTCTTACTGCACCGACACACTTTATTCGAGCAAATACCCTGTATGTACCTGGCAGATACCTGGAATGCGCCGCTCCTCACCTCTGACAAGCCCCGTTGCGTTTGCCTGCCCAGCCTGGGTTCATGCCTGGCTGACGGGCGGCTGATCTGTTAAATGATAATGATTAGGATTTAATAGGCTGCAATGCTTCGCGTGTCTACCAGATGGCATAAATTCATGAATTGTAATGCAGTATATATATATATATACTGTGCAGTATTGCAGCCAGCGGGAATAAAATGCTTCAATCCCTGCCTGGAAAATAACCCAATGCACTCGGGCAGAAAACAGTCACAAACCTCAATACACCCGGGTATACCCAAATTCGTGGGACTAGCCGAGCTCGAATAAAGTGTGTCGCCAGTGTATGCTGATTGAACATCACTTCATATCACTAATCACCATTCATTCCTCTCATACCCTTACTTGTTCTAGTCCCTACTCCTGAGACCTTTGCTAGATTGACCTCTCTGCTCTGGCATCTTCCCTAAACTTTAACCTCTCTACTCTCTCTTCCTCAGAATCTGACAAACTTGTCTAATCTTACAACTTGATCCTCTCCTCCTCACTTGATCTATATACAGTACCCCTTCCTTTTTTTCGCACCTGTACTTTTAACCCATGGCCTTGGCTAAATTCACGAACAGAGACTGGGGTTGTATAATCGGGAGCTCTTATATACTGTAGTTGTGCAATAAAAGTGAAAAATACACAATTAGTGACAAATGTTATTAAATGCTATGTATAAATCATGTCAGTGTGCACAGTGCTTTAGAACAGTGAAAAATAATAAAGCGAACCTTAGTGAACAATCAATATAAAATGTGATAATACAAATTGTGATATATAAAAAAACACCACCAAGTGAAAATAATATATTGATTGAAAAGCAGCTCAACAAAACCCTTTAAATACTGTTCTTGAGTCTGTCTTCCAGTAGTCTTCCAAAGTAAGAGGAGCGCTAGGTATTCACAGCGTTTCTCATGAAAAAATATAAGAGAACAAAACATAGTGCAGCCAGTTTTCAGACAAGGGGGGTATAATAGACTAGGGTTAATTAAACTCACATGTTGTCCCAAGGAATAGCGCATATCAGAGACTCTGTCTCTCTCTGAAGGGAGCAAATTGCAGTTCTGGACCATGATATAGGTCACAGTGTGGGTCACACCTGTGAGAAATCTTCCTCCTCAGATCGATACCATACAGGAAAGAAAGGCTAATATTGTGTAGTTTGTCTTAAAAATTGTATTCAAAAGTAACAACATGAACAATAAAATGAACTCACATTTTGCATTAAAGAAACAAGAATTGTACGAAATCACGATCACCTAGGCATCTGAGTCACCGGCGCATGTGCTCCACTCATCTGCATCCGTCACTTACGGTATCGGCAGCAGTGAGGGTGGAAGTGCTGTCACGCTAATTCTACGGTTGCCAGGTTCACTCGTACAAGGTGCAGACTTGGATTCAATGTGTTTCGTCGCTCTCGACTTCCTCAGGAATCATGTCTATCAGTGGTACTCCTAGTTTATATAGGGTCATCCTCTCATAACTTAATCACCTCTAATTAGAATAAGGCTATTCATTCTGATAAGAATTGTGGACTGGTTTATTTATACATTATCTTTGGTACAATTTCGTTTAATTCTTCGCAACTGTCCGTAAGGAATGTTCCTTCCAACCAATAAATGCAAACCATTTAAATACAATTTAAAAAAATAAACATGGTATATCCGTGGTGTACAGTATGTGTGGAATCCCCCCATATCCACCCCTTCCCATCAGATCTGTATGTATGCTCCGGGGGAAGATGGAATTATAACGAAATCTTGAAAGAAGCTGGGGAAGAAGTAGTAAAAAAATCCTTGCACAACTCTTTTCATGCGGCTTGAAGAGCAGGTAAATACCAGAGCAATGGAGTAATGCCATAGTTATCCTCAGCCACAAGAAAGAGATGGCCTCAAGAACTACAGACCAATCAGCCTAGTTTCAATCATTTACAAGATTTTTACTACAAAGATATTCACTAATTGGCTACAACAAACCCAGCATAGAGCACAAGCAGATACAACACAATGGACCATATCCAAGTCGTACAAAAGTAATTTCCCGAAGTAATGAATATGACCTACCACTCAGATTAGGATTTGTAGATTAAGATTCGTGGATCCAGGCATATTTTAAGCAGAGGATCAGATCTGTATGCTGGGCCTGAACTGAAAAACAAAGCTTGAATCTCACTTGATTTCCCTCAGTAAGTATTAAAGCCAGCCCTCGCTACCTCCATCATCATTTGGTGTTATTGTTGGCATGGTAAGGGAGGGTAGTAGTGTGCAGTTCTAGTTAGCCATCCTGGTAGAGGCGCCATCAGATCTTAGTCACCAGGGTTGACGTGAAGAATGCAAGTAAAACTTACCAATGTGCCTAAGCCAAAGGAGGACAGCCGCGATGGCGGATTCTGACAGTCTGCTCCTCTCCCCACCTTTCAGTCTAACTAAAAAACTTAACTTCACAATAAAGCATTTTAATATCCTGAACTCATCACTGCCGCACACTCATAGTCATACACACTGCCTGAGTCAGTCTCCTACAATACCACTTAGATTACAATCTCTTCAGGGAAGGAATTTATTTTCCTATTGTTTATTTGATGTTTGTTGCACTTGTATTATAATTCCCTCAAATGTATTGTAAACATTGTATACATTGGTTCTGCTACAGTATATAAATAAAAATATGCATACATACATTTGTGAGACTAATTTATGACAGGGTTTTGTCATAAACATTAAGTCCCTTTCATGCCAGTCCATATGGTCAGGTTAGCACATGGGTAAACTCAGCTTCACTCACCCTTAACATATCACATGAGCCAACTTTGGATGCAGTTGTTGCTGACATCAAAGGATATGTTGATTTATTTGCATCTGGAAAGTACTGTTTGCTTTGATCCTTTATACATTTACTTATCTATATATCTAGCTTTCCTGAAGGCCAAAGTTCAACAATCATATTGTACCTGATTTACTGATATAGTATATTACCATCTTTCCCATGGTATTTTGTGATTACCAAAGCATTCTACAGACCAGCCTCAAAAAAATCACACCCTCTATTACACAAGTTCTTGTCGAATATATTACTTCGGAAAACAATGAACTGAAACTATATTCTGCTGACCCAGGTGACCTTGAACTGCCTCGGGATTGTTTCAACACTATAGGATCAAAACAAGATAGCCCTGACCAAAAGTGATCTTATTCTCAAGGGCCAAGAAGAGCTTCTTTATTCAACCACAAGCAAACAAAAACACTGCTAAAGTGCTAATGTATCATCACCTTGACTTGACAGTCGAACAGATGACAATATATTCCTAAAGCAATATGTGTTCCCCTCAGCATCTTCCTGTTCTTATTTTGAATATGTTCTTATTTCTGAATTATAAGAAAAGCTGGTTCTTATGAAAACACACTATATGACAAATATATGATGGTGCAGTTCCACTGTGGTTTATTTGGGAATTGTATAAAATGGATGCACTCTGTAACAACACAAAGGTAAAAGTTTATAATATGTATAATGAATTTGCAAAACTAATTTAGTTAAATTAGAAGTGACACTAATTGAAGTAAAACTACACACAAGTCTTTATAAAATAGTTATACATTAACTATTTTTAAAAAATCCCACAAAATATTATTTTAAATTCGCATTTTTCTAAAATATAAAATGACTAAAAATGTCAGTATGACACTTCAGACAGAAATTAACATGAAGTATTAATAGATCTATTTATTAAAGTATCCATATTGGCTGCAGAATTGGGAAAATCTGTTGCAAAACAGCATGAAGTTTATCATGGAAAGTGAACTATATTTAAAACACTCAGATTTTTTCTGTTAACCTTATTTGTGTGAATAAAAATATACCTGTGGGGTCTTGTGAAATAAAAGTGCTCAAGCACAATGTAAATGTATATGCAACATATTTAGGGAATTGATTTTCACAAGTCCCCTTATGGACACTTTTTCCTTACACAAATATTGTATGTCTTTATTTATATAGCGCCATTAATGTACATAGTTCTTCACAGTAGTACAGTACATAGCGCTTCACAGTAGTATAAAATACTACTACTACAAATATTTAATTAACTTTGATTAACAACGACTTTGACCTCTAGCAATCAATGGTTCCCATATATTTGTAGGAACAAAACAGTGAAGTGAGCCCTTGTCACTGTGAACCAAATAAATATAGCTCTGATATTTTGAAGGATTGTGCATGTGTTTAAAAAATACTCAATAACAGAAAGGAAATTTCACCAGCAACAAAGGAAAGGGTTCTTTACAGTAAGGGCAGTTAAAATGTGGAATTCATTACCCATGGAGACTGTGATGGCAGATACAATAGATTTGTTCAAAAAAAGTTTGGACATCTTTTTAGATGGGAAAGGTATACAGGGATATACCAAATAAGTATACATGGGAAGGATGTTGATCCAGGGATTAATCCGATTGCCAATTCTTGGAGTCAGGAAGGAATTAATTTTTCCCCTTAATGGGGTTTTTTGTTTGCCTTCCTCTGGATCAATAAGTAAGTATAGATATAGGATAAAGTATCTGTTGTCTAAATTTAGCATAGGTTGAACTTGATGGACGGAAGTCTTTTTTCAACCTCATCTACTATGTAACTGTGTAACAGCAAACAGTACGCAACACTGCCAGATGAAGATGGAGATGAATGTAAACAGCTGATATCATCACAAAGTGTGAATAAAGATGGAGTTCTCCACCCCTCCTATCAGAAAAAACCCAGAGAAATGGAGTAATGCCATAGTTATCCTCATCCACAATAAAGGAGACAAAGATGACCTCAAGAACTACAGACCAATCAGCCTAGTTCCAATCACTTACAAGATTTTTACAAAGATATTCACTAATTGGCTACAACAGACACATCCTAGAGAACATGTGGATACAGCACAATGGACCGTATCCAAGTCGTACTGTACAAAAGTAATTTCCCGAACTAATGAATATGACCTACCACTCAGTTTAGGATTTGTAGATTAAAATTTGTGGATCCAAGCATATTTTAATCAGAGGATCAGATCTGTATGCTGGGTCTGAAATGAAAAACACATCTCGGTTCTCACTTGGTTTCCCCAGTAAGTATTAAATCCAGCCCTCACTTCCTCCATCATCATTGGGGGCCATTGTTGGCATGATAAGGAGGGTAGTAGTGTGTGCAGTTCCAGATAGGTAGAAGAACAACTAACATAACATTCTTTTCTATGTTGGTGTGTTCTTTTCTATGTGTAGGGACCACCATCTGACCTGTTTCCTACTCTGTCAGAATATATATAGTTAATTTACTAGTCAATTAGTTACATTAGGGTAACTACACCCTGATCTACTGACATATATAGGTGAAAATTGGGAAAACGTTAGCATCCTTAGTTTTATTTTACACTCCTCTCCCTAGGTCATCAGCCTGTTGCTGGATAGCAACGTTTATTTTAGTTTGTACTATTTTTTTCCTCCTCTCTTTCTCCCAATATGGATCAGTTAACTAAACAGCACCATCTCAGTACTACTATTACTAGTACTGCAGTTGTAAAAACAACTACCAAAGACCAAGGCTGCTGATATGGAGCAGGGGATTGGGGGAGAGCTGGGACAATTGTCCTTGGCCCGGCGGCTACAGGGGCCCCGGCCGCTGGTGCTGGAAGGTGGATCGGGCCCAATTTCTGCATCCAGCAGCCAGGCCCCTTATTGCAGTCAGGCTTCATCTGATGACTCCCCTGCTGGTCCACCAGTCTTCGTTCGGAGTCGACCCCAATTTGCATTCGCACTCGGGACCAATGTGGCACTGGAGGCCTCTCCTACTAGGTAAAAGTATCTGTGTTATTGTGCTGTGGGTGGGGGGGAGTGTATTGTGGGATATTGTGCTGCGGGGTATTGTGGGATACTGGATCGTAGCACACATCATCCCTGACATTGCGTTGGCTCAAGGTCTGAGAGCAGGAGCAATTTCGATATACAGTAGAGGCAACTCTTATTCGAACAAAAACCAGTGGCAATTCCCCAAAAAACCCAGGAAACACCCAGGTACATTCTGAATACATGCCTTAAACTTTCCTTAAACTAGCCCCAGCATTTCTGCATTGATTAATGGCCTATCAGATTAACAGCGGGGGTCCCTGGCAGTCCCATTCAAACTGAATTGGACTGCCAGGGATCCCTGCTGTGTTAATCCTATGGGTCGTTAGTCAATGCAGAAATACCTTAAACGTGCCTCAAACTAGCCCAGAACATACCCAGCACATACCCAGCACATACCCAGAATGTAACCCGGCTAGTTTACGGCAAATGTTAGAATAAACGTTGCCTCTACTGTACAGTAGCCCTCCAGAGCTCCAAGGTGCCCCTGATTTAGCAATGTTGTTCCAGGAATGCACCAAAAGATATCAGGCTTAAACAACTCTCTGCTTCTCTCCTATAATCCTGTCAAAGGGCATCTGCTTTGATCCAATCATATCAATTACATGGAATTGCTCTTCATATGATGTGTATTATTGCTGATTAAAATAGGATGTGCACCGATTGAGGGGATTAGCTTTCTCTTTCATCTATTTTTGTGCCTAAATCCCCTTACCCTAAAACCCCTTACCCTAAGCTATTAACATAAAACCCCTTACCCTAAGCCATTAACCAAAAAACCCTTACCCTAAAAATCCCTACTACAAACGCTTACTCCTTACCCTAAAACCCCTTGCCCTAATTCCATACCCTAAATATCTTACCCCTTACCCTAAATCCCCATCCTTAAACCTACCCACTAAAACCCCTTAAATTAACTTCCCTTATTGGCAAAACTGCCGGCGGCTGAGTGTCTTGCAGTGGAGCGACTGTGGCGAAGTGTCCCTCAGTGGTCAAATACCAGTGCCAACTTGATTGGGGAAGTTGAGAGAGAGAGAAGAGGGAGAGAAATACATGGGGCTAGGCCACCAACAGGGTGAGGGAAACGATGTTGCATGTCCTGCTAAAGACCAAAGCAGCAGAGAAATATTGGTGTGAAATTCCAACTCACCACACACAGCGGCGCGGAAAGATTCAGAGTATCTAAATGTACTATTATTACTGCTAGTTCTAGAGTGCCCAGTTCTGAAGAAAGGGCCCAATGTCAACCACCTTCTTCTTCCAGTCTCTCTGATGATATTGAGTCTAAGTGATGGTAGGTCACTCAGAGTCTGATATAGAAAGTTTAACAATGAGCAAACTCAGTCAGAGGAGGAAGAAGCTGTTCCTGCACCTGTGCCTTTATGTAATAAAGCTGGGGAGAAAATAAAAATGATAGCCATGAGTTCTGACATTTCTGACACAATGGGGCCTATGCAAACACTGGGAAAACAGGGGGATGGGGAAAGAAAGGGAGACCCTCGCTACAGCCTGACTATAGGTGCTGCGATCAGGGGTAATGACTGACCAATCAAACAAAGAGAGAAGAAACCATTATACTGAGAGCACTCTGGAATGGCTGATGAACTGATATCACCGGATAAGAGACCTAAAAATGAAGGTAAGTAGATTAAACTAATTGTAGTGATGAATGAATTAAAATAAACTTTATTTGGAGAATTCCTAAATTAAAATATGTTGATCAGTAAACTTGAACCTCGATATGAGGCGTACCTAAAACAAAAATGTGAATTAAAATAAAGGAGGTGGGTAAATACTAGGGTAAAGAGCCCCACTGAGTGTAGACAGTGGGACTCACAATCGCACAAAGACCAAGTGTATTAAACTTAGTGGGTTCAAAAGGGGATACTAAGTATCAGCCAAGGACTGTGTGTATCTGTTAGGGGCTCGTGTGGCTGACTCATAGGAGATAGATGATCTTAGGGACCTCGGCACCGAAGTGGTGCAACACGTAGCAGATGAACTGGTTACTTTCAGTCTAACAGAGTGGCATAGTGTCTCACGTCCTCCTCACAGGAAAACCCTGTACATAACAGTGCAGGCACATTAGTCCCTTGGATGTATTTAGATGGTAAGACACGGAAGCCTTAGTAGGTAAGAACTTCTATTGTAACGTCATGTCCTACCTTAAGAAGTGTATTCCCGTCAATATGCCCTGTGTCTGGACAAAATGACAAACTGTACACGTCTGTCGGAATGTCTCTATTGACACAATAGGAAGTTTCTAAAAATAATGCTGCGTTGAGATGGTGCAGTGGTTGAGAACACCGCATTACCGCATTACACAAAATATTATGCGTCCAACCGAGTTTCCAGTGAATGGATATCACGCCTGAATCAATGCGCAACACAATTCCACAGACATTCAGCCGGATTGCAATGGTGAGCAAAAGGCTGCTGAGTGGGTGTGTGGCATTTAACAGGACCGCGAGTCCGAACAGATTGGCAGACTAGTAATGTCTGACAAAGTGTCACTGCTGACAACGTCTTATGCCCAATAGACCTAAAGATAAGAGGTCCCACTTGTTAAACTCTATGTCTGTATGTTGTTGCGTTATACTGTAAGAGCACCCTATATGCCCAAGGTGGATGTGTACCTGCTGGAGAACTATATTTCTGGTCAGAGTAACAGACCAGTTTCGTCACCGTGTGGATCACAGTTCTGAGTTTTAGAAAGTTGAAAATAAAAATTACCATAGGCACAGCGTGACTGGACAGAGTAACAGGCTACAAGCGTCTAATACAGTGTTTCTAAATGTCATGACTTACACTGCACTGCTCAATCTTCTAATGGTAATAATAAAATACCCAAGGCGCTTCAGGCGTCATTAACCCCCTCCTTAGTATACAGACGTGTTCAATCTTGACAACGTCTATTCTCCAAGCATGGAGGTAGAGAACAACGTTTTGTATACAAAATACTAAGTGTGGGTAGCGGACAGGTAGTCTCTGTGACCGCTCCCACTGACATCAGTACGTCCAATGCCGATGTACGTTTCGCAGGTGGCTTTGTCAAGGCTGGAAGACACTCCTGCAAACATCCAGTATTTAAAGGTAATATGAGGGTTCCCTATTAGTTCGTCAATCATCAATTAACCCAATGTTGGTCCCTGAGGGCCTCTAGTGGTCGAACATGACATTGCTCTAAGGCACACATAAGCAGATTATGAAACAGCAGAAACAAGATCAGAAGGTGGTATCAAATGAATGGGTAAAAAACAAACCCCTTGTTGAGACCTTGGGGGGAGAGCGTGACCAAAGTATAAATCCATCTGGATTCCTTCTGCAATAATATCTCATCCCAATCCCCTTTCCGGAGTCCGAGTGAGAATTGATCAATACCAACAAATTTCAGATCACTGCTATCCCCATTGTGGCATTCCTGAACGTGTCTAGCCACCGGTGTGTCAATTTGGTTGCGAATGGTGCCTAAATGCTCTAACACACGGTATTTGAATGGACGTCTGTTTTTTCCCACGTATTTATTTTGACAATTGCAGGTGACCATGTATATAACACCAGAAGATTTACAGTTGATAAATCTTCTGATGTCAAAGGTTCTGGTATTGTCCCAGTTTTGGAATGTTTTTGATGTTTTAATTGACCTACAGGCCTTACAGTTGTGGCAACTAAAACTGTCTTTAAGTTTTTCAGGTAGCCATGTGTTCTGATTATTTTCTCCCTCAAAATGACTATTAACCAAGTGGTCACGTAGATTTTTGGCTCTTCTTGGTGTCATTTCTGGGTAGGTTTTGAGTATTTCATTCAAATCTTGATCTGCTCATAAGTTATGCCAATGGGTTTGAAATACCCTTCTGGCCTGTTCCCATTGGGAATTGAAGGTTCCAATAAACCTGATTGAATTCGGCTCCAACACATGTATTTTATCTTTGAGAAGAGTTTCCCTGGGGGTGCTTTTGGTTCTTTTCTTGGCCCTTTTTATGCTGTTCATACAGTAACCACGGGCTATGAACCTCTCTTTCATAAGCCTTGCTTGTTCCTCGAATTCCGAGGATGTGGTACAGTTACGTCTGATCCGAAGGAACTGACTTACTGGAATGTTCCTGATTAGATTGGGGGGGGGGGTGATGACTATTGGCCCTAAGGATGCTATTGGTCGCAGTCACCTTTCTGAATGTGGTTGATAATAGGTCCCCATTCTCCTTGATTGAGATTTTAAGATCCAGGAAAGTGATCTCAGTGGGACCTACTTCCAAGGTGAGTCTTAGATTGTTTTCATTTTTATTGTGTGTTAATAAACTCTTTCAGCTGTATCTGAGTCCCATTCCAGAGTAAAAGTATATCATCTATGTACCTGTACCACATCTCTATGTGGTTCGGGAATTTCTCCATATTCTCTGCGAATACTATTTCGGCTTCCCTCCAGCCCAGGTACAAGTTGGCATATGAAGGTGCACATTTAGTGCCCATTGCTGTACCATGGGTCTGGTGGTAAAGTGTTTTATTGAACCAGAAATAGTTCTTGTTAAGGACGAAGGTCAACAACCTAAGAACTCATTGTGTTTTAAGAGATGGTTACCTCTAGTTTTCAGAAAGTACAATACTGCTGAGATACCTGCTTCATGGGGTATACTCGTGTACAGCCCCTCGACATCCAGGGACACCAAGATTGTATCCGTGGTAACGTTGATATTCTCGATTTTACAGAAAATGTCTTTGGTGTCCCTAAGATGTGATGGAAGGGCTGTAACAAAAGGCCTCAGGATCCAGTCAATATAGTCACTGGCATTCTCAGTTAAGCTGCCAATGCCTGAGACTATTGGCCGTCCTGGTGGAGGTGTTTTCCCTTTGTGTATTTTGGGTAGACTGTATAGGGTGGCGATTTTGGGCTGTTTGACCAAAATGAAATCTTTCTCTTTTTCAGTGATCACTTTGTCTAGTATACCATCATCAAGATCTCACTCAGTTCCAGACGATAATTAACAGTGGGATCAGTTTTCAAAATGGAATAGCAGGCTCTATCTGATAGTAGCCTCTCATTTTCTATAACATAGTCATTGCTCATAAGGATGACCAAGTTGCCCCCTTTATCTGAGGGTTTTATGGTAATTGTTCTATCCTGTTCAAGCTCCTTGAGAGCGTCTCTTTCAGAATAGCTCAGATTATCATGCATGACTTTAGCAGATTTATTTAGATGTTCAACCAAAGAAACAAAAACCGCTATGTAAGAGCATGAATCTGAGGAGGGCATAAATTTCGATTTTGGTCGTAAGGTCGTAAAAGGACCTTCGCCCAGTGGTGTATCTGATGCTGCCATTAGTTCCATCAAAGTGTCCAGATACTCCCTACCCATCAGGTCCAATGGTTCGAGGCCTAGGTCGTCTGTAATTCGAGTGTCCCTTCTCTTGAACATTTTGTGCAAGAGAAGCTTTCTGGCAAACAAATCAAGGTCTTTGACCCACTCAAAGATATCAAAATGACCTGATGATGAGAATGATAGCCCTTTTGATAAAATGCTAAAATGGTGTGAGTTTAGTTCGACATCAGAGAGATTAATAATCTGACTTTCATCAGATCCCGGGTCAGAATATATCACCCCCAACTCCTTTAGTTGTTTCTCCTGCCTCTGTACCTCCTGAGTTCCCAATCCCCCCTGGTTCTTCCTGGACTTCTTCTGCCCCCTCCTGGTCTTCCTCTGCCCCTGTATGGATTTAGAGGCCCAGTGTTCTCTAAAAAAGGATTAAATTCTTGGAACCGTGTTTGCATATGGTGTTTTGGATGCTTAGAAGCTTCCTCCTCTACATCTGAGATCTCATATTCAGTTGAGGTTTCTAATGTCTCCTGTTGTGTGGTTAAAATGCTTGTCTTTTAATAATGGTATCTATAGATATGTCCTTCCTTGAAGTCTTTTTTGTCTGGGGGAAAGAAGTCAGGGAGCGCAATTAACCATTGGAAATATAAAAAACAAAACACACAATAATAGTGCAACCCTGTGAGGAAAGCAAATCTCAAGACCTATAACTGCCTGAATTACTGCTAATAATCAGCAGGTGACCAAATAATATTGAGAACACTCACATTGACATACAGTGTTTGAATGAAAAGGGCACTCAATCACTGCAGTTACAGAAATGACGTAAAATGCCAATCAGGAAATGGGGGTAAACAAATCACTGTTGGATGATGATACATACACCCTCAGCAGTTGATGCAGATAGAAACCACAATAGCAGAAATCACTCAGAATAAGAATGTGGGCAAAACAATAATATATTAAGATGTTCAGAATCTGCAGCAGCGGTGGGCAGTGAAAACTCACAAGAGAGCCCTGTATTTGGGCATAAGGCAGACAGGCAGCTTTCTGGCAGAGGGTATATCCAAACGTGACGCTACAGGACCGCAGGGTACGCTGCGCTCGACGGTTCCTCCAGTCAGCGCGTGCACAGTACTTCCGGGTACAATCCCCTCCAACCGGGAGCTCCACGTGACGGCTCCCAACCTCAGATGCTGTGGCAGCCAATAGAGCAGGGTGATCTTCTCTCAAAGCGTGGCAACTTCTGGTTTCACATACAGCTTCGTCAGGAAAGTGAGATCACCTGGTATTGGCTGTCGGTCTGAAATAGCCACATCTAACCAATCCGCAGACATCTCTAATATTGCAGTTCTAATCAAGGCACAAATACAATCAGTATGCAATAGCAAATTATACATAAAAAATAACTAATACAATAACTTTAATAGCGCAAAAAAACTCCACATAATAAACACGATATTCATATGACCTAAAAAAGAGGAGAGAAAAAAACAAAAAACAAGAATTAATATTAGGTGCAAACATAGATTGGAAGAAAACATGAAAGGCGAAGAGAGAAAAAAGTACACTATGGGTAATAGGTACACTAGGTACACTATGGGTTATAATTTTCTTTCTGATGTTACCTAAATGCTCAAGAATGCGGACTTTTAGGGGTCTGATAGTTTTTCCTACGTATTGGAGGCCACAAGGGCACTCCAATAAATACACAGCAAAATTATTTGTACAGGTTGCAAATGTGTTCATTTTGAAGCATTCACCTGTTGAATGTAATTTGAAATCTATTCTATCTGATACAGCTGAGGCACATGCTTTGCAACAAGTGCACTTAAAAAAACCCTTAGGTTTCCTCAGCCATCCTTCCTATATCTTAGTTTTAAAAGCACTTGGGTCTAGTTTATTTTTGAGATTACGTGCCTTCTTAAAAATAACTCTTGGCCTGTCACCTAATGTTACTCCTAGAATAGGATCTTCTTTTAAAATATGCCAATTTCTACTGATAATATTCTTAATCTCTAACGCCTTCCTGTTTTATCTAGTAATGAATGCAGTCTAATAATTAGTTATATTAGTCCTTTTTTCTTTTGGTTGTAGCAGAGATTTTCGATCAATCAGATCAATCAGATCTGTTTTCTCTACTGCCAAAGTTACCACTTTTCGATCATAATTCCTTTCATAGAATTTCTTCTCCAATATTTGTGATTGATTATGGTAATCACTATCTTTGCTGCAATTTTTTTTGATCCTTTTTAATTTGCCAAAAGGGATATTTCGAACCCACTCCGGATGGTGGCAGCTTGATTTTAAAATTATAATTATTTGCGTCAACTGTTTTAAAAAAGGTCCTAGTATTAATTTCTTCATTCTCGATAAAAAATAACCAGATCCAAAAACTCTACCTCCTTCTCACTAAAATTACTAGTGAAACGGAGGTTTAGGGATTTTGCGTTTAAAAAATCTAAAAATATCATGAGATCTGCCTCACTACCCTTCCAGAGGACCAGGCTCGCACCAAACGGATTCTGGGACCAGATACATTGTGATTCCCAGATGCTCATAAACAAATTCGCGTAGCTTGGTGCGAACCTGGTCCCCATGGCCGTACCGCACTTCTGTAGATAAAAATCACCATTAAAAGAAAAATAATTGTACTCAAGGATAAAAGCCATACTTGTTAATAGAAATTCCACTTGCTCTATTTTTAAAATAGGATCATCTAATAGAACTTTCCGTATTGCAGCAATCCCATCGTTGTGATTGATAGATGTATACAACTATGTGGCATCTGACATCACCAAAATATAACCCTTTTCCCATTTAATAGTACTCAGGATATCTAAGATCTGCATATCTCCATAGTATCCACCAACAATATATCAACTTTGGTGTTTTTTGTTGTTTCAATTGTACTGTTTGGTAGTCTACTAATAGCTGCATGAGTGATTTGGAGCATTTGCCCAGGATGATATCCCAGTCTTTCATAAACTGTTTGTCTGTAATATTATTATCTGGAGCAAAATTGCTTCTAAGTTCTCGTGGAATCAGACCATCCGTGATCTATGTCTCAAAGCTAAAGACCTCCCACCATAGTTTGGTTTGTTTTTTTTAAGTGGAAATCGAGATCCTGGAAGAAGTCTTTAATGTTAACCACAGGGGGATGTCCTGGTGTATCAGTTTCACTTGAATGTGTAGTGAGAAAAATCCTTGACTTCAGTTTGCCAGTTAGTAAGGTTTGGTTTGATGGATAGAAAACCTGCCATAGTTAGTGGGCGTGCAGAGGGAGGAAGGAACAAGAGGCACTCCAAATAACATGCAAATGCTGGGAAAACAGTGGTATGTTGAAGGAAAGGAAGACCCTCGCTACAGTCTGGCTATAGGTGCTGCGATCAGGGGTAATGACTGAACAATTAAACAAAGAGAGAAGAAACCCCTATACTGAGAGCACTCTGGAATGGCTGATGAACTGATATCACGGATAAGAGACTAATGGTAGGGATGAATGAATTAAAATAAACTTTATTTGGAGAATTCCTCAAGTAAAATGGGGCCTATTCAGAAAGCAGTGATGAGTGGTTTAATGGTCGATAAATGCCCTTATTGCACAATACTGCCTGCTTTGCTATTCACTAAATAGTGATAACAGTGCAGTATTGCACTATAATTGCTTTTTTAATGAAAATTAACAGCCTGAGGAAAAAGTTGTCCCACAAGCCAAAAAAAGCCCAAATCGCTTTTTTTCTGCCAGTAATTGCTATTCACTAAACAGTGATAAGCTTATTGAACTTTAAACTCTTGCAATATTTTGTTGTCAGCTAAAAGTTGGTGCTAAAGATATTGCAAGATTTTTTTTTCCAGGATTGATACCAGAGGCCAGCGGGAACCCGCCGTTGACCTGCGGGTCTCCGGGTGTCCCTGCGGGTGTCCCCACTGGTATACCCATTTGTGTCCCCACGGGTGTCCAGGGGTCTCCGGGTTGTCCCTGCAGGTGTATGAGGCCTCCGGTATCAATCTTGTACAGCAAAAATAAATTGCAGCCAGTTTCATGACCTTAGTGACTAACCGTTAAGGTAATGAAAGTGTTAAAAAATAAGGCAGTGCATAGTTGTTGGTACAGGGGGTGGGTAAGCTTGTAGTTGTCCCAGGGTGGGTGTTTAGGCCTTGCGGGAGGGTGGCAGTAGAAGTTAACACCTTCGTTACCTTAGTGATTATAACCGCTAAGGTAATGAAGGGATTAACACCTCGCGCTACCCTCCCGCAAGGTCTAAACACCATCCTGGGGTAACTGCTACCTTCACCGACCACCTGTACTAACAACAGGAATGGCTAAAAGTGCTATTAACCAATTATGGCTAATAGCGCTTTTACCCATTCAAAAAAAATAAAAATACTGTGAAATACATTAAATAAATACAAAAAGCCCTCCTTAACCCCTCCTCCAACACCAACACATACAGTACAGTAATGGGCAAAATTACTATTATCCAGATATGTGGTTAACCCACATTCCAACACTACCCACGCCTAACCACCCTCCACGGGGCAACTACACCACCCTCTACCAAAGGATTGGCACAGTGGTACATCATACCCATATAATATGGGCATGATGTACCACTAAAAAATACACAAACACCAAAAATAATATATTAAATCAAAACAATCACCAAAAGAAACACACCAAAAATAAACAATAGTAAAAAGTAAGCACCAAAAAAATACCAGAAATAAATAAAAGAAAACACCAAAAAACATAAATAAAAATAAAATAAACAAGAATTGCAAAAACAATCAACAAAAAAATAAGAATTATACAAAGCAATCAACAAAAACACATGAAAGAAATTAAAAACAATAATTTGCCAAAAAATGCATTGCTTGTCACTGTATCTATCTATAGCACTATAAGGGGGCATAAATAAATACATTGGCAATCAATGGGCAAGCAAAAAAATCTAAATTAAAAAATACAATTAAAATACCTTAAAAATTTAAATAACATACATTCAATGTGACGCCACATTTACTGTCAAATGACACACCTCCAATCCATTTGGATGGTGTACCATGTGACAGAACCTCTTTTTTCTTAAAGGATGTGACATCATATAAAGGGAGGGAAGCCAACCAGGAAACTGCTTAAATTTTATTTTTACTACTAGTGTGCAGGAGCAGGATGTCTCCTGAGTTGAACAAAACTTGGCACACAGCCAAAAAAAAATGCAGCACCGCAGAAATAATCAGCCAAAGTGGGTGAATTGAACCGATTTATTCACTGATGGCAATCACACTGGCATGTTTCGCCATTGCAGGCTTTATCAAAGTGCGGAGATTGGTTACATTATTTTAATCAAAAAATTCCAAGGGAAAAAAATACACAAATTGATTTAAAAAAAACATTAATACAAATCTATCCATAATCCTTATAGCATTGCTTAGCAATCAATAGATTACTAGGAAGGAAAGAGACAAAAGTTAATACACAATATAAGTCATACAGTACATGTAATAGTGACTCAAAATAAAATTCCCTAAAATAATCGCTAAAATGCAATATACAGAATACACCAATAAAAAGGAAATGCTATAAGTGAATTTGCAGTGACTCATAGACTAGAATTTTAACTCGAGTTTTAAAATCAGATAAGGACCTAAAACAGATCCAAAATATGTATCGAGAATCCATATCAAATACAAAATATGATAAAATTATTTTCAAATTATTTAAAACGTAAAAAAGAGACCCCAAATAAAGGATGACAAATTGAAAACGTAGAAAAAATTGCATTATAGAAATTCAATAAATGACCATCAATAACAAGATCAAAATAATCTAGAGAAGATATTTATAGATCAATTTCTGATTCTGCTCAAAAAGGAATTTAAACCCAGGGGTTTCAATCTTTTTTTGTATATACACAGGGTCTTCTCTTGGGATAGAACATTCTCTCTATTCCCACCCCTCAAGTTTCTCTGAACAAAATGTATACCCTTAAATCGCATACCTTTGGGGTTAGAAAGATCGCAATATTCCGGACATGTTCTAAACTTCTAATCTCTCATTGCCTTGTGGTGCGGCCGCAAGGGCATTCAAATAAGTAACCCACAAATTCAGTGTTGCAACTAATCATTTTGGATATCAGGAAGGTCTCACCGTTGACATTTAATATGAAATCTTCGGCTTTGTTAATGCCACATTCACAAGCCTTAAAGTATATGCATGTGAAGAAGCCTTTTGGACTCCCGCCAAGACACATATCCTTACCATCCAAACTTTTGGCAGCATTATTAATTTTATTTTTCAATTTGAAGGCACTCAGTGCCAACTTGTCTTTCAAATTGGGTGCTTTGGAAAAAAAACTATTTGGGTTTTTGGGGGGAAAAATTCATTTAAAATAGAATCCTGTTTAAGAATCTTCCAAAGTTGGTTAAAAATATTTTTGATTCTACCAGATTCAGTATTATACTGGGTTACAAAGGAATAAAATTGCCCAATATACCCTTATATTTATTGTTTGTTTTTACTCTCATTGTAAGAAAATCTTTCCTCTCTGAGTCAGTAACCTTTGAAGGGCATTGTCTAACAATCCTGAATCGTACTCTCTCGAAGAATCTCTGTTTAAGTATAAAAGACAGTTCTTGATAAATTGCATCTGACATACAGTTTCTTTTAAGCCTTCTCAGCTGTCCATATGGAATATTATTGAACCAATCTCTATGGTGACAGCTTGTCCGATGTACATGGTGTTACAGTCTATGGACTTAAAATGGGTTTTACAATTGAACTCAACATAGAGATGTAAATCCAAAAATGAAATATCTGTTTTACTCATATTATGAGTAAACTATAGATTCCAATCAATACAATTAAGGCTATCTATGAAGCAAAAAGCTTCGTCTTCCTAACCTCACCAAATGAAAATAATGTAATGATACCAGAGGACCCAGAAATGGAGCACATATGCACTTTCCAGGAGGTCCAGTGGGCTGTACTGGACCTGGAGGGTTTAAAGCAATGCCCATCCGAGAACGGGAAGGTCTGAATCCTCTGGAAATGTGGTCTACACTACGGAAAGTGACAGACCTAGAGAAAGACCATGAAATCATGCTTAGCAGAGCATCAGGAATGGACTTGGACAAGGAACAGCCTGACCCAAAATGTCTAGTGGCCAGTGTTATCCCAGGCAGTGAACCATTATTGATGCACCTGTGATTTCTACTAACGGGTGGGCAGGCAAGGTGACCAGTATGATAAACAAAGATAAGGAAGAAACAACTGATAACTCCAAAATCACAAAGGAATACTCTTGAAATGAAACAGTAATATCACCATGTAATAAAAGTACAATTTATATTAGACAGAATGAATAATTTTTCTTCCTCTTAAAGATATAATGTACAGAGCTAGATATTGTACCTTGGTTGTTCAAAATATATTATGGATCTTCATAGAATAAGACTTCTAGTATCACACCTTAACGGGTATAGAATAGAAGGACTAGAAGAAACCACTATAAGGTAGTGGCCACTGCTCCCTCAAGTAAAACCTCCTGTGACTAATGCTGGGGTATATATTCAATATAATAACAGTTCTCTTGATAATTTCTTTACTTTGTTCAAGAGATAAATGGCTCTACTAAAAAAGTAGAGTATGTACTCACTTGTTGCCCTGTAGTGGTAGCTTACTTCTATGGGGTATAACAGAAGAAATCAAACATGCAAGGTGCAGGTAAGTACAAGGATAAAATGCCCTGTTCAGTGTGAAATGCGTTGGAGGTCTGTCAGCCTCCTTTTTACATGTCTCAATAAATTTGTCAATTTAACGCAACAGCACCTTTAGCTCAATTTCTTTGGCGGTGCGCTGCTTCATTGCCATTGTTAGGCACCGCTTCATAAACCGCCAAAACTTTTGGAATGTGTGAGTTGATCAGTGAGACCCTCAATCACATGTTGAGGGCTTTTGTGGAGTCGGGAGACCAGAACTGATTTAGTGGAGCATGTGGTGAAGCTTCAGAACTTCTTTATGGGCCTGGTACTGTAAAGGTTCCAGTGCAGGCTTGGCTGGAACCCGCCCTTACCTGGCTGCTGTGGAAATTTTGATTACTGGCAGCCTGCTATATTGGCTGCACCTGTTCAAGGGCTTAAATATATATATATAAATAATTCCAAGCCTCCACTTGTAATGATGGAAGTTCTGCCTGGTAGTGGTCTGCTCCTGCGGCGTCCCTCTGTGCTGTGTTGGGGTCCCTCACCCTCCGGTGCTGGCTTCCCTCCGCTTCACTTGGTGGGCCGTTTCCTGTCTGAGGTGGAGTCTGATGACATCACTGTGTCTTCTTGCCTGCGTGTCTGTGTGAGAGGATAGCATTGCACAGCTGATCTTCTCAGATCCTCTCTCCCTCTGTCTGCAGATTGTGCACTCTACGCGTTTCACAGTGCTATTGATGCTTCATCAGGATTGGAGTATGTGCTGCCATACTCATATATATGTATAGGTTGAGCCCATTAACCCCTAAATTGCCAAAGTTCTCAATTAAGTGGCACATTGTGGTGAAATTGTAAAAAAACTTGCAGAAACAATTTCTTCATTGGTATATATATATATATATATATACAACTGAATGCGGGACAAAACCATGCCAGGACCCAAGATGCAAAACCTGCGCAATGCTCTACACAGCGGACACAATACAAATACCACACAAGAATCGGGAATACAAAATCAGAGGAGGTTTCACCTGTTCCTCCAGCAATGTCGTGTACCTCATCATGTGCATGAAATGCCCAGGGGGCTGCTACTACATAGATGAGACAGGACAGGGGCTAAACAAGAGAATGAACCTGCATCGCCACAGCATCACACGCGGAACAAGAGACAGTCCTGTTGGCGAATATTTCTCTGACTCTGGCCATAAGATGAACGATCTGAGGGTTGCCATACTCAAAGGTAATCTTAAAACCCCGAAAGAGAGACGGTTGCATGAATACAAATTTATGCAACTGTTCGGGACACTTAGCAGTGGCCTAAACAGAGATCGAAATTTTATGAGTCATTACTGACACTAGCGAACTCTCTTCCCATGAGCGCTAAAGGCCATGTATGTACATACTGTGCTATATGTATGCACACACAGCTGTCTCTCACACATACTAATACTCCTTATTTTTCCATCCCTATACACCAATAGCGACCACATAGTATCCACACACACTTTTAGTTGTGCTACAAACTCTCACATTTCCACACCCACCCACACCATTTATAACCCCTCTCACTCCACACACACCTTGTGTAGAGCACAGTTTATACTGTGGGCTATCCATTCATTTTTATTCACACTGATACACATACACACTCTTTCTTCACTTGCTTTCAGTTACCCTTTGACACCTCCAGCCATAAATCTCATCCACACGGGGGAAGGACCAGCACAGATAACATTCCAAGAGACACTGTTTTTAAGTAATCCTTGCTTCATTCATTGTAACATCGCCGGAAGAAGAGATCAGTGTATCTCGAAAGCTCGCACAAATAAAAGCATTTCGTTAGCCACAGAACGGTATCATCTATTTATTTTCTGATTATTGAAGTTCGTCTAACACGGTACTGATACCTCTACATGTATATATATATATATATATATATATATATATATATATATATATATATATATATATATGAATACCAAGAGTAACACTCATAACTGTGGAAAAAACTGTATAGTGCAAAATAATGTTATTGGTTAAATGGAAAAGAGGAAAGAACCAATGCACAAAAAATGAACTATAAAAGATATTGTCATTTTAGAAAATATTAAAATAGATTAAAAAGGGTTGGAAACGAAAGACGACATTGAATTATTATGAAAGAGATCATATAAATATATATTGTATATATGATACACTATATAATAATCTTGTAGAACAGCCAGATAGTACATACTTTCTTCAATGAATAAGTACAGAAATAAGTGTAGAATATATTATCTGGGTGAACCTTATGAACCCTGGGAGATATGGATTGGAATCCACAGTGCATTGGTTGGACCATACTGAACTTTCATAGAGATCAGGGAAAATACAGGGAAATATGTAGATCCAAAGATAAAATAGAGGCATATAAAAATATGTAAATGACTACATGAATAAAATATGTGTCTATTTTACCCACCTTGTATGTGTTCAGTAGATGATATATTGTACTATCAAATGGTGTGTTCAATAAAGCACAGTGTTATCAATAATCCTATCCAGTGGAGAAAAATATGTGCAATAGGAATGGATTGATAATAAAATATGTAATACAATTTTATTGCTTGAGTGGTGTGGGTGAATGGGAGAATGGTTGTCTCTTTAAAGGAATAGTGTAGATATATTTAAAATATATTGTAAACAGAATATAGAAAATACTTTGGCAGTGCAGTACTGTATTACCTTTGCTGAGGGGGGTGATGCTGGATCACTAGTCTGAGGTTTATTAAATAAATGCTGCTATATCAATCTCCAGGTTCAAACCCGAAGGTGCTAAATTGTGGAGAGTGTTAATCCAAAAAGTCTCCTGGCGGCATAATTTATTAAAGTGATCGCCACCTCTAGTATTCGAGTTAACTATCGCTAGTCCTTTGACAAATTGGCCATCTGTTTTACAGTAATGGACCTCTGTGAAATGCTTGGAGACACCATGTGTCTCTAAACGCTTCCCTATATTCCTACGGTGTTCGAGGAACCGGGTTTTGAATGTTCTCTTAGTTCTCCCCACATATTGTTTCCTATATGAAGATTCCAATAGATACACTACATACTGTATGTGCTATTGCAATTAATAAACTTGTTAATAACTGGATGGATGTGTTGGATTAAGTAATTTGTGAACACGTAATGCGCCTGATTTTGGAACATCTGAAACAGCAATGTGTTTTTTTGGGGTTAGCCAGGTTTTAAGGATACTGTCTCCCTATTTTGCTTAATACTTTTGGTTCCAGAATGCTCTTAAGATTTTTATTCTGCCTAAATATCACCCTCGGATTAACAGGTAAAATTTTAGCTAAGATGATGTAATTGGTCAGAAGACTATAATGTTTTTTAAAATGTTGCTGATGTGCCAAGCCCCACCATTGAATTGGGTATTAAAGGGAACCTTCAATGTTGGATGGTTCATTTGCTTTCTTGGAATTTAAAAGATCCCCCCTATTCAAACCCAGGGCTCTGTCATACGATTCTTGTATTAAATTGTGTTTGTATTTTTTCACTTGAAATCTCTCTCTCTCATTTCTTTTACCTGTTCCATAAAATCTGACTCTAGTGTACAATTGTATTGTATGTCTTTATTTATATAACGCCAAAAGTGTACTCAGCGCTGCACAAAGAATACAGTACAGGGATTTAAAATACATTAAGCGCAGCAAAGTCAGACAATAGGAAAGGAAATCCCTGCCCCGAAGAGCGTACAATCTAAGAGGTTTGAAGGGAAACTTACAGAGACATCAGGTGAGGTAATAAGTGCTGTAGATGGGTGTGCTTGGCCACAATGGGTGTAGGAGTGACTGTGGGACAGTAGCCATGAGTGCAGGCTGTTGGTATGCTTAACTTGTTGGATGATTTTTAAGGTTAGTCAGTACTAAATCAGAAGGTTAACACCATTTACAGGGGAAGAGATGGCAAGGAGGCATGGGTGAGATCAGGTGTGTATTTCTTGGCTCAGGCTTAGGGGAGATCCCCAGCAGCAGGAAGGAGTATAGAGAGGTTGTGAATAGAGGATTTGTGTGGGTGTTTTTTATTGAAGGGAAGGTAGCCTCATGAGAGGGATAAGCGGAGCACAGAAGCAGGGTATGATGCAAGCGAATACGGCACACCAGTGAAACAAAAATCAAATTTATTAAGTGACTAAGAGAGACATCACAAAAAATAGAGCAGAGTAGTTTAAGCTGGATGCATGCCAAAAAGAAACAGATGAGCTTTATCTTTAACCTACTGTACATTGGATGCATGCTCTGTTGAGCCTCTACTAACAGTGAGTTATCCCTAGATTTCTATTGTTCTACATAGATTCGTATAGCCTTTATGCTATAAGTAGTTCATCTAAGTGTGGTGAAAATGGGTGCTCTTTACCTTTGGGTTGTTGTTGTGTCCCCCCCAGTACTCCATAAATCCCACTTCAGATTAGCCTATCATTCAAGGCGACTACTATACACTGAGCTACAGGCACTCAATGCTACGAACACTATCTATGCTCATTATATTTGAGCAATATACATCCAAATATATTATTATATTCCAAGGATCAATACAATTTGCTCACCTATTAAAGGACATTAAGAAGACTTGATGACATTATCTATCTGTGAAATGTTTTCTGTTGCATCGATAAATGGACTATATGTTTACCTATATACTATTTTTTATTGAGGGGTAAAGAAGTTGTTGGGAGGGAGGTGTATAAATAATAGTTCAGTGGGGAGTGGGGAAGTTGTAGAGAACAGAAACGCTCACAAAAGAGTGAAGAAACAGTAAACAGACAAAGCAATAGGGAGGGCATAGTGAGATGCAGGAGGAGAGACTTCCCAGGTATTGGAGGATAGGAAGAGTACAAAGAATCACAGCTTTTAGAAAGTCAAGTTCTCACAGCTGCAGAGTTGTTGTTGTGCAGAGTCCAGATCTTCCTCTAATCTTCACCTCCAATTTCAACTCCAAAATTAACTCCAATCACTTTCAATGTTACACTTTAAAATGTTTCACAGCCATATGGCTCACAGCCAAGAGAGATTGCTCCTTAGTCTCTGGAACTGGCCAAATGGAATGTTATCTAGCCATTTCTGATAATGGCCACGTTTTGCATCGAGTAGGCCATTACAATCCACACTCTTCCTGAATTTTTAGTAATGAGTAATGAGAGTTCTACATCCAGGAACTCAATGTAATTGGTTTTACTAGTAAAACCGAGTCCTCTACCATTAGTATTGAGCGATGTCAGAAACAATTTTAGAGATTCTATGTCACCATCCCAAATGATGATTATATCATCTATGAACCTCCACCATAGTTTGATCTTGTTGAGGGATTCATTGTTATGCCAAATGTATGAGTCCTAATATAAAGATGCTATAAAAAAGCAAGGGCAAAGCCAGCAGTGGGTGAGGATGTATCGAAATGCCCCAAGCCCAGTGAGCGCAGATGCAATGCTGCCTTGGCTCACCAATTACTTCAGTATAGCTTCCACACTCCTGATTTTCCAGGACTTCCAGTATGGTTTTTGTATATACCGTCTTGGGAAAGCGGGGTCTCAGTGAGCAGTTTGAAACTTCAGAAGTGGAGAATAAGCAATTGCCACTAGTACTTGGGCTGGGTACTACAGAGCATGCCACCCCATTCTGAAATTCCTAGGCTGTTATTTTTGGAAGTACTAACAAGTGATGGCACCTAATTCTGTCAAAACATTTTTAGCGTGAGTGTCGTTTTTTCTCAAGGTTTGGGGAAAAGTAGACCCAACTTAAAATAATTCTTCAAAACAGGATATTCTTAGGTGGATACGGCAGGTATTTTGGCGGGTGCTCACAATCCCATTTCGGTACGTTTATTGAAGAAATTGCTTGATGAAACAAAGGGTGTTTGTCTGCCTATAAAGTCACTTTATTCAGAGCAGGCGTCACATTGGCTTTTTGGGGGGCATTCCGAGTAGGGAGGCATTGGCTTTTGGGGGGCATTCCGAGTAGGGGGGTAGGGGGTGGTTTCATCTTCAAAAGCTTGCCAGGGGGCTTACCATTGCCAGGGTGATTATCAATCAGTGATGTTTGTGTTAGCAGTAGTGCTGTATCCAGATTATGCATCGCAGGTCCATAACTGATCAGATTGGGAAGGGGTGTAAAATAGTTTTTGCATAAACTTTGTGGATATATGTTTCCTTTAGGGGAAATAATCTCTTTTTACCTTTTAGGTAACGTGCCATTGTGAGCCCTGATTTAACTGAGCTTTGTGGATCGACTCACATGTCACGAAAGCTATTCACTGCAACTCGAAACTAAATTCAAGACATTGGAGGAAGAAGAGAAATAAAAATCAACTGTGAATACTTGAGTTTCCTACAATTTGCTCACAACATTGTTTTTGTTTTGTTTTTGCCATTAGTCCTGATGACCTCAACCATGAATGTGTTACTCTTTTAAAATGCCCCCATTTTTCAGTAAAAATGTTTCAGCCTGGTGCATTAAATACTAAACCTGCAGGACTTGCTTTATAACTCAATGGAATAATAGAAGTTATGCCTGAAATGAGAACTCTTGTGCAAATATACAGAAAGGTGTATATTACTGTACCTTCATTTTATTGAAAGCTAAAAGTGACAGCAAAGCATTATCAGATTAAACAATATAAACATTGTTTCCACCCTTTCTAACCAAACAATACATTGACACAAAAAGTGTTATTTAAGCTGCTGAATGAGTTAAAGTTTGATCATTTAAAACAATAGTATTTAATGCAACTTAGCAAATAAGACTACAACACAAAGACATACATAACAGGCTGGTACTTTTTGTGCGTGTAGAATTTCTTGGTTCTCTGTTTTAATGGAACTATTTAGAAGGATAAGAAATAAAAAATAATTTGTATCTGTATTCATCCTTCAAATGCAAAAAAATGACTACCCCTACACAAAAGTGTATGTTGTGGGTTATTTTGAGTGATGAGTTAGTGTCAATTATCTTGTATGTTAACACATACAGCTTATGTATCCTTACATTATTTTTCTGGAAAACCATACAGCAAAAGCCCTCACTATGACACAATAATTAGTGTTATTGTTTTAACTGGGAGTCATTAACAGTTGTTAACAGTCATTAAAATGAATGGTAGTGAAGGATTGCTAGCATGTTAGAGACAAAGGCCAGATTTATTAAGCAGGGCTAAGCCTTAGAATACCTTAAGGTTAATTCTTCTCTAAGGCTGTCTCACATTTTAATCTGGTCTGTAACTGTTTCATACGCCCATAATATATATTTTCTTTAACTGTGCATGCAATGTCTTGTACATAATGTATACCCTGTTCATTTATGTAACTGTATTTGTAACCATGTATTATTTGTCTTAACTCTTTGCCCAGGACATACTTGAAACCGAGAGGTAACTCTCAATGTATTACTTCCTGGTAAAATATTTAATAAATAAATAAAATTCAAATGTTCTGGTCTTAAAGTGTCCTAGTGCTGATTAGCATACCTAAGCCAAAGAACCTGACATATTTACTAAGCAAATGGACTGTAAGGTGTCTTGTGGCATACATGTAGTAAATATTGGCCTCTGTGTTTGGGCATGATTTGCACTAAATGTTACTCTATGTTGCAGTATTCTATGCAATTCTATTTTTACTGACAGAGATTATATCCATGCCTGAGTAAATTGCTTAAAATAATAAGTATCCAATGTTTCATACAATTATTTGTCATTAATCTTAAATTTGATGTTTCTTATAGGGAATAATTACCACTGTGTGGATTTGGAAACATTTTAAGAAATCAGCAGGTCCTCTGCCAAAGTGACTTCAGTCCCAAGTGGTTTTATTTTCTGACTGTGCCGCAGATCATTGCACCATACTAGAACATGAGCTCTAGCTGACCAGCTCGCTGTCTTAGGACTTGTACCCCACTGCTTTATTACATAAATCGCAATCTCCCGAGCATCAATAGACTTAGTCATACCAGTCCTTATGTGACTACAACAAATATGAATCATGTACAGAACTGTATAACATGCATAGTCAGTTAACAAATTGCACATTGTTGCAAGTAGTTTAAGGGTACAGTTCCACACAGGACTAAATTGAACTTATAGCAGAGGTAGCTTTAACAGGTGATACATGAATTGAAGAAAATGATAGAAAAATAAACTATGGGCTCTATGCACAAAGCGCCGAAAAGTTTTTTTTCGCCACAAAAAGCCTTTGGGATTCAGAAAGCGCCGATAAGTGGCCAAAATCGGCATTTTTTTTTCCGATATAAAATTATCGGCACCCAGCTGCCGATAAACACTTTTCGGCACCTTTCGCCACTTTTTTAAATCGGCTGTATTCTAGTAGCCCCGATCATGTTTTCAGTGCTTATCGGTGCAGATCTGCACTCTCGAAAAGCCATTTTTTCGGCAATTCGTCCCGCCAACTCAATGTTGGCGGCTTGGTGGGGAGAAGCATCGGCAAGGTCGACACTTAGAAAAAATCAGGCCTTTTTCCTGTCTGTGATTGATGCCGGGGGTCTCCAGAGCTGATACCAGCACCGGAGGCCCCCGGCATGCATCTGAGGCAGGAAAAATGCATGTAAAGCCCACTTCATTACCTTAGCGGCTAACCGCTAAGGTAATGAAGGGGTTAACCCGCCTTGCCGATTTATTGTGGGTAGTGGGGGATGGTGAAGGGGGTATTTGGCCCTTGTTGCTTATTTAGGTCTTGCGGGGGGTTGCGGGTGCAGTTAACCTCTTCACGACCGTAGCGGTTAGTACCACTACGGTCATGAAGGGGTTATGCCCTCCCGCTACCCCCTTCAACCACCCCCGCTACATACAATACAAAAAAACCACACACAACAGCCCCACACTAAATAAATATATAAATATATAAATAAATAAATATATATAAATAAATATATATATATATGTATATATATATATTTATATATTACCCCAACAACACCTATACCCCCCCTAACATACATATATATGCACATCAATGATACTATAGGCCGGCGGGGGCTCTCGGGTGTTACCCACAGGCCTGCAGTACCAATTCTGTGCCCCCCCCCCAATTAATGTCAAAACACATACATACTTATAAATAAATACCTCCCCCCTTAACACATACAATATAGTAATGGGCACAATTACTATTATCCACAAATGGATAATAGTGAATGTGCCCATTTTAAATACATAAAGAACAATCAATACATTAAATACATATTGCACTCACCCATGTCCGGCTGCCACGATGAAGGCCATCCTCATCTTCATCACCGTCCATGCCCCCTCCGCTGCTGCAAAACTGAAACAAGAATACATACACTCCCCCACTAACCCCCCACCCTGTGAGGCCTAACCACCCTCACCCACTACCCACAAGGGGGCCTACCCACATACCCTTGGGGTCAATACCCCCTCTCCCCACCCCCAGTACCCACAATAAAAACAATACACAGCCCCACAATAAACATCATTCTATTTATTTAATACATAACCCACCCCCTGTGCCCCCCCATAAATACATGATTTATCCTTTTACATACAGGGTTCATACCCCAGCCCCACGCGAGTCCCCGGTGGGCTGACGAGTCACCTGACAGACCTACAGGGTACCATAAACTTGTTTCACACAGGTTCTGGAGGCCTGTTGGTGGGTCCCGCCAAGCACCATGGCCCCCAGGTGGTCTCCGCGGGTTACCATGGGCCACAATTGGGTCCCCACGGTAGGCCCGCGGATGTCTGGGAGCCCTGGGTCAGACCCACAAGTGTCTGAGGGGCCTCGGGTGGTTCTCACGGGGGTCTGGGGACTCACGAGTGCTCACTATGGGTCCACGGTGCCCCCACGGATGTGAGGCCACCGGTTCTTCCCCGCAGACTACGGGTCCGCGGTGCCCCTACAGATGTGGGACCACCGGTTCTTCCCCGCAGGTGTCACCCGTGGACCACGAGCCTGATACCCGTGAGATACCCGAGGATACCGCAGATGGTCTCCAGAGGTCTCACGCAGAACCAAGGAACAACCCCTGAATGTAAAATAAATAAACCTGACCGATACATTCAATACATACATCCCCCCCAACAACATCCTCGTCTTTCGTTGCCCACAAAATACATTGCCAATACATAGCCAATACATTGCAATTAAATTCAGATATCAATTAACCCCTTAAACACCTTCTCAGATAATAACCGCAAAGGTAATTAAGGGGTTAAGCCACACTGGCCCGATACCCACTCTTCACCCATTCATTTGTACCGTGGCTTCATCATGCAAGTACTGTATATATATACACATATATATATACATATATATATATATATATATATATATATATATATATATATATATACACACATGATGAACCAATATACAAATAAATGTAGAAGGGTTATCAAAATCATGCTGTACTACAAATACCACTTCTCCATACAGACAGTACAATAAAATCAATTTCCTTTAATAATCCAATCTGATCTTCCAATCAAAATCCTCAAATGCCAATCAAAAGTCTCAAATGCCACTCAAAACATTGCATTTGCATTGTATACATAATGCATACAATCTATGCACCATGTACATTCTGCAAATGAATGTTAACAATAACATATTACAAACAAAATACCAATACATCCAAACAAGTATACTATTTAAACCAATCCAGTAACCATAAATCAATTAGCATTCATTAATTAAATCACTAAACAATTTACATTCCATCCATAACAATTAAACAATTAAGTAATTCAATCGTTGAACAGAACAAGTTATCCTCAGACAAAATATAAGTACCAAAAAAAATACAATATACAAAAGCAAGCCTCACCCTGACCTGAAGTACACCATACAATAGCAAAAATTACATCAGGATGTTGCTGGCGACGGGGGCTTCTTATTGATGAGGTCAGTAGTACTTTATTTATTTTAATATGCTAGTTAATGTGTTTAATAATGGGCAAATTATCTATTATCCCTATCTGAATAATAGTTATTTTGCACATTATTATACTGTAGATGTTGGAGGGGGGGATGTATGTATTGAATGTATAGGCCAGGTTTATTTATTTTACATTCAGGGTTTGTTCCTTGGTTCTGCGTGAGACCTCTGGAGATCACCTGCGGTATCCTCGGGTATCTCACGGTATCAGGCTGGTGGTCCACGGGTGACACCTGCAGGGAAGAACCGGTGGTCCCACATCTGTGGGGGCACCGCAGACCCGTAGTCTGTGGGGAAGAACCGGTGGCCTCACATCCGTGGGGGCACCGCGGACCCCGTAGTGTGCGGGGACGAACCGGTGGTCCCACATCCGTGGGGGCACCGCGGACCCACAGTGAGCACCCGTGAGTCCCCAGACCCCCATGAGAACAACCCAAGGCCCCTCAGACACCTGTGGGTCATGTCTGGGGCTCCCAGACATCCGCGGGCCTACCGTGGGGACCCAATTGTGGCCCACGGTGACCGCGGAGACCACCTGGGGGCCATGGTGCTTGGCAGGACCCACCAACAGGCCTCCAGAACCTGTGTGAAACAAGTTGCTGGTACCCTGTAGGTCTGTCAGGTGACCTGTCAGCCCGCCGGGGACTCACGTGGGGCTGGGGTATGAACCCTGTATGTAAAATAATAAATCATGTATTTATGGAGGGGCACAGGGGGTGGGTTATGTATTTAATAAATAGAATGATGTTTAATGTGGGACTGTGTATTGTTTTTATTGTGGGTACTGGGGGTGGGGGGCTGGGGTATTGGCCCCAAGGGTATGTGGGTAGGCCTCCCTTGTGGGTAGTGGGTGAGGGTGGTTAGGCCTCACGGGGTGGGGGTTAGTGGGGGAGGGTATGTAGGCCTACCGAGTGGTGGGTGAGGGTGGGTTAACCCCTTAATGACTATAGCGGTTAATAACCGCGATGGTGATTAAGGGGTTAGGGGACATTACATTGGATGTTTTTATTATTGTTTCTGTTTTGCAGAAGCAGAGGGGGCATGGCCAGGATGAAGATGAGGATGGCCTTCATCGTGGCAGCCGGACATGGGTGAGTGCAATATGTATTTAATGTATTGATTTGTGTTTTTTTTTTTAAATACACAGGGTGTGTATGTTGTTTATTGCAATGTTTATTGTGGGCAAATGTCCCCAATAATCATGCTATTCTGCCTTAACCCCTTCATTGCCTTAGTGCTATCCGCTATGGTAATGAAGGAGCATTTATGTATTTTAATAATATTGTGCGGAAGCAGAGGGTCTCCCGTGCTGAACCGCATTGATTTCTGGCTCACAGACCCCCTGCTTCCCGACTTACAAGCCCGGGTTTGGGGCATCGGTTACAGTGTCGCCGCCATATTTATAGCAGGCACGGCGCGTATGGGATGCTATAAAGATGGCGGCGACACTGCCACCCGATGACACATACCGGGGCCTGTAACTCGGGAAGCAGGGGTTCCCTGGTCCACAAAGCAATGCGGTTCAGCTCAGGGGACCCCCTGCTCACTGTACACTATTATTAAAAATAAATTAATGCTGCTTCGTTACCATAGCAGATAGCCGCAAAGGTAAGGAATGAGTGTTTATTGATATGTGTGTTTTACTGATAGTGTAGATGTGCAGAGGGTCTCCGTAGCTGAACTGCTTTGGTTTTAGGTCTGGGGACCCCCTGCTTCCCGAGATACAGGCCACTTTATGGGGTGCCGGTATCCCTCTGCTTTGTTTACATGCCGCGGGCACGTGATCGGGACCTTTAAATGCAGAGGGATACCGGCACCTCATAAAGGGGCCTGTATCTCAGGAAGCAGGGGGTCCCCGGACCTGAAACCAATGTGGTTCAGCTCAGGAGACCCCCTGCACTTGTACACTAGGAGTAAAAGTTGTTTTGATATGTTTTTATTTTGCCGATGTTTGCGCAGAGAGCGGCGGGTCTCTCTCTGCTGCAAATACATATCGGCAGAAACGGCCTATCGCCAGGCTATCGGGAGCCAGGCTCTTTTATCACCGGCTCTTCTGCGTTTTGCTTTCGCAGTGATTCGGCATGGATTCGGCCCTTACTGAATACTGCGAGGGCAAATCGCCAAAATCAAGCCTATCGGGAACACTTGCCGAAAGCATTTTTTCGCCGCTTTGTGCATGAGACCCTATGTCTTGTTTTAAATATGTTCAATCACTGACATAAATTCTATCACCCAAATTCATATACATTCAGACCTGTTACTGAATGAAAAATAGATGTTTGTGTTTTGTCATTGTCCAATGAAAATGTTGTATATTTAGGCAGACAATGAAGGGATAGTTGATTAGCCTCTCAATGGGACACAAACCAATTAGACAAACAATTTCTTCAATCTTTTCAGTAAATTTACTGGAAAACAAAAGACCATATCTTTTAAATGGTGCTATGGCTTAAAATATCTTCTGGCCCTGGAGACACCTTATAGCCAAATCAAAGAAATAGGCTGTAATATCTTCCGGCACCAGAGGGGATCTTGTGACAAGCATCTTCAACCACTATTGTCCACATTTACTAAATGGGGAAAAATGTTAGACAACTAGCATCCCATTGAAGGGAGTGGGCAGGAAGGTGCATTATGACTTAGTACTGCTTAGGCCGTAATAAAGTGGGGGCGCGCACTGCACCATGCGCGCACGTCAGTTATAGTTGGCTGTGGTTAGCCAGCCATTGTATGCTAGGGCCGCGCACGCACGGCAGTTAGCGTGGAGCCGGGCGATAGCGGGGAAAACTGGAAAAGTACGTTTTTGCGCCGCTACCGCTGCTGTAATGTATGTATGTATGTGTGTGTATGTATGTGTATGTGTGTGTATATGTGTGTGTCGCTCCAGGCAGCACACACAAAAAGTGTGCATCACGTGCATGTGCTTTCGGACAGGTGCCCCGCGCGCACTATAGAACAAGCCTTAGTATATGTTACCCTGTATAAATAGTGGGATGTAAACATTTCACAGTTTCACTGCTAGTGCTTATCTCTTTCTTGTATACTCATATATTGTGATATTGCATAAATTAATACTTGTATATCCTTTACCACTATACTAGAAAACCTACCACACAAACCAATAAAGTTCTGCAAAACGTTCGAAGTTGTGAGCATTGTTAGTGCTATCAGGAGTCTTGAAAGGCAGCTGGGAAGCGGTGCACGATCGTCGCGTGAGTGACGTGTGACGTGAGCATGGGGCAGGACCAAGCTCCGTGGAGTTGACAGAAAGCCTCCGTGTGCGCGCGCACTCTGTATGCATTCGGTAAAAAGCATTTAGTAAGGAGGGAACACGTCGCAGGGGACGTGTTCCCTGATTCCTTACAGGAGTGTGCAATTCTGGTCCAGATTATTATATAATTCTATGCATGGACCATATGAGAGATTAAAATAATAAGTTGCTAAGGTAAATGTTCAGGACAAATCAATGTACTGTAGTCTGTTTGTTAAACCATGATTACAATCAGAAAATAGTCATATTTATACTCCAGAACATCCCAGGAGGGAATGTCTTTGATGCCACAAAGTGGTAACTCCAACACACCTTCACTGCTTGAGATAAAGTACTGAAGTTAAACTAAATGCATGCAAATATCACAAAAACGGATCTTGAGAGTATAGTGGGATAAATCACACAAACATATTACTCACGACCCTCCAATCTGTGTGTCCATGTGCACCGTGGGTTGGCGTGCTTCCAGCCTTCGTCGCATACCAGCAGTGCTTCCCATGGGGAAGAATTAGGTGGAGCACGGCTCAAAAAAATGATGGAGGCTGGATCATAGAATAATAATGTATTAGGTCATCAGCAACATACCAAAAAGAAATAGTGGGCCAGTCTCTAATGCATTTCGTGCAATACTGCGCTTTGTCAAAGAATCCCACACCTCTTTACCATGTAGAATTTTATAAGAGTCCCAAATTAGATGTTCCACCATCTGTGCTCCACAAAAGGGTTCCCCAATTAATGGGAAACCATAGATCTTTCAGCGGTGCACTGGTGGCAGCCCCTCTGTTGGGAGTCATCAACACATATTCTTCAAAAATTTAATCAATGTTAGAAAAAATAAATCACCCAAGTGCAAAACATAATTGTGATACCATAGAAAATCCTAAATTATGTCAACATCAATGTGATAACAACATAGGAAATATACATATATTTAACTTTAATGATAATTTGTTGTATCTTCATTGATTAGACTTACTAATGGTTAAAAGAACAATCCAGGGATTAGAGCGGAGCACAGCTGTAAGGAATGGGGCTAACACCAGCAAAAAAACAGTTTAAAAAGTTATACTTTAATGGTGATGTATACGGAGAACATCAGGTAAACACTCTGACGCGTTTCACGCAAACGCCCTTTATCAAAGAGTGGGTTCGCGTCTGATCATACTCACATTCTTATAGATGATCCCCCGCCTCCAATCACGGAATGACGCAGTGCAAATTGGCGCGAAAAACAGAGAGACAAATCCTATTGGAGGAACCAGTCTCCCAATCAGCTGCCTGGGATGAAGGGTACGTCTCGTGTAAGCGGAGGAGACTGGTTCCACCAATAGGATTTGTCTCTGTTTTTTTGCGCCAATTTGCACTGCGTCATTCCGTGATTGGAGGTGGGGGATCATCTATAAGAATGTGAATATGATCAGACGCGAACCCACTCTTTGATAAAGGGTGTTTGTCTGAAACGCGTCAGAGTGTTTACCTGATGTTCTCCGTATGCTATGACCATTAAAGTATAACTTTTTAAACCATTTTTTGCTGGTGTTAGCCCCATTCCTTACAGCTGTGCTCCGCTATAATCCCTCGATTGTTCTTTTCTGCTACTGACTGGCGAGATGCACGCACAAGAGATAAGCTGCCATTTATGTGAGTATTACATTTCCTACATTATTCAGTTGGGGAGAAGCTGACCATCATCAATGCGATTATAGAGGAACATTGTCATGTGGAGTACTCTTACTGGATCATTATATATGTACAGGTATCTGTCTCCACCATTTGGACGGTTATTGCATTTAACCCCTCATATTATATGTACATGCGCTGGGTCTAATAATCTCACTAAGCTTAATTAGAGTTTATCCAACACACAACTATGTGCTTTATTCAGGAATTTATTTGAAATATGTGTCCTTTGTGTACTGAGCACTGTTACTTGGAACTTGTTTCTATCTACTTACCTAACTAATGGTTAAAAACAAGTTTAAAAAAACAAACAAATTAATTTGGACTAATTTTTGGAGTTTAATAAATCCTCAGATAGAATACTAAGTCACTACTTAAATGTTTTAAATATATGTATATTCATAATATTACAGCCCAACTCCGTTAAAGCGTGGTCCTCAGGGGCCACCCGATCCAACCGCGCTAATACCGGGGTCGCGTTAATTTTTTTTTTAAATGGCCTCCGCGGGCCCGATTGGGAGGAGGGAGGGAAGAGGTGGCCGGCAGCCCTACACGTCCCCCAGCAGCCACCGTAACTTCCCCTACCAGCCTCACTTCCCCCAGTAGTCCACACCGATCCCCCCCCCCCACCAGCCATGCTCCGATCAACCCCCCTGCCAGCCCCGCTCCAAGATACTCCCCAACCAGCCCCGCTACAAGCAACCCCCCCAGCCAGCCCCACTCTGAACCACCAGCTCCGCTACGCTCCCTGCCAGCTCCGCTCCGACCCCCCTTTGCCAGAACCGCTCTGAGCAACCCCCCCAGCCAGCTCTTCTCCGACACCCACCCTCCCGATGCCAGTTCCGCTCCGACACCCCCCCTCCCGATGCCAGCTCTGCTCCGATCTCAGCAGCCAACACCAAAGGTAGGGAGGGGAAGTGGGAGAGGAGTGTGTGTGGTGTGAGTGTGGTGTGAGTATTGGTGTGAGTGTGGTGTGTGGTGTAAGTGTGGTGTGTGGTGTGAGTGTTGTGTATGGTGTGTGCAGTGTCCTTTGTGTGCAGTGTCCTTTGTGTGCAGTGTCCTGTGTGTGCAGTGTCCTGTGTGTGCAGTGTGCTGTGTGTGCAGTGTGAGGGTTCTGTGAGAGTGTGCTGTGAGTGTGTGCAGTGTGCAGTGTGCTGTGTGCAGTGTGCTGTGTGTGCAGTGTCTTGTGTGTGCAGTGTCCTGTGTGGGCAGTGTTCTGTGAGAGTGTGCTGTGAGTGTTTTCAGTGTGCAGTGTGCTGTGAGTGTGTGCAGTGTGTGCAGTGTGCTGTGTGTGCAGTGTGTGCAGTGTGTGCAGTGTGTGCAGTGTGTGCAGTGTGTGCAGTGTGTGCAGTGAGTGTGTGCAGTGAGTGTGTTTAGTGTGTGTAGTGTGTGCAGTGTGTTGTTTGTGTGTGCAGTGTGCTGTGAGTGTGTGCAGTGTGTGCAGTTTTCTGTGAGTGTGTGCAGCGTGCTGTGAGTGTTTGCAGTGTGCTGTGAGTGTGTGCAGTGTGCAGTGAGTGTGTGCTGTGTGCAGTGAGTGTGTGCAGTGTGCTGTGAATATGTGCTGTGAGTGTGCAGTGTGTGCAGTGTGCTGTGAGTGTCTGCAGTGTGCTGTGAGTGTGTGCAGTGTGTGCTGGTGCTGTGAGTGTGTGTAGTGTGCTGTGAGTGTGTGCAGTCTGCAAAAAAAATGGAATTTTTTTTTTTAATTCGGGGGCCACGCTTAAACCGCGTTATAGCGGATCGCGCTATAATGGGGTTGAGCTGTATATATAATGCTATTATACCTACTGATATGTTTTTGTTTTTTCAACTGAATTAAAATATAATCATATAAAGGATAACATTTTTTCTAACTTAGATTACATTCTTGATGAATATGTATTGATGACTCCCAAAAGAGGGGCCGCCACCGGTGCACCACCGAAACATCTATGGTTTCCCAATCATTGGAGAACTTTTTTGCGGAGCACAGAGGGTGGAGCATTTTATTTGGGACTTCCATAAAATCCTACGTGGAACAGAGGTATGTTCCATTTGACAAAGCGTAGTATTGCGTGAAACGCGTTAGAGATTGTCCCACTACTTCTTTTTGGTATGTTGCTGATGACCTAATACATTTTAATTCTACGATCCAGCCTCCACCATTTTTTGGAGCAGTGCTCCGCCTAATTCTTCCCCCATGGGAAGCACTTCTGGTATTCGGCGTAGGACAGTGCAGGAGAGAGGCAGGCCAGAAGCTGGGGAGATGCCGGCCTGGCGGCAACACGAGACCTGAGTCAAGTGACCGCCAGCTGACCCACTCCCCCCCCACAGCCACTGGCAGGACAATCAGTGAGAGAGGTCCGCAGCTGGTGACCGGAGACCCAGAACAGTGCAGAAGAGCCACCAGTAGGTGCGGAAAGAGCAGCATGTGGCTCAAGTGCCGCAGGTTGCCGACCCCTGCGCAAGCATCTAAGGTAATGAAGGAATTAAACCAGAGTACCTGGTTTATTGGTGTTAGAGGGGGTGGGTGATGGGGGTAGTTGCCTCAGGGTGGGTGATAAACCTACCGGGAAAGTTGTGGGAGGAGTTAACACCATCATTACCTTAACAGTTACTACTGCTAAGGTAATTAAGGTGTTAACCCCTCCCACTACCCACCATGTAGGCCTAAACACCCACCATGGGCCAAATACCTCTCTACCCACAATAAACATTAAAATACAATATAACAACCAATACTGTACTATCCAATACACCTATTGATTGCCAGTGTGGTTACCATGCTTTCAATGGGAACAAAGATAACACCAATGGCAATGAATGGGCACCCTACTACCACCCAGTCTTCCTCCAACAACTCCCCCCCCCCCGCACCCACACACATACAGAACAGTAATGGACATAATCCCTATTATCCAGGTCTGGAAAATAGCACATTTGTCATTAAAAATAAAACAGTACTGTCACGGGAGACCAGGACTTTTGACACTTATTTAAATTTGTACCGGGATCTTTCACTAGGCAAATCAAGGTAGTAGAAACAAAAGGCAGTTTATTCGGGTAAATCCGCGTACAACACAATGAATACAAAAAATACAGGTAAAAGTACACTTACTGGGGTAAGAAACAAGAAAAAAGCACAAAACGCAAATAGTGAAGTATATCAAAATAAATATTTTTGTGATAAAAAGGTGAGTATTCTGCATACATCAAGATTATAGAACATTCGCGTTTACGTGTATCAATACACGAAATTACCACACAGCAATCATCAGGGTGGAGGGTCCGTGGGATGTATCTCTGGTAGGTTTCCGCAGTTTCCAGATGTCATCTGGGTCTTTCACGGTGACCGGAACCTGCAACCAGCATCCAGATCGTCCGAGGCATAAAGTGTGGTATAACAACTTGATCGTCTGTCCCGTAATGCACACTAAATGTGTACTCCAAGGAAAGTTCTTGTAGTTATCACTCTGTATCGCGGTGCACAGGAATGTGTTCCCACCACAGTCAATCTGACCGGCACTCAGCAATGTGCGATCCATAAGTTTAACCCTTTCTAATTCCCTTTCAAGGTAATCAGAATTATAGCCTCTTTCAATAAACCTACTAAAAAGCTTTTCAGATTGTTTAATAAAAGTCTTGTTGTTACTACATTTTCTTTTCAGCCTCATGAATTGCCCCCCTTGGATATTCTTAATCCAGGAGTCCTTGTGATTGCTGGTGGCCATTAGTAAATTATTTGTATCTACTTCCTTAAAAAAAAGTTTCTGTTAACACCCTTCCCTCAGATGTGGAGATTAATTTTAAATCCAAATAGTCAATTGCTTCTTTATCAGTTTGATGTGTAAATATTAAATTATACTCATTATTGTTGATAAAGGTAAAAAACTGATTTACCGATTCAAGATCCCCATCCCAAATACACAGGACATCATCTATGTAGCGTCTCCACATGATGATGTTTTTGGTAAATGGGTTATTTGCCCCAATGTATTGGCTCTCCCAGTCTCCCACATACAGGTTTGCGAAACTCGGGGCATTACCAAAAACATCATCATGTGGCGACGCTACATAGATGATGTCCTGTGTGTTTGGGATGGGGATCTTGAATCGGTAAATCAGTGTTTTACCTTTATCAACAATAATGAGTATAATTTAATATTTACATATCAAACTGATAAAGAAGCAATTGACTATTTAGATTTAAAATTAATCTCCACATCTGAGGGAAGGGTGTTAACAGAAACTTTTTTTTAAGGAAGTAGATACAAATAATTTACTAATGGCAACCAGCAATCACAAGGACTCCAGGATTAAGAATATCCCAGGGAATATCCCAATTCATGAGGCTGAAAAGAAATTGTAGTAACAACGAGACTTTTATTAAACAAGCTGAAAAGCTTTTTAGTCTGTTTATTGAAAGAGGCTATAATTCTGATTACCTTGAAAGGGAAATAGAAAGGGTTAAACATATGGATTGCAATGATATGTTGATTCAAAGAGGCAAGAAAATCAGCAATATAGACACGAAAAAAGTAGATGTGGCTTTTGTGACGAATTTCAACTCAGTCCACAGGAGAATTGAGCAGGTGGTCACGAAACACTGGGCCATTCTGAGTAATGACTCGGTTTTGAGTGACCACCTGGTCAAGAAACTTAGATTTATTTACAGGAAGGCTACTAATCTGAAAAATACCTTAGCCCCTAGTGATATTGGACAATCGATATGTCCTAAGATAAATAACAGTTGGCTTGGTATTAAACCTATGGGGAACTTTAACTGTGCAAAATGTTCTATCTGTAAATTTATGCATCCGAATCGCAAAACTTTTTCATCTAAAAAAACTAAGGAGGTCTTTACTATTGAAGATTTTATAACTTGTGACTCAATGTATATAGTCTACCTGCTTGAATGTGCCTGCGGGTTATATTATGTGGAGAGGACTAAACGTAATCTGAAAACACGAATACAGGAGCATATTCGTAATATTTGTATTGTATTGTATGTCTTTATTTATATAGCGCCATTAATGTACATAGCGCTTCACAGTAGTAATACATGTGGTAATCGAATAAATAACAGATAATATAAATAACAGATCATGGGAATAAGTGCTTTAGACAAACATAACATTAAGGAAGAGGAGTCCTTGCCCCGAGGAGCTTACAATTTAATTGGTAGGTAGGGAGAACGTACAGAGACAGTAAGAGGGAGTTCTGGTAAGTGCGTCTGCAGGGGGCCAAGCTTTATGTATCGTGTTCAGAATATCCACAGTGCTATTCATATGCTTCTTTAAGCAAGTGTGTCTTAAGGTGGGTCTTAAAGGTGGATAGAGAGGGTGCTAGTCGGGTACTGAGGGGAAGGGCATTCCAGAGGTGTGGGGCAGTCAGTGAAAAAGGTTTAAGGCGGGAGAGGGCTTTAGATAAAAAGGGGGTAGAAAGAAGACATCCTTGAGCAGAACGCAAGAGTCGGGATGGTGCATAGCGAGAAATTAGGGCTGAGATGTAAGGAGGGGCAGAAGAGTGTAAAGCTTTAAAAGTGAGTAGAAGAATGGAGTGTGAGATGCGGGATTTGATTGGAAGCCAGGAGAGGGATTTCAGGAGGGGAGATGCTGAGACAGATCAAGGAAAGAGTAGAGTGATTCTGGCAGCAGGATTTAGGATAGATTGTAGGGGAGACAGGTGAGAGGCAGGAAGGCCGGACAGCAGGAGGTTACAGTAATCAAGACGGGAGAGAATGAGGGCAGAGTCAGAGTTTTAGCAGTCGAGCAACAGAGGAAAGGGCGTATCTTTGTTATATTGCGGAGGAAAAAGCGACAAGTTTTAGAAATGTTTTGAATGTGAGGGGCGAATGTGAGAGAGGAATCGAGTGTGACCCCTAGGCAGCGTGCTTGGGCTACTGGGTGGATGATCGTAGTTCCAACAGTAATGTGGAAGGAGGTAGTAGGGCCAGGTTTGGGAGGAAGTATGAGGAGCTCTGTTTTAGCCATGTTGAGTTTAAGGCGACGGAGGGCCATCAAGGATGATATAGCAGAGAGACATTCAGAAACTTTGGTCTGTATAGCAGGTGTAAGGTCAGGTGTTGAAAAGTATATTTGTGTGTCGTCAGCATAGAGGTGATATTTAAACCCAAAAGATGTTATTAGGTCACCTAGAGAGAGTGTATACAGAGAATATTAGGAATGGCTTTGACAAACACAGCGTTTCAAGACATTTTCTGGTTCATCATCAGAAAGACCCCTCCTTTTTGACCTTTAAAGGTATCAAACATATACCACATAATAGGAGGGGAGGGGACAGACTTAAGGCTTTATCTGCCCAGGAATCATTTTGTATCCATACATTGGATTGTATGGCTCCAAAAGGGTTAAATGAAGACTTAGATATTTGGGCATTCTATTAGGTGACTAACGTTTATCTCACTTTAACCTAGGACTCTAGAAGTCTATTAGCTCCATTGAACAAGCTTATTTTATATTTTATTTTATTATGCATACTAATTCTTTTATGTACTGTATGGGTGTTTTATTATGTTCTAGCGTTATATAATACTATGAACATATATATATATATATATATCAATAAGTGTTGTATTCTGTTCTAATCATTCTTTTTCTCCTCCCCCCCCCTTTTTTACATTTTCTTTTGCAGAGTTTAATTGTTAATTGATTAAAGATGTTTAATGTTGTGTATCTTATTCAAATCCAATGTCACGCCCTTATAACTGACAAGACACATCCGATTGGTTCCCTGGTCCTAATTGGTTGACCAATAAGGGAGGATATGTGTGTATTTAGTATCCTGGGGCAGTGAGATTGAATTTTATCCCTGATGAAGAAGCATTTTAGAGCTTCGAAACGCGTAGGATTATTTTTGTTCTATTGTGGTACCTTTTAATACCTTCCTGCTAGCACCGTATGCAAGGAATGAGTTAGACACTTTTCCTGTGCCATTAGCCCTTAGCTTCACCGCTCGGGTGCATTCTGTGTTAGCTGTGCCTTATCCGTGTGACGTCATATCGCTGCGCGATCACCAAGGCGGGCTATCATTGCTGAGTGCCGGTCAGATTGACTATGGTGGGAACACATTCCTGTGCACCCACGATACCGAGTGAAAACTACAAGAACTTTCCTTGGAGTACACATTTAGTGTGCATTATGGGACAGACGATCAAGTGGTTATACCACCTTTTATTCCTCGGACGATCTGGATGCTGGTTGCAGGTTCCTGTCACCGTGAAAGACCCAGATGACATCTGGAAACTGCGGAAGACGACCTACCAGAGATACATCCCACGGACCCTCCACCCTGATGATTGCTCTGTGGTAATTTTGTGTATTGATACACGTAAATGCGAATGTTCTATAATCTTGATGTACGCAGAATACTCACCTTTTTATCACTAAAATATTTATTTTGATATTTTGCGTTTTGCGCTTTTTTCTTGTTTCTTATCTTTAGATTGTGGGAGTGCTGAGCCACTTCTTAATTATAGCAGCATACGCCAACACCAACGGTTTTGTATGGTTTATTTATATTTTTCACTTCCACAGTAGGGTTTTGCCTTGTATAGTTTTTAGTTCAATGTAACAACGTCTTACAAGAATTAGAAGTATATGTGTTTCACTATCAGACATTGTCTTTTACAGTTGTCTTTTGGGTTGCGCACTTATTTTTGTACACTTGTACACTTACTGGGGATATGGAGGTGATATTTAGGCTCTACTAGGTGCAGTGTGACTGCTTCAGTATGCTTACCCTAATAGGGATATACACCCAGGCTTTCTGGTCCTCTTTTCAGTTGTAGTTCCTAGCCGCGACCGCTACGTTTCAAAATGAGAACTTGGACCTCGCGTCTGACTTAGTCTCTTCAGGGCAGACTTTCCTAGCTTCAAAACTAAGCCGGTTGCTCTGCTATTCGTGACAGAGCAACTTTGAAAATCCCACCCTAGCTTCATCGACATAAACCACAAGTTTGTATGGTTCTCTGACTGGGGCTTCTCATTACATAACCTCCGCTGAGCTATGTTCAGCATGAAGGGAGGAGCAACCAATCAGAGTGTGGGAATTCTCTGCCGCCAGCCAATAGGAATAAGGGCTCACCCTTTGGCTGATGTCAGAGGAGGGGGTATGCCAAGCTGGCTTGGGATGCCCCGTGGACGGGACATCCGAATTGACCAATGGGAAACGCGCCAACATTTGCCGCTTCCCCCAGTCAACCCTTGCCACCTACTGGGCAGGCTCCACTGAGTATGGCAAATCAGAGGGTCCTCCCTGAAGGGGGTCTCTTTTTTCCGGACTCAGTACTCCGCCCTGCCCAGGCCATTTTACACCCCAACACCTCTCAACATCCCGTCTCCTCTTTGAACTCCGATGTCTATCCAGACATCCCAGCACCTATATGGATGCCTGGGCTGACTGGATAGATATTTATAATAAAAGTACAAATGAAATAAAATATACTTCAATACATGGGAACACTTGGGGAGACATATTTGTAAGGAAATAGGACTGGGATATCTTGCCTCGAATACCAGGAGTCTGGGGGACACTGGGCAGCCCGGTGTAATTCAACCCGCATACCGGCAAATCATGCCTGCACGCCAGGTAGAATTAGGGGACTTCTGGTATCTTTGACGCCGGAACTCCTGCAAACAAAACAATTGCATTTCTACCCAAATATCCCACCTAAAACTTACACTTAGAAAGGTTCATGAGTCTAGGGCACAGGGAACATGAAAAGTGGAAAAGCAGAGGACACTAACTTTTACATGTGATGTTGCATGACAACTGGCTTATAGTGCTGTGTAGCTGCTAGGGACCCCACGGTTTCTGGTGTAACCAAATGGGCTTAACCTTAATTGTATAACCTGTTTACCCCCTCACCATTACAAGTACCCAGCAAGCACATAGTAAAGGAAAATTGTACTTACCCCTGCCAGGATGAAGGCCACCCTCCTCCTCATCTCCATCCTCCATGTCTTTCGTGGGCAGCAACAGTAAAATATATAAAAAAACGTCTGGCAACTAACCGTTTAATTACCTTATCAATTATTAACCGCTACAGTAATTAAGGGGTTAACCCTGCCCACTACCCACCTGAGAGGTCTAACCACAATCCCCGGGGAAACTACCCCCACCCCCCCACCCTCTCTATTCCCATGGCTCGCTTGACCATTAATTTGCAAAACCAAAGAAATACACAATAAAATAGCATTAACATAATAGTACAGTACATTACAGTTGCCACTAAACCCATTGATTGTGACTGTGGTAAACCAAGTACACAATATGGTTATGGATTGCCACAATGACAATGAATTGGAAACCAAAAAAAAACAACCACAAAATAAAAGACATTACAATTCAATAAAAACAAACATTTGCCAATAAACACATTGATTGTGACTGTGGTAAACCAAGCCCACAATATGGGTATGGATTGCCACAATGACAATGAATTGGCATCCAAAAAAAAAAAAACCACAAAATAAAAGACATTACAATTCAATAAAAACAAACATTTGCCAATAAACACATTGATTGTGACTAGTAAATCATGCCCACAATATTGGCATGGATTGCCACAATAACACTAAATAGGCAACCCCCCCAAAAAATTAGGATCTATAATAGAATCCTAAATGACATGAAACAAATCATGTATCCTATTGTATAAACAAAGAGCCTATGAGGATTCATATAAATGGGCACATTTACCGAATCATGACATGTACAGATCTATCTATATACAACATGTATGTGCACATATCTACCCATTATCAAAAAATCATTAAAAATGGGTAAGATCCCAATCAATGTTCATCCCGTGAGGCACCCTGGTCCTCAAAGTGAAGATCCAGAATATCTCACGTCGATCCAATTGTAGGGTCCTATTCCCACCCCTTAGTAGGGGTGCAACAAATTCAATGCCCTGAAATGAAAAATTGTTAGGACCCCTTTCGAACAATTGGGAAAATGTTTTGAAACGGGATGATTGAGATCTCCACTTGATATGTCTAAAGTGCTCCATCATTCTTATTTTCAAACATCTGGTAGTCCGACCAACGTATTGACATCCACATCCACATGTAATCAAGTAAATAACACATGAAGAGTTGCAATTAATAAATGTCAATACATTATGTATAGTCCTGGTTACAGTGGAGGTGAATGTACTGCATTGAGTCATTCTGCTACATTTAAACGATCCTTTGGGGAAAGTAGATCTATCATTGGTAATCGTTCTGAATAGACTAGTGTCACGCTTGTGCTCTCCTCAGAGGCGCAGGGAAGAAAGGGAAGGACCCGCTAGCGAGGTGGGGAGGCCGCAGGGGATACGAAGGGAGTAAGTTGCCGTGCAGCTGGGGATCGGCGCACGCAGTCATGTGACCGCGCCGCATGCATGAGAATGCGCGATGCTTCCGGAGGTGCGTTGCCTGCTCAGAGACACAAGTGATCTAGCTGCACGCGCGTGCACGCTCTGACAGCAGAGCGGGAGTGCGCACGCTCTCAGGCACCAACGCGGGAGTTGCGGGAAGCCAATGCTTCAGCACAGGTGTCTAGAAACGGAAACCAGGAAACATGGAACATGGAGTCCAGAGCACAAGGTAACATCCAGAGAAGGACTGCTTCTTGGAGAACGTCCAGACTTCTTAAAGACATAGTGACAGAAACCGCAAGGTGCAGCGAAACTAAACATAACATAAGGGTTCTTAGTCTAATCCATTGGCCAAGGAATTATAAGCCTGCTACCACGTCAAGGTGAACCCTACTAAGCAGGTACCTACACTACCCGACGATAAACTAACCTCAGTAGTATAAGAGTGACTGTCCCAGTCTTCCGGAATCTACATGAGATAAGTAAAGGTCCCAAGGAGGTCCAGACAGGAACAGTATGCGATGAGTACTAGCAGGCACCAGGGCTGGTAGCAAAAGACTAAATGCAAAGAGAAAGTCAAAGAGAGGCTTACTTCCTGTCAGGAGGAAGAAGGCAGGGTTTGCCAGAAATCAAGATGGCGTTGCTAGCTTCAGAATCCTTAAAGACACAGGATCTTGACTCGCAGCTAGAGGGCGGCGATCAGAAGTAAACAGGTAAGGAAGGAACACGCCGCAGGGGGCGTGTTTTGTGCATCGTTACAACTAGGTAAAAGTGAACTAGCCACTGTCCTAGCTTTTTTTTAAACTACTTTAGGACCCATGAAGACTATAGATTTAATAACAGGGTCCAAAGACAAAATGGACCAATGTTTTCTTAATATGTGTTTGATCTGTTCTCCTTGATTGCTATAAGAAGTTATGAACAGATCTTATAGCAATCAAGCTTATTATAGATATTAGATGTTCTGATTAGTATATTCCTTATTGAGATCCATGATTTTGATTATGAACTAGATTTGGTTCATTTCTATCTGTTTATCCTTTGTTTCCATTTTTATGAATTGTACTTATTCTAAATATTAACTTTTTGTGTAGTTTCTGTATGAGATAGTTATATTTGTGTTTAAGAATTGTCATATATGTAACTGGACAATTTATGGTCTTTATAACCTAGTCCAGTTTCTCTTTATATATAGAACAATATATACCTCCCTTGTTTATGTAGGATAGAGGGTTATTATACCTTTAGTGGATCTAGATAATAATTAATGTATTTGTTGTGCACCAGTGCTAACATATACCTAATGTGACTGAGAGATTTAATACTACTCTTTATTTCATTAATTTCTGTCCATAGGTTTCTGTGGTATCTGGTGTATTAATTATATATATATATATATATATATATATATATATATATATATATATATAGAATATATATATATATATATATTCTAGCTATTCTAGCTATATTATATGTCTTGTAGTTCCACTAGGTTTATGTTAGCAGTATATATCCTTTATAGTTTATATTTAGTTTTTAATTCTCCATGTTACATGGATTTTTATTGTTTGTCTGTGTTCATTTTGATGAAAGTTTTTTATTCAATGTTATTCTATGTCAGCCAATCCTATTGCCCTATATGATTTACTCCTCACTGACGCGACTCAGGTCTGGCAAGCGCAGTGATGATGCGACTCAGTTACGGGACGCGCAGTGATGACGTCACTACGGGCCGATTTTGTTGCGAAAAATTTTATGTTAAATTCTATGCTGTTACATGTTTCCCCACACCTTGAGAAAGTCCTGCGGGACAAAACGCGTTGGTGCGTTCTCCAACCCCATTGCCAAGCTGATCTAATAAAGTACCACTATTTTATTTCATTTGGAGTTGCCCAAATTCATTTTTTGCACTTCGGATGCGGATGGCTGTGCGCCTTCCTTCTTCCACATGCGAGAATTGTTAAATGATTATGGCGAGATGTGAAAATGCATTCTCGCAGTTTACCAAATAGGTCACCATAGAAATTCAAGACATTTATTTCTGAATAGGCTGAAATGATCTTAAGGGATAGAAACCAGCATGACTGCACTATTCCTCCATTCACTTGTAGTAACCACTAGCCATCCCACCCAAATCCCAATACAATACATAGACAGATTTTAACTTAAAACAACCATAGCTTTATTAAACTTTTACAACATGATCCTTGCAAGCAAAAACATTATTACATAACTTCCCAATGCCAGCCAATGGCCTAACTGCCAAGTGAACATGTATAAGAGTAACACACCAAAGGTTATTGTAATGTAAAGTGCAAAGCTATGGCGTTGGCGCTCCCTTTCCAAATCCAACATGGTCAATACCCAAACCATAACCCAAATATGCACCAGCTAGCAAGGTCATCCCACCACCACCTCCTAAAATTGGGTACACGCCTCACATCATATCAATGCCCTCTGTATACCATCCTGCAAACTCATGTTGAAAATGTCCAAATCAATGTCCATCAAGTGGCCACCATAATTTATTAAGATATCCCTATTATCATCCTCCAACTCCTTGGGCCTCATTCAGACAGCCTCGATAAGGCCCTTATCGAGCACTTATCGACCAAAATGGCTACTCCTATTCAGTAAGCCTAGATAAGTGCTCGATAACGGCCTGTATAACGCGATTCAGATACCCGCGAGTCGGCTGTCGCGGCCTATCGCAGCCCTAAAAGGCGTTCTTCTCCCCAACTCCAATACACCACAAAATGTTGGTAGATGGGTGGGGAACTACATCCCTACTCTGATTGGCTCTAGTAGACCATGTGACAGAGGCTTTGGGGAGAACGGATGTGACGTCATTGAAAGCCTGTCACATGGTACTAGAGCCAATCAGAGTTGGGAGGTATTTCCCACTCTCTGATTGGCTACCGTACCATGTGAGGCCGGCCATCTTTCTTTTCATGACGTCACCTTAAAGGCAATTGAAGCACGCCCATTCTGATTGGCTGGCGTCATTGCCTTTAAATGACGTCATCAAAATTATTTTTTCCCCCAAAAATCACATGGTTTTCACGGCCCTATCAGGGCCGTGGGAACAATATGATGACAATGTGACATCATAGGCCTATAAAAGCCTATGTCGTTTCATTTTGAAGGAATGCCGAGGAGGAAGGACCTCCTACAGAAGAAAAAAGACCAGGGCGTTGCCAAAGAAGAGAAGAAAACCCCGGAAGAGAGCGGAAGATACAAGAAAGAAGAATACAGATGAAGATGGATTACAAATAGAAGACACCTGGATTGTTATGTTTATTATTTTATGGTTTATTATTTTATGGTTTATTATTTTATGGGTTCCTGTGCGTGGATTGGTTCGAGAGTAAACTGTTCAACAGGAGTCGTGAGTGGGTCAAGTAATGGTAAGTGAACAAAAGAAATGTATTTTTTTTAACTTGTACATGTTTTTTTTTTATTTTTTAAGATCATTTCTTGCCACTGTATGTATGTATGTATGTCTAGATCGATATATACATACAGGGTAAGAAATTATTTTGTTTGAAAAGCTTGCCCTGTTCAAAGATACCCCCACTGTGTGAGTGTGAGATTACTCAACAGTGGCAGTCACCACCGAGAAGGAGTTCCTCACCAGGACCATCTCCCTGTGGAAGCATAGATCCTGATGAGGTGGAGGCGCTGCACATGATGTAAGTAGGACGCGCACCCACTACCTCAGCTACCTGTCCTGATGACATCCCCTAATACCATCAAGCGGGAGACTCAGGAGTCCTGTTACTTGCATGTGCACCACCATACACGATCACGTAATGGGGACCGGTTAGACCACACGGGCCAATGTGAGATTGGGGGGGTTGGAGAAGGGGGTCCACCCATTACATTTGGAGGCGCTGCTGAGATACCTGTCAACAGGACAGGCTTTTGCTAAGCACACATTAGGAAACAGGGAGAGTGTCTACTGCCACTTTGTGCTGCATGGGACGGAACCAGGGGTAGTCAGGGAGCTGCTGGAGCTGCAGGCCGCAAAGATGCCTTGGGATCCTGCTAGGGGTTAGTGAGTCTGGAGCAGGGGGCTATTGCTGTTCTAGTCACCTTGAGGTAGCACTAGCGGGGGACGCCTGAAGGGATAAACTGGTAACTTAGGGCAGGAATTCTGGAAGGGTCCGCACTAGGCTAGCCAACAGTAGGTAGACGCCCAAAGTACTGCATGGAAGAGCCAGAGTACTCTAGTTTCCATTCCAGATCACTTGACCAAGGAGCACAGACTGGAGGAAAGCGATACAGTAGACACAGAAAGAGTGAGCCTAGCCTGAGGTAGTGCAAACACGAGTCAGATCTACTTTAGGTACACAAGGTGGTGCACAAGGCATTTTATTGCATTGGTGTGGCAGCTACCCCGCAGATAGGAGCTCCATGTGCGATAACAGAAATTATAACAGAGAAAAGAATGGCGACCGCAAAAATGGAGGCTCCCTCAAGCAGTGAGTCACACCTAAGATGGCGGCTCCCGCCAAGTCGGGCGAGCACCAGGACTGTGCAAAAAATTGTTGCAGAATTTTGTCCGGGTCTGGCGCGAAAAGCAGAGCCCCGCCCCTTCACTGTGAGTAGTTCAGCACAAAGTCAGAACCACTCCTTGGTAGAAAGTGCCCCTCCTCTAGAGAGAACCGTCAGAATGGAGGATCTGCAGAGCGCAGAAGGTCCAGTATGGCGGGCAAATGAGGAACACACATATGACCTGTGCGTGGAAGAAGAACAAGCTACAGAAGAGACTTTTGTGAGCCTGTTGGAGACTGGCGTGACAGCCGTGGCTGCGCCGGGTTTGTCCTGTCTATGCTCTCGGGAAAGTAACCTCGAGGCTAGTGAGGACGACAGTGTTGCTAGATGGGAGGAACGAAATGGACTTTGTTATTATTCAATATACAAACAGCCAAACGCTACCTCAAATGTGATGAAGAAAGACAGTACTAACCAAAATGGCGGTTCCCGTGTTCCCGGGACACCGCGTGGGCCAGCTGCAGAAAGTCTTGCAACTTTGCAGTTTGCTGATTGTTGGCCAGGATTGGCGCCAACAAGAAAACCCCATCCTGTTGGGGAGTTTGGCGCGAAAGCTGGAGCCGCGCCTTCATGGACTATGACTCACTCCGCCCCTGTACTGGGTCAGCCTACAAGTCTACGAGACCCTCCTCTAGAGTCCACCAGGGGGAGTGAGCACATTGAACTGCCAGTAGCAACTTCTGTTCCCCCTAAGAAAGAAACAGAATGCAGCAAAGCACAACCTCAGCTACCAGGGGCATGGCGGGCCAGAGGAGTGACTTACCCCTTTCTTTTGTGCCCGTGTATACATAAAGTGAGGAAGGGTGATACGACCTTTGCCTGTTATTCATTGCCTAAAGGATTCCGGGAAGTATCCAATGACGGAATCACCAGCTTGAGGTGTGAGGACTCTGATTGTGTATCTCTGGGAAAAGAACTTGTTTGGGGAGCTACTTTCTTTGCAAAAGGAGCAAACCAGCTTGTGTCTAGCCCTTATCTGCCTAAGCATGAGGAGTTCCAAGCCCCGATGACAGAGACGGCTCCAGATCTGGTTCCAAAACCGGAACCCCAGATGATGGAACCATTCCTGACGGAATCAACGAAGGGTAAGGTGACTGCCCAGGGAGAAGGGGGATCGCTACCACTGGAACCGCTAGAGCAGGACCGCTTCAGGCCGATGGACACCAGCGAATGCGAAGCGCCCCGACGCTGTTCCCCTGCGGAGATGTCCCTACCCCCATCCTGTACTACTGAAGACAGTAGTCAACCAGCTGTGGTGATGCGCCAGCCGGCGGAACACACAAGTGAAGCTGAAGATAAAGAGACATTTATCCCATCTGCTGCGGACCCTGATGTAGGCCCATGTGCCCTACAACGGCCAGTCCGGCCTACCACAGAGGAACCCATCGCAAGCCAGCGGAGTGGTGAGGAACCTCCTAACCCCCCACAGGCGCCGGAGGTGGCAATGGTGGAGAAAGGCCTAGCCCAGGCCCGGACGGAGCGGAGAGCAGAACCATCACTTCCGGTGGCGGATGTCGTTCTGGAGGAAGAGGTTCCGGTTGGGAACCCAACGCAAGATGGCGGCGAGTCCAGCAAGATGGCCGTGTCCTCGCGGCCAAGCAGCTGTACCCGGTCACCTGGGGCAGGGAAGAGCCGGCAGGCCATGCGGAAGCCTGGGAACACGGACACGGGTGAACTGGAGTGCCAGTCCGATGGTACCGGGCAAGGTAGCGAGAAGTTGCGGGTCGTAGCCCCGCGTATGCCGGCAATGTTTCATTATGCTCAACCCCCGGCCATAGTTAAAAACCCTGCCCCTGTCACTTTTTCCTATGGGTCCCAGTCTAGACAAGGGTTGTCTGGGGAGTCCCGAGCCACTTCTGAAGAATGGACTGGGGAAAATCTGGACTGGGGTGACTGTTTTATTTCCGATGAGGGGTCGGGGAGGGAAATGTCTATGCAACGAATGTTATACTGCACTAATGATAACAATAGTACTGTTAGTGTGGGTGTGATCCTAAGAGCCTTGGGTCAAATTTTGGGTCCCCAGGGACATTGGGAGTTTCGTCTGGGAATTTGGGTAATGTTGCTCATATTGTGCCTATTGCCCGGGGAACCCCCTACACTACCGACACAATTTATTGAAGTGTGGTCGGTACCGCAAGCCGGGAAATCTCCCGGCTTGCTAGTGGCCGCCCCTCGGCGTGCTGCGCGTCATAGACGCGCGGTCACGCGTCATCGGGAGCGTGCGCCCGCTGCACGCGTGTCCAGGGGCTCCCCGAGGGAGCCCTGGTGTCCCGCGATCGCGGGACAGCGGCAGGGGGTTCCGGGGGACCCGGCGGACCCGGCAGCGGTAGGGAGAGCGCCCCGATCGGAGGGCGCTCTTCCGCTGCTTCGGCGTGCGCCCGTCACACTCGGGCGCGCGCCAGGCTACTGCTGCGGCACAGAACGGGCAAATGCTCGAATAAACTGTGCCGCAGCAGTATGTGCCTCCAGTGTTGGCAAAAGTTATTAGGGATCGCCAAAAGGGGTTACTTAATTTTCACCATCCATGGGAGGGAGAAATTAAGTTCGAAATGGGTACCCCTGATGAAGATAGGGAATATAGCACTGATGAAGAGGGAGGATCAGGAGAAGAAAATTGGGATCCTGGCGGGTTAGACGAGAAGTGGTGTAGTCAAGAGGGTGTAGTCTACATCTCCTGGAGAGGTCTTAGGGAAATGTATGGGCATGATCCTCTCAGTCAACTAGCATCCAAGCCAGAGTTATGGGCTGATTGTGGGTGTCCAGTATGTCACCTAGAGTGTTACAGCATTGCTGCTCTAAACCCAGTGGACCATGCTGTGCGCAAGCCACCTTAAGAGGGTATGGTAGTACCAGTAATGGATACTCCAGCATGGAGTAATCCTAGTTGTTACACATCTAAAGTTAGGATGTATCTGTTATTGTGTTATGAAAAGATATGTACTGTAATAATGTGTTATGTTTTGCAGTGCTACCTGAAGGAAGGTTCCGCAAATTTAGATCCCAGCCGGGTCGTTGGGGTTCCACCAGGAGGAGAATGTAGCCATGTGTAAGATTGGTGTACATATCTCTTTCTCATGCTGGCAGTAAACCTGGTAAGTATGCAGGATTGCCAGCAACAATCAATGGAGGTTTGCCCTCAAACCCTGGTGAGGTGTCATATGTCCCCAAAGGAAGTGACAACATGCATTGTGCCCACACTTAGTGGTACAGAGCAGGTTTGTTCTCTGGGGGGTGATATAAGACACAGCACTACCTAAAATTAGAAGTTCAGTTTCCTGTTGTTGTGCTGCCTCTGTTCAGTGAGAGGCACGTGAAGGTTTGCAACAGTGTTGCAGTGTCTCATGCTAGCTGTGAGTCAGTGATATACACAGCACATTGAGCAGAGTTAGAGGAGCTGACAGAGACAGAGCAGCTCAATAGAGAGATGCAGAGGTAGAGAGAGGAGCTTACAGCAGACTGAGAAGCTGGGGAATCTCTCTGAGAGGATAGGTGGGAAGCAGCTCTATTAGGGAGAAGGCACCATCCTAATGGAGTGCTGCAAAGAGATGAGCAGCTGAGCTGTTATCTGTGAGGGGCAGCTTGCCCATACCATGCAAATAAAGATGCCCTGTTCAAAGATACCCCCACTGTGTGAGTGTGAGATTACTCAACAGTGGCAGTCACCACCGAGAAGGAGTTCCTCACCAGAACCATCTCCCTGTGGAAGCATAGATCCTGATGAGGTGGAGGCGCTGCACATGATGTAAGTAGGACTCGCACCCACTACCTCAGCTACCTGTCCTGATGACATCCCCTAATACCATCAAGCGGGAGACTCAGGAGTCCTGTTACTTGCAGGTGCACCACCATACACGATCACGTAATGGGGACCGGTTAGACCACACGGGCCAATGTGAGATTGGGGGGGTTGGAGAAGGGGGTCCACCCGTTACAAGTGTTTTCCATGTCCATTAATAAACATTTTTTCATTATTATTGTTGCTTGAGTGCTTTCTGTGGGACACTTTTCTTTTTTCTTTCTTATTTTCATATATATATGTGTTATAACACACAGAAATATCGCTCTACACTTAAATTAATATTGTCCAAAACAACTGTTAATGAGTCATATGTAATTTAGACTTTACAGTGGTGCAAAAGGTAAATTAGATATGAAAACAACAGAGAAAAAGTAACCTTGTAGAAAGCACACAGACATAAATTAAAGTGTAACAAAAAGAGTTTATTAAGGTGAATAAAACAGGGGATAAAGTTAAAAGGAGAGGGGGGCTCAACACTACCTAGACAATGTGAACCTGGAGGAAAGGGTCTAAAGATAGATCTATAGCAAGACAAGCATAGGACATAGGGGGCTTGGTTTAAGCACACCTGTATGGTAAACAATCTGCACTGGAATTTTGTAACCACATAAAAAATCACCATATAGAATGGGCAATGGTTGCATGTTGTGGAGCCCCCCTCTCCTTTTAACTTTATCCCCTGTTTTATTCACCTTAATAAACTCTTTTTGTTACACTTTAATTTATGTTCGTGTGCTTTCTACAAGGTTTCTTTTTCTCTGTTGTTTTCATATTTATATGTGTGTGTGTATATATAGTTGCATGAAGAAGCCACTGTATAAATGAATGGGTGAAGGGTGGGTATCGGGCCACGGTGACTTAACCCCTTAATTACCTTTGCGGTTATTATCCGATAAGGTGATTAAGGGGTTAATTAATTTCAAAATCTAATTGCAATGTATTGGCTATGTATTTTATTGGCAACGGAGGACACAGATTTTGCTGGCGAGGGGGCTTCTTATTGATACGATGAGTAGAACTTTATTTATTTTATTATGCTAGTTAATGTGTTTATTAATCAGCAGATAATCTTTTATCCCTATCTGGATAATAGTTATTTTGCACATTATTGTACTGTATGTTTTGTGGGGGGGGGGGATTGATGTATTTAATGTATATGACATGTTTATTTTTTTAACATACAGGGTTGGTTCCTTTTGGTCTGCGGGAGACCTCTGGAGACCACCTGAGGTATCCTCGGGCTTCTCACGGGTACCAGGCTGCCGGGTCCACGGGGGACACCTGCGGGGAAGAACCGGTGGCCCCACATCTGTGGGGCACCGCGGACCCATAGGGACCACCCATGGGTCCCCAGACCCCCATGGGAACCTCCCGAGGCCCCTCAGACACCTGTGGGTCTGACCCAGGGTCCCCCAGACATCCGCGGGCCTACCGTGGAGACCCCATTGTAGCCCACAGTGACCCGCGGAGACCACCTGGTGGACCATGGCGGCTGGCGGGAACCACCAACAGGCCTCCAGACCCTGTTTGAAACATGATGCTGGGCTACTGTAGGTCTGTGAGGTGACTTATAAAAGGAAACTTATCAAAATGTGGCGCTCTAAATTATCAGTTGATACACAGTGATACTAGTGCAAAAGATATAAGCAAAAAATATATAAACAGTGATACTTATACAAGTGTTTATGAAGATGCAGCTGTAACCCGGTAGAGATTGCTCGGTCAATCCTCGTGATGTGAAGTATGAAGAAGTGTCCGGGAAGCGCAATATGTGAATAGAGATAAATAAATCGTAATAGTGCAATATTGTTATGATTATGATCAGAATAAGATGTCTTGGCTCAATATTTAATACTCACAAACGTGAGAAGATATAAGGCACGTAAAGGTATCTTTAGGGATGTAGTTTTCACTCAGTAGACAGGAGATGCAGAACTCAGTGTTCACCCAAATATCTGGACTCCCAAGGACCTTAAGAAATACAACTGGACATAGTGCAGACCGTCTGTACAATTTATAATTGGTAAGTAGAAAAGGGAGTTACACTCACATGATATCAGTTAAAAACAAGCATTTAGATCTCTCTGGATCTCGCCAGCCGAACGAATGATGTCTCCTATCCCCTCTCTCGTGGCGTGCGGTCCAGCGGTGCGTGCCACTCAACCGGAAGTGATGTCATCCGCTCCGTCCACTTCCTGGGGTTTCGGCCGTCTCAGAAGAAAAACGTCACTCTACGCGTTTCACCACATAGGTTTCATCTATGTGGTGAAACGCGTAGAGTGACGTTTTTCTTCTGAGCCGGCCGAAACCCCAGGAAGTGGACGGAGCGGATGACATCACTTCCGGTTGAGTGGCACGCACCGCTGGACCGCACGCCACGAGAGAGGGGATAGGAGACATCATTCGTTCGGCTGGCGAGATCCAGAGAGATCTAAATGCTTGTTTTTAACTGATATCATGTGAGTGTAACTCCCTTTTCTACTTACCAATTATAAATTGTACAGACGGTCTGCACTATGTCCAGTTGTATTTCTTAAGGTCCTTGGGAGTCCAGATATTTGGGTGAACACTGAGTTCTGCATCTCCTGTCTACTGAGTGAAAACTACATCCCTAAAGATACCTTTCTGTGAGGTGACTTGTCGGGCCCACCGGGGACTCCCGTGGGCCTGGGGTATTAACCCTGTATGTAAAATAATAAATCATGTATTTATGGGGGGGCACAGGGGGTGGGTTATGTAGTTAATAAATATAATGATGTTTATTGTGGGGCTGTGTATTGTTTTTATTGTGGGTACTGTGGGTGGAGGAAGGGGGTATTGGCCCCAAGGGTATGTGGGTAGGCCTCCCGGCTGGGTAGTGTGTGAAGGTGGTTAGGCCTCACAGGTGGGGGGTTAGTGGGGGAAGGTATGTAGGCCTCCCGAGTGGTGGGTGAGGGTGGGTTAACCCCTTAATGACTATAGCGGTTAATAATGTGATTAAGGGGTTAGGGGACATTACATTGGCTGTTTTTATTCTTGGTCATGTTTTGCAGCATCGGAGGGGCATGGACGGTGATGAAGATGAGGATGGCCTTCATCGTGTCAGCCGGACATGGGTGAGTACTATATGTATTTATTGTATTTATTGTTCTTTATGTATTTTAAATGGGCAAATTCACTATTATCCAAACGTGGATAATATTAATTTTGCACATTACTATACTGTATGTGTTAAGGGTGGTGTATTTATGTGTTGTAATTTTTTTGGGGTGCACTGAATTGGTACTGCAGGCCTGTGGGGAACACCCGAGGGCCCCCGCCGACCTATAGTATCATTGATGTGCATATATGTGTATGTTAGGGGGTATAGGGGTTGTTGCTGTAATATATATATATAAATATATATATATATATATAGAAAGAAAAAAGCTGCGCCTTAAAGGAACATTTAAACTATGTATGTCTATGTATAAATATCTAATGTATAACCTAGATAATCTAGACAATATTGTAAAGGTAAACAGACCTATAACCATAAGATAGGCCTATTACAAACATACAACATATACACATGGAAAAGGCAATAGAAAGGATAACCAGTCCTCAGAAAGTTCCGATGATGAATATGGGTACTGGTATGTAGGGTCTCCGGCAGCTCTCAATGTGGACCTACCACGTCCACAGGATATCTAAAAAGGAAAAGAGAGGAGAGAGCGCACGCCCATAGCGTATAAAAGTAACAATTAGATTGTAAGCTCCTCGGAGCAGGGACTCCTTCCTTAATGTTACTTTTACAGTATGTCTGAAGCACTTATTCCCATGCTGTGTTATTTATATTTGTTATTTATATGACATGTATTACTACTGTGAAGCGCTATGTACATTTTATGGCGCTATACAAATAAAGACATACATACATACATTTAATGAGGGGGGGAGGGAGGGGTAAAAAACGCACTTACAAGAAGTACAATAAAATCAAGCATATAATATATATATATATATATATATATATATATATATATATATATATATAGACATATGGTGACCAGGGGATCCTGATAGCCAAAAGAAGACAGCACACTGCAATGTTGATATCAAAAAAGTGTATTACGTGACACAGGGCCGCCAATGTTTCGGTCCTCCCAACGGGACCTTCCTCAGGGCAGTGCACCTCAGACTGACACAAGCACCCATATATACCCCTTAACACATACTAAAAACACCTGACAACAATCAAGAAAATCCAAATTGCAATCCCAGATACAGCCCACATTGCTTAACAGCCAATCCAACATACTGACACTGGCTAGCATCAGTGAAATAGCCTGATCTAGACACAAGTGCAATTAGTCACATGTTAAGTAGTGACATCACAGTACCTCCTAACTAAGTAACCATGACTACATAAAGCATACCGTTATATTTAAATGTACATGAATGGTTAAATTGCACATGAATGGTAGAAATACATATAAAGTAATGCCCATAGCGGCTGCTTGCCCTCAGTACTGTAGATGCATGTTAAAAATACTATTATACTTTCCCATAAAGGCATACCTTAGTGTAGATGGTCCTAGGGAACGGACAACCTGTCTGATAAGCAACAATCAGGGGGGAATGGCCAGTTAGCAGTATCTCACATGCTGGCAGCGCGTTCGTTTGAACTGATCGCTTGCCTGACCTGTTGTATAAGGAGGGGGGGTAATATACACGCGTTGTGTTCCCTAGAGTACTTCCGTGCATGCGCAGTGCGTCCCTGACAACCCTGATCGCTTGCCTGACCTGTTGCGAATGGAGGGAGGGTAATACTCACGCGATGCGTTCCCTAGTATACTTCCGCGCATGCGCAGTGCGTCCCTAGCAACCCGATCGCTTCCTAGACTACTGTAAGTGAGGGTGCGCGCGTATCTGTGCTAATGCGCATGCGAAATGCTGCGCTAGTGGCGCAAGCAGTGAAATCCAAAAAATGGATGCGCATGTGCCCTGGTAATGTATCAGCGTCTGAGACAGACCTAAAGAGGACATGAACATGATAAAGATAACTGTTACTTTCTTACCTTGAGCACAAATAATGGCAACACTGTACACCCAGTGGTCAAAGGTTGGATACATACAGTACAGGGATGAAACTAAGAGCAAACCAATAATAAAATCATTTAAAAGCAGGAGTCTGATGTCTGTATATTTAAGACTGTAATCTAGATGGAACCCACATATAACCTGCATACATGAAGCCCTACCAGGTAGTATGTTGGTGCAGTAACCATGATTAATATAATCGGCTAATAGAATATGTAATATGCAAATGTACCACATGCATACCAGAAAGTGGCGAATCAGTGCCTGTAGTAACAAAAGTCTATCCACATATATTGTTGGTTACAGTGGAGATCTATCCACATACACCCGGCTGTTAATTGTGTGTTGTTCTAAAAATATATATATTTATATATTTATTTATTTATTTAGTGTGGGGCTGTTGTGTGTGTATTTTTTTTATTGTGGTTAGCGGGGGTGGGTGAAGGGGGTATTAGCCCCAACGGTGGTTGTTTAGGGCTTGCGGGTGGGTAGCGGGAGGGCTTAACCCCTTCATGACCGTAGCGGTATTGAAAGGGTAAAGTGCACCCGCAACCCCCCAGCAAGCCCTAAACAACCACCAAGGGCCAAACACCCCCTTCTCCCACCCCCGCTAACCACAATAAACCTGGCATGGCTGGTTAACCCCTTCATTGCCTTAGCGGTTAGCCGCTAAGATAATGAAGTGGGCTTTAAATGCATTTTTCCTGCCTCAGATGCATGCCGGGGGGCTCCGGTGCTGGTATTAATGGTATCAGCTCCGGAGACCTCCGGCATCAATCCCAGGCAGGAAAAGGCCTGATTTTTTCTAAGTGCCGTTCCACTGCTCATCCGCAGCCTCTCACCAGCAACTTGCCTACTTTTTGTGGCGAGCCGGATTGGCGTGAAAAATACCATTCTAGAGTGGCGCAAAGCTACTCCCCACTACTAGAATTGAGCGGGTTTGAAAACATGACTAGCTGCGGCGTAAAGTGCTTTTTCGCCACGCAGATGGCGGAAAAAAAACCCGACAAAAAACTTGGCGGATTTTTTGCTTTTCACCAAGTTTACGCCCCTTTCTGAATCGGAGTATGCATTTTTGGCGTAAAACAGCTGAAAAGTGCCTTTCCGCCGCTTACTGCATAAGGCCCTATGTGTGTGCATGTATAAATGTATGCATGGATATATTGAAGGTGCTATATCAATTTTCCGTTGCTGGTGATGTATTAATGGCAGTAGTTCATTATGATCCTGGCACCATATGCATCTCCACTTGAAATTTCAAATTTTGTCTAATTTTTTATTAGTTATGGGTATTCCCCTTTGTGGTATCCTATGTGGTACATGCAATTTGAATTATAGTTCAAGATTGTTTGAAATAGCTTATGTCTAATTATACTTATAATTGGTACTTAATTAATTAGTGAGGGTCTATAAAGGACTATCCCATCACTATCTGTATACTCCTGGGGAAGCGAGATGGTCTCGTGAAATGCGTAAAGTGACTATCAGTGTGCTGGGAACATGAGGTGATTCTTTGGAGGAGATATGCGATATTCTAGGGCGTGCATGCGTGTATGCAGTTGGGCATTGGAGCAAACGGAGAAATCCAGGTCGTATCTGACGAGTCATCGCGTCACGACACGTGGTACGCCTGTGTGCGTCATCACGCAAGCCGACCCTGATGGGAGGCGGAGCCTGGAAGCAAAGGAGAGCAGCCCCGTGGAAAAACTTGGCATCATACACTGAGACCGGAGCACCCGTACCTATACCGTGCAGACCAACAGAGACACCAAATATATCAGCACACTTGATCTGAATTGATGTCCATGCGCATTTTTAACAGAAAATTCGTGAGTGAGATTCCAATAGTTTCTAATTTTTAGTGTTATTATATTAAATGTCATATGTTATTGTACCATGAGAGGTTTTCTTCTTTTTTCCTTTTATCTATGCTAATCCTAATTGGACATCAATCCTTCTCCACTCCAGAGCTAAGTATATGTTTTTCACTAGATGTTTAGACTGTCTAATATCAGTTATAATCTAGATTTCAGTAACCACTAAATGCGTAATTATATCTTTATAAAGGTTTAAATCCACACTTTGTTTCACTGCACTACTATTGTGTGACAATTTAACAACATAGCACTGTTAGAGTTAACTATTTAAAATCTTTAATTGTAGTTGTGAAACATTTTCACTGGGCATTGTTTAGATTTTACTTTATTGGTTATAGATGCTATATCACTATATGCACGCACATGTGGTGTTATTGATTATAGTAGTCATGTAGAGGATTTACACTATTTATTATTTTTGTTTTCCTATCAATATTCAAAACATCACATTGAGGACCAGCGCCAAGGAGGACTTTTCTTCAACATATCTACCAGAAGGATTTTTGGACAATCCGTGAGTCATCCAGGCTGCAGGACTTCAAAACACATAAAAAGGTGTAATTTAGAATTGTATTGGGACATTTATTCATTTATATTATCCTGAGGCTATTAGCGCTATGTTGTGTATGTTCCATCACCATAAATAATGCAAAACTGAATCATTTCCTACCTCATACCTCACTACCTCTTCAAAAAATGTCCTGAAACCCTCAAAATAGAAGCAAGATATACTGTATAACACATAGCCATGAAAAAAAATCTCCTTAAAATGGCCTGCATCCTTCTCCCTGGTACAGATGCATTGGAGGCCGAGACCTCTGAAGTTCAACTGTTGTACAGCCCACATCCTCCAATGCAACCAGACCTACAATTCCAAAACAAACCTTCCCTCTGCCCAAATTTCCCATCCCTAAGGGCCTGCTCTCTCACTCTGCCCAATATAACCTTATGCTCAGACATAGAGCAGGCGTTTGAACCAACCTAACCCTCAACCATGCCCACACTACCCTTAGCAATCCCAATTCCTCTCATGAAAATATGCCTACTCTAAAACATACAGGACTACCCTAACAAGCCAACTAATCTTAAAACTTACTTGGGCAGAGGTTAATTGAAGTGTTGCCACACCTAGTCCCTAAACCCCTAATTGACCATTAAGCCCTACCCCTTAATCATAGCCACCAAACACAATACCAGACCCAACCCAACTAAAACACAACACTTTAAACCAGTGGTTCCCAACCCCAGTCCTCAAGGACCACTAACAGTGCAGGTTTTAAGGCAATCCTCTCATTAGCACAGGTGGCCCAATGATTGTGACTGAACCACCTGTGCTCAAGCCGGGATATCCTTAAAAACTGCACTGTTACTGGTCCTTGAGGACTGGGGTTGGGAACCACTGCTTTAAACACCTGCAGGCTCCTCATCACTGCAGTCACATGGCCCATTCCTGAGGGGTCCATGTGCCCTACTTTCAACGCATTTTCTAGAGACAGAATTCTAGAATCAGTGGAACTTTTAATGCATAAAAAAAACTTGCAATGGCACAGAAAATTCAATTATATTTTTCTTCCATCACTGACCTACGTGGGAGATTGATGACAAATGGATCAAACTGGATACAATCAAATAAAGCTTCCCCTATTACTGGCAACGTTTTCAATGTTACAAAAGTACAACAGCATATCACCTGACATTAAACTGACGCAGATACATCTATCATATGGCTCTTCCTCTAACCTAAAAGTTGTTGCCACAAAGGATGTCTGCTACAATATTTTAGTGTCAGATGACAGCATACACTAAAGGTTCAAAAAGAATCTCTTTTCTTAAAGAAAGGGGAAAAAATCCACTTATCATCTTAATTACTTCCTGTGATATTTTCTACCCTTATTCCCAAAGATGTTATGTTTTAGACAAAATCTGCATATGTTGCTAAATTATTTCCTGAAGTGAGTGGATTCCATATGGTCCCAAGAAAGAGAAGGATTCGTCGCATGGGTCATTCCTAATGAAATTCTGGGATATGTAGCTTCAGGCACTGCACTGTTTGCATTTACTGGCTTTAAAGACTTTAAGGGAGTTTACAGTCTGCCTGATTGGGCATAACATGAAAAACATGAACACAATCTTCCATAGAACTGCATTCACAAATAAGTGAATTAGTTGAACATGCTCTAAGTTAAAGCAGCATTTCATGTTCAGAGAGAAAACGTTTACACTCTTCCTCCAGGAAAAAGAGCATGCTACATTGAATCCCTTCTCAAGCTACACTAACTCTCTAAGTATTGTACTGTATTGTATTGTATGTCTTTATTTATATATCATATATATGTGTGTATGTGTAAATATATATGTTTATATATGTATATATTATAAAGTGTACTCAGCGCTTCACAAAGAATACAGTACAGGGAATTATAATAATAAACTAAGTACAGCAAAATCAGACAATTGGAAAAGAAATCCGTGCTCGAAAAGCTTACAATCTAAGAGGTTTGATGGGAAACTTACAGAGACATCAGGTGAGGGAATAACTACTGTAGATGTCAGTGCTTGGTCACAATGGGTGGTAGAAGTGACTGAGTGTGGGACAGAAACCATGAGTGTAGGCTATAGGGATGCTTGATTTGTGCGGAAAGTTTTAAGTTTAGTCTATTAAAATGAGAGGTTAACACAATTTGCAGCGGAAGAGATGGCAGGGAGGCATTGGTGAGATCAGGTGTGCATGTCTGGCTTCAGGTTTAGAGGAAATCCCCAGCAGCAGGAAGGAGTAGATAGATGGTGTGAATAGAGGATTTGTGTGGTTGTTTTTTATTGAGGCGTAAAGAAGTTGCTGGGAGAGAGGTGTATAAATAATGGTGCAGTGGGGAGTGGGGACGTTGCAGAGAACAGAGACATTCACAAAGGAGTGAGGAAACAGTAAACAGAAAAAGCAATAAGGAGGGCATAGTGAGATGCAGGAGGAGAGACTTCCCAGTTATTGGAGGATAGGAAGAGTACAAATAATTAAAGCTTTTAGAAAGTTAAATTCTCACAGTTGCAAAGTTGTTGTTGTGCAGTCTAGATCTTTCTCTAATATTCACCTCCAATTTCAACTCCAAAATTAACTCTTTACAAAATTAACACTTTAAATGTGACACTTAAGATGGGACACACAAGTATAACTTATAGGGGGGGCCTGTAAGAGATGTGTGCAGAGGTACATATAATGGAGACCGATTTGGGTGAAATGATATCTTGTCTTTATTGAGCCTGTTCCTTTATCCAGGCAAAACACACAAAACAACAAAATAACAAACCACTATCTCTTTGTAAGGGCTAACTTACTTCCCCAGACCATATCTGCAGGACTGGAGCGATGTTCCCATTATCAGCCTATCATCCCAAAGTATCAGGAGGTACCTTAAACAGGTGGCCCTCCAAGTCAGTCTCTGGCAGGTTCCAAGGTCCTCTGTGTACAGGAAATATAGGTCTCTGGATGTCTTGATCTCAGAACAGCCTTTGTGCTCAAGACAGTGTCTGTGTGCAGGCTTCTCTGCTCTTCTTTTGTCAGCCCAAATGTGAGCTAAGGAATCTCTCTCCTGTGTCTCACATGAGGCTTTTTACAGAGCTCTCATTATTCCAGGTGGCTGCAATTAACTATCTCTCTGCTGGATTCTCGGAGCTCTGAGGCTGCTTTATTTAAACAGGGATAAGTCCCTGTTACAGGGCCTATGTACTAAGCGTCACAAACTGCTTTTTTGTTACAAAATTAGCACAGGGAAATTCCATTGTAAATTGTGCTTGTGTGTGCCTTTGTAGTAACCTGAAATTTCGTACTAAAAAAATCAAACAATCAGTAGAAAGTGCATCAAAAACGTCCACCAAGTTCAACTTGGCATAAACCATAGAACTACTGTTAATAGCATTAGCACAGGATGAAGTTGCTACAGTATGTATCAACCCAAAAATGTATTTTACGCAACAAGGATGTTTCAATATATTGGTTAACAAACTGTAATATTGGCTATTATAAATAGTTTACTAATACACTAAAAATGTATATTTACTAGCACTGATTATAAGTAAAAGAAAATAAATTATATCAATAAGGTATTCAACATGACGTTATGCGTCAAAAATAATTTGAATGACAAATGATGCATCATATTCCTTAAGCCTTCATACATACAACATACATTTTTTTCAAAGCTTGTATTACTTTTATGTACTAAAATTTTAACGCCCACGGAAAAAGTAAAATATAATATTAGTACATAGCCCACATAGTAGTCCCTGTAAAGACCTGGCATGTTGATTTGTGGGGTACAAATTTTTTATCTGCTCATATATACATACATATATAGGAATATTTTAAATTGATTTACCTGAAGTGATAAAAGATAAAATTAAACATGAACTGCAGGAGATTGTCTTGGAAGACAACCTATGTTTGAGCACTTTTTGTTCTAGCCCACAGTGAAATAAAACAGTAATACACCACATTGAGCATGGTACTGTATTCAATTAATTTATATGGAAGGGTTTAGAGGACCACCGAGGTGGCCAGTGAGAGTCAAAAGCTGTAATTGCTGGAGGGCTATTACAGTTTTGGCTCTCAGTTCCTAAAAATAGAATACATTTTAGGAGGTTGAAAGTTTGCAGTCATGATCAAAATTAGCCTGAGGAAAATAAAACATGATTTTTTTTTTTATCTAATGTGTACCAAAACAGGTATAGTGCATCTACATACAGTATTTTACTTTCGATAACCTTACACTTAAAATTCAGAATTATAATTCCAAAACCTGTCAAAAAAAAAAAAAAAAAAATATATATATATATTCACTACAGTACATAGTTATATAGAAAACATTCATATATAGAAAACATACTTCTTAGCTATGTCAAATTATAACTATCACTACGTGAATTTCATTTTGTTTAGTGCTGTGTACATATTCAAATAATAATTTACTTCAACTCAGTGTTGCTGATATTGTTTAAAAAAAAAGCATATTATTGTTAGCTGGTCTTTTTATCTCTGTTGTAGAGACTCCCATGCCCTAAAGTAAGTAAATGTGTATGCTTAAATAAATCTCTTTATTTTTTGGAAATCCGTGTGCCCCATCTTCATTCCTTTTCATATGCCGTGGATTGGATGCAGCCGATCGTACGTTGATGGAAGCACCGGTAACTGTATCACTCTTTATTATATTGTGGTGTGCAGCATTTACTCCTTGTTATATCACTAAAGTAAGTAAAGACAGTATTCAACTGTAACTCACATTTTGGTTTATCTATATGGGCAAACTGGGGATAACATTCACCTCTCACCCGGGGCCCAGGGTCAAGTCTTATATATAACAACAATGGACAGTGCGGCCTGCATAGCGTAAATCAGTATCACACTGTGTGGATGCACATCTTTGAAGTGTACCCGGATCCGGAAGTGGATATAAGGCTCACACCTCTCACCACGAGGTTCCAGCTCTCCATCGGAGGAATACCTATGACTACCCAGATTAACCTTGTACTTTGTACAGATTCTATACAGTTCCATCTACTTTTGTGAGTGGCCTGTTTTATTTCATTTTTATTAAAATATTATACGATCTACACTATGGAGGTGTCAGGATCGGGCTTAGGCCTCGCCCCCGTGATGCATCTTGCGACGTCACGAGTGACGTGCGTCAGCCGCAACCTGCACGCAGGCGCCGCGCTGCCAGGAGGGAAAACACTGCAGGAACCATCTCCAGGCTCCGCCTCCGTGACAACACTGGCAATCTACGGCGCACGCTAGCTACGTGCAGACACCGCGCAGACACAAGCAAACAAGGGGTTAATTCTCTCAATTATTCCTCAGCTGCTATGCACTCTGCCCCTGCCTATCAGTGGACAACCTATGTCTGATTGCTCATTCCCTGCAGCTGTGGGCTATCCTGCATTCGTTACCTTGCACATGTGTGCTGCCTTTCCATTGACTGCATGCCCTTTAAATACTCAGCCAGTCCTCCTACAAACTGGCTGAGCATAAACTCTGTTCTTGTGACTTGTGCTTACCTCTAGCTTCTTGCTGTCTTGCCTTTGCCTTGTCTTGCTCCCTGTATTTTGACCTCAGCTTGTACCTGGACTCCTGCCTTCTCTGACCCCTTGGCCATGGCTACGGACACAAGTATTCTACATTCTATACCCCGGGACCCCGGCACCGCACAACGACAATCTGACCTCTCCAATCCTAGCCCACAGCAAGTACCTAGACCAATCTGACTTCTCCTACCCTGACCCAGCTACACGACTACCACTCTGCACTCTGGACGTGGCTGTTCGGTTGTAGGTTGGTGGCTACCAACATCCCCACCTCAGCCTCGTAGTCATGCCTTGTTTGTGGTGAGCACCCGTTACAGGAGGCCGAGCTGTCCTTTTTTGTTTTATAGTGATTCGATGAAGGTGGTTGTTCCTGTGGATAGCTGCTCGGCAACTCCAACGTTTTATTCCTATTTTTAGCATTTTTTGCTGTTTGGCATTTTTTGCTGTATGGCATTTTTTGTATCCTCACATTACTCTCGAAAGCTTGTCCTATGACATAAATTGTTAGTCCAAAAAAGGTAACACCTAATACTGAAGAACATTTATTCTGCACTATTGCAACTGGACTAACACGGCTATTTTCTGCTTTATAAATATACACTGTATATATATATATATATATATATATATATATATATACAATGTGTGTGTGTGTATATATATGTATATATATGTATATATATGTATATATGTATGTGTGTATGTGTGTATATGTGTATGTGTGTATGTGTGTATGTGTGTATGTGTGTGTGTGTGTGTGTGTGTGTGTGTGTGTGTGTGTGTGTGTGTGTGTGTGTGTGTGTGTGTGTGTGTGTGTGTGTGTGTGTGTGTGTGTGTGTGTGTGTGTGTGTGTGTGTATATATATATGTAAATATATCTCAAACACAAAAAAGAGTAGCGCTAACCTAATGTGATTACAATATAAGTTTAATAGTGATCAAGTATAAAATGTGTGTATGTACAATGTGTAAAGAATATATATTTGATATTAATAATAATTAGTAATAATATATAGTGTAGAAAGTGAATATTAATAATCAAACCAGCCCCAATGAGAATGTGAGATGAAATGTCCAGATCCAAAAAGCAGTCCGTTATGGAGTAGGCTGTAGCTTCTAAGTGATCTAGCCGGATAACATGGATACCTACAAAACAAAGAAGAAAAGAAGCACCAGCTCCATAGCACAATACTGTATGCAAAATGTATTGAAGACAGAGAGTAGTCACCAGGACTTGCACTCACATGGTAGGTTTAAAAAACTTTTGATTGAGAGAAGCTGTAAACTGACGTCACCAGCTGGGGGGAAGGATCTGGTATTAGTTCACGGGCAGTGAATGCCCATCGTGCTTGAACTTCAAGGTATACTCATCTGGGGTAATGGTAGTCCATAGCAAAGCTCCTAGTTCTCCCCAATACCAACAGTATTTTTCTTGCCTAGCTGGCATCTCAAATATACCGTGCTTAGTTTTTGGAAGCAGAGTAACATCTCAGCACTTGATCCGTACCTCTGCGCTGAACGTCACTATGTCATGACGTCCCACCGCGTTTCCTCATGTGAGTGACTTCATCAGGGGTGATTTGCTCACAGCATGGATGGGTTTAAATAGTCTGCACAATAATCTCCCTCCTCTTGTCCCTCTGGTCCTCTTTTTACTCCTCGTTCTGGAGTGTTGGGTGCCGATTGATATTTGTGCTCCCAAAGTGGATTCAGTTTGCCTATCTTTGCCGTTTTGTTTGCTCGGCCTTGTTCTTATGAGCCTCCTAACACTCCGACGTGTTCATATGAGCATATTCAGCACATATGATGATCAGAAAGAACTGAAGTGCTTAGACTAAATGATTGAACTCAGGTTGCCTAGCAACACTGTAAACAATAACCACTGAGGAGATGGATGACGCTGCGCTTGGTATGAAGAATGAGCACGGGTTGCCTAGCAACACTACTAACAACAATGGAGGCAGTGGATGACGCTGCGTGCCAAGCGCTGATGCCGAAATGTGATAATAATAATAATAGCATGTTCTTGTATAGCAATGCTAGTTGTACGCAGCGCTTTACAGTGACATTTTTGCAGGCACAGGTCCCTGCCCCGTGGAGCTTACAATCTACGTTTTTGGTGCCTGAGGCACAGGGAGATAAAGTGACTTGCCCAAGGTCAAAAGTAGCCGACACTGGGAATTGAACCAGGCTCCCCTGCTTAACTCTCAGTGCCAGTCAGTGTCTTTTCTCACTGAGCTACTCCTACTCCTGTCACGCACCGCCTATAACATCGCAGGAGTATGCAGAGAAGACCAGGAACCAATCGGATGGGATGAGGAAACCCTAGAGAGAGCCCTGGATGATGCCGCCTCATGATCAGCAGGACATGATGGTCACAGACGGATGGACGGCGCTGGAAGATGTGGACACAGCTGTTGATGAGTATCAGTGCCGGACACCTGATTTGGAGACTATTTATTTGGGATATTTTTATTTTTTCTTATTATGCCATTAATTCTTGAGGAAGGCTGACATAGGCCGAAACGTCCATCAATTGGCTAATAAATTCACTTTATTTAAATCCGTAGTGCCCTGTTTTGCCTCTTTTCTTCCCCCTATATGAGTTATACTTCATATTCCTAATAAAAACAACAAAACAGGTAGCGCTAACCAAAAAGATGTGACGTAGTATATAATGCCCTATGTTTAAATGGTCAATCATACATAAGGGGCTGCCTAGGATACAAAAAACTGACCCCCTGGTCAGAACTGGAGTATGGATAAAGGATAGTATCTAGAGGTGCCTATGATAACAATTACTACAAAAAGGATATATGAAAACCAAGCCTGTTGGCTGATGGAACGTGGCTCCTCACAGTGTGCTTTAAAGAAAAGAAAAAGCACAACACATAGCGTAATACTGTGGATGATCGAACAAACAACACTTAAGACAACATATAACAGCTGAGAAGTAGATTGGTGAAATTACACAATAAAAACATTTAATAACAATTAATAATAATTCATAGTACACATGGATATGTAATATATGGACAAGTTAAAATGAAATATTGATTTAAGTGCTTCGCAGCACCGATGGTGACAGTTGCAATGCCTACTCATCAGATGGAATAGGTAAGCAGGCGGTGGATATTTTAGAGAGTATCCCCTCTCGTTTCGGTAAGCTGCTCTCTGCTGGCTGGCGTCTCCGTCAACGCGTGTGTGTTGATCTTCATGCAGGATCTCCCGCGGCACGCTGGGAAGGACGCCCAGATGGTTAGGAACGGCAGCAGCTGATTCGGCTCGCCGTCAGCAACAGCAGACTAGCTGGTTAGCAGCGAACGCAGATTCGCCAATGCGTGGGGATAAAACCACCAAGGGTCAGGGTGCAGAGTACTGGAATCGCCACCCTACGCGTTTCGAAAGCTCTCTGCTTTCTTCCTCAGGGGTATATCTATTTCATTTTAACTTGTCCATATATTACATGTCCATGTGTACTATGAATTATTATTAATTGTTATTAAATGTTTTTATTGTGTAATTTCAGCAATCTACTTCTCAGCTGTTATATGTTGTCTTAAGTGTTGTTTGTTCGATCATCCACAGTATTACGCTATGTGTTGTGCTTTTTCTTTTCTTTAAAGCACACCGTGAGGAGCCACGTTCCATCAGCCAACAGGCTTGGTTTTCATATATCCTTTTTGTAGTAATTGTTATCATAGGCGCCTCTAGATACTATCCTTTATCCATACTTCATATTCCTACCCATCTTCTCATCACCTGCCAAGACATCCTTCACCTTTAGAAATATGATATATACTGTATGTATTGTACCAACACACTGCTTAACTATGGCAACGTTGAAAAAAACAAATCCCCCTCACAAATCTGAGATTAAGCAGAGGCTCTGGGAAGTACTATAGATGCATATATTAACTAGTATTTACAATAATACTCAAATAAATTGTGTATGCCTATGCCAAGACCTATAACTTCAGATTTTTATTGGGTTTTATTTGTATTACATGTTTTCCATGTACTAATGTCTTCCTTAATAATCAGAGCTCTCATTCCTATATTTTGTTGCCATATAAAAAACTCCCTTTACCTGTCTTTCCTCCCAGATTTTTTTTACTGACAGTACATTTTAGTTAGAGAAGGAGTGGCTCAGTGAGTAAAGACACTGACTGACACTGAGTTTGATGCAGGGGAGCCTGGTTCAATTCCTGGTAGTCGGCTCCTTGTGACCTTGGGCAAGTCACTTTACCTCCCTCTGCCTCAGGCACCATATAACATAGATTGTAAGCTCCACGGGGCAGGGACCTGTGCCTGCAAAATGTCTCTGTAAAGCGCTACGTTAAAATAGCAGCGCTATACAAGAACATGCTAGTATTATTATTATTATTATTATTATTAATATCCAATTGTCTCAGTTATAACATTAACTCAACATGACCGTACTATTACTCTAAGTCACAGCAATAGTGGAGCTATGTAGTTACCTTTTTAGGTAGGCCTTATGTGATTGTAATATCTAAAAAGGAAAGGTTGAACCATTGTAATTCTTATAGACAAATTACACCCTATTGAATGGAGGATTGTTCCATAACCTCTACATTGGAGCAACTGCACTGTGACATGGAAAGCACAGTTCTTTGCATACACTCACAAATCAGATTGTCTGCATATATAAAACTACACAGTGTATGTTTTTCTGTAGTATGTTGCAGCACCTGACAGAAGTTAATGCAGAATTACATGTTTGGACCACCACATTCACATATGAAGAAAAACAGTATGACTACAAACTACCATACCAATTACTAATACCAAAGATTTATTGTGTGAGAACCACGAAAGAAACCTTTATTGTAATGAAATACACACTGTTTGTTGTTAGAAGGCACTGAGACCCGGCAGTGTACACAATTAACATTTCAGGCATGACAATCATCAATAGATTGTACAACTTGAAATTCTATTGCAACTTCTATTTACTCTAACAAGGATCTGTGGTATGATAGATGGATGTATAGATGGATACGATCAGTAGATGATAGACAGATATTATCATGGTAATGGACTTTTGGGGATCGGAATCACCAGGTAGAAGGCTGAGGTTAAATAAACGAAGGTTTCATTTGACCAGAGTCAACAGTGAACAGCACAAGTAAAACACGGCAACTACTGCACCGACACACTTTATTCGAGCAAATACCCAGTATGTACCTGGCAGATACCTGGAATGCGCCGCTCCTCACCTCTGACAAGCCCCGTTGTGTTTGCCTTCCCAGCCTGGGTTCATGCCTGGCTGACGGGCGGCTGATCTGTTAAATGATAATGATTAGGATTTAATAGGCTGCAATGCTTCGCGTGTCTACCAGATGGCATAAATTCATGAATTGTAATGCAGTATATATATATATATATACTGTGCAGTATTGCAGCCAGCGGGAATAAAATGCTTCAATCCCTGCATGGAAAATACCTCAATGCACTCGGGCAGAAAACAGTCACAAACCTCAATACACCCGGGTATACCCGAATTCGTGGGACTAGCCGAGCTCGAATAAAGTGTGTCGCCAGTGTAGTCACCAAAAACAGGGCACACAGGGGACTCATACAGTAGATTGCTAGGTTTGGGGTGCTGCCAAAGCTAGCTTACCCTGGAAGCCACATTGATCAGTCCATTCCTGGATATCTCATTAACTCGGGATGACCACCCCTGGTCGCAAAATTCTCACTACTGTTGGTCTCTGGATACCAAGACCAACCAAGAACAACTGTGGAGCTTTCCCTGCCTCCGTTTGGAAACAAGGAGAACTGGGTGCTGACCAATCAGCAGAGAGTACTAGTCCGCTCAGGCAATCAGGAGACAGGGGACATTAGGAACAGACCAATCAGGGCCATAGATGGAGCCAGTTTCTTAAGACAACCCCTATGGGCAGGGCCTGGAGTTGTGAGAAATTGGAATTGACCAATGGCTACCTGGCCGATGGGGCTACGACCCAAACTCTGTTCTCCCGAATTCAGCTCCATACATCCCGCAGAATTACACACCTCCCTGCTGGGGAGAGAAAAATGCTTCGGCCTTGGAGAGTGTACTCTACCAGCAGGTGGGCACATCTTTCTCCAGTCTCCCATTGTCCCTTAACACCTGGCTCCAAACAAACGCTAGCTCCTGAGTCACAGTGTACCTGATACAAGCCATTGTTGCTAACCCAGGCACACAATGAGACAAACAGACACGGTTTGAAACATAGTAAACACCACACAGTAACACAATTTAAACATGACCAGGACTGGGACATTTTCCTGCCCTGAGATGGAAATTTAACGCCTGACATGGGTTGCCATCTTCACTGGTAGGGGAAGCAAGCGGGCTTAATCTTTATTTGGTCATGCCTCGCTGCCGAAAGAAAGAAAGAAAGAAAGAACGATTAAACTTTAAGTAATATTCGTCCAAATCCTAATTTGCTATATAAATTGAAGCACAATTAACATAGTCTCTACCATTCTAAAGCATTAATTTGTAATATAAAATATAAATATATATATTTTTTTCAAATGTAGAACAGAAAAACTAAATCATTGATACGAATTGTATTATTAATACATCGTATTTTAACAGCTAGTTAAGGGATCGTGCCTAAACAAGGTACGCAAAAACTGCAGATTCCAAAATTGATGTGATCTGGTTTGAGTTATGAGGCATTTATTTGTTACAGTACATTAATAATAGAGACCATATTTAAATAGTCACACAAAAATTAATTAATAAATATTTTTCAGAAATGGTGAAGCTGACAGGCAATTGTGTGGTTAGGATGAAAGGAAATGTGAAGTCAATTTCTAAAAGGAATATATTTTAACTGTCAAAGTAGGACTATAGCTTTAAGAAATTAAAAGTTTAAAGTCACAGAAACCATCGCATTACGAAGCTATTAAAAGATTATAACAGTTACTGAAAACATTTAAATCCTGCTTATATTCTCTCTGTGATCCACATCCTGTCTGCAATCAGGAAAACAATCAGTGATTTTATGCAGGTATTTGTAAGTGTATACAACTGGGGTATTTACTGACCATGTTAACATACTCCAACCACACTGCGAGAGCTATGTATCTATTGATACAAATGTCCTATTATAGTAGCATATTAGCTAATAATTAATATTAGTAACATTAATATCAGAGATATTAGCATTTGCATTTTGCACATGTAGCAAGTGTTTTTGTATTATATTGAGGTGTTTTCTTCTTTATCAATGTAGCCAGGTCCCCCATTTACCTCCTGGTCTGTGGGTGGGGGACAGCTGAGGAAGCGCTCAGGCACCGGACTGCTGCGGAGATGCAGTGATTAAAGCACTCCGGTGCTCCAGTTTCTGGAGCTCCGCGGCACACCAGGCATGAGGGGGCTGCCATTCTGGAAGATGCGCATGCGCACTAGAGCCGATGCACATGCTGCTATAGGGAGGGCCCCAGATAGGGACACTCCCCTTAGCCTTGTAGTGACAGAGGTTGAGTTAAAACAATCTAAGTGCAGACAATAAAATTCAAGTGATATAAATTCTGCGTTCTTTCTTGGCTCATATGTGATGTCTACTTACAAGATGTAAGTCAAAATCAAGCGGTTTTGACACTCAATGGTCTCTGCTGTGCAGGTATTCCCACCAGGTGATAGGGTCTCCAGCTCTCAGCTCCGCAGCAAAGTGTATGTAAAAGAAATACAGACCATAGTGCAGACCAGTATGATGTAAAAAACTAGACTTTATGGGGTTTTAAAAATGAACACTTACAATAAAAACAAGTATTTCAGGCATGTACCACAATCATTGTGATCAAAGAGAGAAGATTAATTGGTTTACACTTCAGGCTCACCCGCCTCCTCCGGTGTGACTTGGTGTGGACCACCACTCTCAGGGACTTTGTACCTCCAGCGGTGGGCGCATTGATCCAGGTCTCTCTCCCCTCGTGGGTTCCCTCTTCTGTGGGTCGATCACCTTCCCATAGCAGCTGCCCGCAGGTACTGTGGAGTTCTTCACTGGGATACAGCCTCTCTGATGGATGTTTCAGCTTCACTTTTACAACGATGCGTCACTTCCGCTCCGTCCCGATACGTCACTTCCGGTCGCGGTTCTGTGAGTATCTGTCAGTAAATTTCTCCTCTCTTCTCTCTCCTCTCTGGGCGGCTACCACTCTACGCGTTTCGCCAAAAAAGGGTGTGTGGCTTCCTCAGGAGTGTGACACACTCCTGAGGAAGCCACACACCCTTTTTTGGCGAAACGCGTAGAGTGGTAGCCGCCCAGAGAGGAGAGAGAAGAGAGGAGAAATTTACTGACAGATACTCACAGAACCGCGACCGGAAGTGACGTATCGGGACGGAGCGGAAGTGACGCATCGTTGTAAAAGTGAAGCTGAAACATCCATCAGAGAGGCTGTATCCCAGTGAAGAACTCCACAGTACCTGCGGGCAGCTGCTATGGGAAGGTGATCGACCCACAGAAGAGGGAACCCACGAGGGGAGAGAGACCTGGATCAATGCGCCCACCGCTGGAGGTACAAAGTCCCTGAGAGTGGTGGTCCACACCAAGTCACACCGGAGGAGGCGGGTGAGCCTGAAGTGTAAACCAATTAATCTTCTCTCTTTGATCACAATGATTGTGGTACATGCCTGAAATACTTGTTTTTATTGTAAGTGTTCATTTTTAAAACCCCATAAAGTCTAGTTTTTTACATCATACTGGTCTGCACTATGGTCTGTATTTCTTTTACATACACTTTGCTGCGGAGCTGAGAGCTGGAGACCCTATCACCTGGTGGGAATACCTGCACAGCAGAGACCATTGAGTGTCAAAACCGCTTGATTTTGACTTACATCTTGTAAGTAGACATCACATATGAGCCAAGAAAGAACGCAGAATTTATATCACTTGAATTTTATTGTCTGCACTTAGATTGTTTTTTCCTGTTTTATGTTCTTTTCCCTTCATGCTCCCCCTGGATTACAACTGGAGAGTGACGATTTGTGGGACTAGCGAAACCAGTCCCCACCAGCTGGGTTTGAGCAGGGGGTTTGAACCTTTTAATAATATTATCACGTTATTTGAACACAATATCACTGTTTAACAATTAATTGATTTGGTCAAAATATTCACTGTATATTATTAGTGTACACTAATAGAGTTAGCGCCGTTTTCTTTCACCTTCACGTAGCAGAGGTTGAGTTAAGACACCAGCGACGGACCAGACCACAGGCACCTACTCAGAGACATTTACAGGGACACACTCCAAAGGGAGATCCCCCCAGAGGCAGACACCTGGCGAATGAAGAGGACCCAGTTGTGAGGATTCGCCATCCTGGCGGTCGCAGACCGTCTCCTCACCCCAACAAGCCTTCCGTGATGGACACTCAGGATGCATGGTTTCGTGGTTCCAGTACGCGCGTGCGGACCTTGCGCGTTCTGATCCCCCGCCCACGGATTCGGATCCCGCCTCCTTTTCTTACGCACGACGGGTTTGTTCGGCGAGCCTCCCTGCTGACGCGCGATTCAAGCCCTGCCCCTGCTCTGGTGAAAGTCAGGCTCGCCGTGAGAATGACGCGCGCTCTTGGCTCGCCCCCTGACCTCCGTGACACGCTCGGGTCACCACGGGATTGGTCCCGTCCCCTCTTGCCCTAAGAATAGGCGTGGGAGTAACGCTTCGCCCCCTGGCCTTCGTGACGCACGGGACGGTGCGCAATTGTTTCGCCCTCATCCCCATTTAGGCTGCATCATAGGGCACATCTGTGTGCACCAGCAGCCTATCGGCACTTATTTCCTGGTTCCGCTCTGGCTGGCTATTGGAGGTTCCTCCTATATATACCTTCAGTCTGCTCTCTCTCCTTGCTGAGCATAATCAGTGTGACGCCGTGCCTTGCTGCATTCTTGTTCCTGAGAACTTGCCTTGCCTGCCTGTTAACCTCTTGTTGCCTGAACCCTGCTAGTACCTTGGACTCCGCTTCTCCCACTCCTGATCCAGCTTGTACGACCATTCTCCTGTCTCCAGTCCTGACCTTGGCTAAGTACTCCAACGTTCCGACACTCTCCTATCCCTGGCTACGTACCCCGACAATCCGATACTCTCCAATCCTGAACTTGGCTATGCACTCTAATGATCCGCAACTCTCCACTCCTAAACCTGGCAAGTACCTTAACCATTCTCCTATCTGTAATCCTGACCTGGCTTGAATGACTACTCTACATCCTAGGTGCGCCCGCGTGGCTGTGGATCGACGTTAACCAATTCCCTACCTCAGCACCGCGGTCGCGCTTCATTTGTGGTGAGCTACACGTTACACCGGTAGACGTGTCATGGGATCACAGTGCGGTCAGATGGATTCACATCTTCAGGTTGTCCTGGTCTGGACGGGAGACCAGGAAAAGTACTCAACGTGCACCAACGGCCACACACACGGGGGTAGTGCTACTCCTCATATTTGGGTGGGCCTGCTCTTGTGGACATTGGGTTACAGGTGCCCAGGGACCCCTCAGTACATTGGGGGACTCTCTATTGTGGTATTGGGTTATTATATTGTGGGGACATTGTGTTGGGGGTGTTATTATATTATTGCGTCAGGAAATATAATTTGGGGATACCTGTGGGATACCTGTGTGTGTCTTTATTTACTGTTCCGGGAAGGTGTTATCCAGCTGCACTACGATCCCTCCCAGGTGGAAGCAAACCAGATAGAACACAAACACCCCAGGCTCCCAGTGGCGGAGAATCAGTCCTCCTGTACGCCAGACAGGTATCCAGCACACGTAGTTCCCTTAAACACGGGGAAAGGGGGTTACATCAATTTGAAATGTATGGTATAGGTACAGGGGGAAGTATTGTAATGTAATGTATCAAATTCTGCACACCTCTCTAGAATTTTTCACCTGTTTCTTAGCACCAGAAAAATCAGCCAAGTCTGAATTTGTGTGGAATTTTCTAACTACTGAACTGCCTTAAATCTAAGACTCTCAATTAAAGAAACTAAATTATGTTTCTTAATGTTAATGCAGTTAATGCAGTATTTTGATGAGCTTCATATATTAGGCAGACCGTCTGAAAAGAATCTTTAATTTGGTACTTTCATTTCTACTCAGAAATGGAACATGATAGAGCCCTTCTAATTTAGGTTTCAATAAACACACTTCAAGCGGTAACTCCCTCCCCCATCTTACCTAAACCTGGGAGGTATCCTAGAGCACATTCTTACCATCAAGTGACTTCCGATTCAGAAATTATAATAATGAGGGTTTTTAATCCTATACAGTAGTCTAACGTATACAATACACACTGCAACTATTTAGGACTATATTTAGATGATCTGGAGTAGTGTTTATATGCTTTGGTTAGCCCCTTGTGTTCTATACTGTTTTAGGTAATGTTGTGCTATGAACACTTAATTAACAGAGCTTTTGATTAGCCTTTTAAAGAGGCAATCCAAGCGGTGTTCTTTTTAATTTATTTTTTATTTTGATTCAAAGAATTGAAGCAGGAGGTTTCCGGAGCTGAACCCCAATCATTTCAGCTCAGTGGACTCTCTGCTTCCCAAGATACTTACCTCTATAGGGGGTGCCAGTAGCAGCTCCGGATGGGCTAGCTGGGGTTCTCGTAATGGTATGTAGCCATGCCACCTTTGGCTACTAATCTGCCCTACTCCTGGCAGTAAGTCCTGGTACAATCAGAGTGCCAGTAGTCAATATTGGTTTTCCCCACTCACTGGAGCTGCACTTGAGTAAAAGTGGGAGGCGGTGACATCCAGCCTGAGCATGTCCAATCATGGAACAGACCTGGTGCCCTCCTCCTAGCTGGACTTAAGGGCAGTGCCACCCTAAATGTAGTAATGTCTCTACCTACTTGAGAGAGGCCGGTCACACAGCAGAGAGCCTGACTATTGGGCCTTCTCTGGTCCTATTCCCCTCGGGGGAGAGTGAGTGTGTACCATACCTCTGCCCCTGCTAGAGGGGCAGGGAAGAGCTGGGACTGCTGTGGGTGCACTTGGCATGTAGTGATAGTCCAGGGACCATTCTTCAGTGAGTAGCTGACAGTTTCTGCATTGGGAAGAACCCTGCCGTGTACTGTGCAGCACAGAGTGAGAGAATAAACCATTCCTGTTGTTATACTCCTGCCTAGTGTGTGATCACTGGGGAGACTGGTGATAGTACTACTGTAGGAGATCATCTCCACCTACCTGGAGCCTGCAGCAGATGGAGGCGCTGTACTGCTAGAGAACCACGTGGGTAATGTACCCCAGAAACATGATCCTGTGTCCCAACTACCATCGGTGGACAACTCTGCCCTACTGTTACAAGCAGGTATCATGCACCACAGGACCAGTAATGGCAGAAACTCCCAGAGGGTGGGGGAAACACCATTACAGATGGTTTCAAAGCTACTGTGTCCCACGGGCCAATAGTAACCTGTGATGACATATCTTGCTGCTTCCTATTGGCCCACATGACCAGGACCTTTAAACAGCACCAAGATACTGGCACCTCCTACTGAGATATCTCAGGAAGCAGGGTTTCCACTGAGTTGAAATTAATGGGATTCAGCTCCAGAGACCCCTGGTTCAATTATATTAACAACAACAAAATGCCACACTTGAACTCGTCCTTTAAAGTCTCAACTAAACAAGTTAAAAATCAATTTTCACCTGGCCAATTGTCTTTATTTTGTACACTAACCTTGTGTGTGGCACTTTATCAAAAGCCTTTGCACAATCTACAGTAATTAGACCAAATCAACTGCATTACCCAGGTCTACATTTCTACTTACAGTACCTCCTCAAAGAAACTAATTATATTGGTACGCTTTCCCTCTATGTATTTCATTAACTGTGTATGACAAAATTCAGAAGTGTTGATATATTTCCATGTATATATTTGATCGCACTAACATGGCTACTACATTATCTCTTTCAACATGGAAGACAACGCCAAACATCAGAACATAATTGAAACCAAATTAATATATTATAAAAGCAACAGAATGAATCAACCTTCCATAACGGAAAGGGTTAAAAAATGCCTGCTCCACTTCTCAGCTCATAACGATTTCGTTATTTGAGACAAAGACATCAAATGATGAACAGTCAAAATCTGATGAGAAGCAGCTTCCAATGCATCAGTAACTTGATCCAGGAACACACCAGTGGTATTGTGGTTTTATTATCTGAAGAAAAACAAGGAATGAGGTACAACAGTGTGTGTGTGGTAGAATGTATGTACATGAATTAGTGTGCGCTTGGAGGCACAAGGCCAAGGTCTGAGCGTCTTCAACATCAGAGAAATATGCACTTCTACAACCACATGACTCAAGTGCCTCGTGAATAAATTTGTTTTTTTGTTTTACTTTACTACAGCCAAGAATTTATTTACAAGTGTGTAATAACTGAATGTCGTTCCATTAGATACTATAGGGGCGAGGCATGGAAACAGCATTTGTGCCATTTAATGGATGCTAAACAAAGTACTTTCAATTACCATTAAGGTGTATTTATCAAGCCTGTGAGCATTCAACAGTGAGCCATTTCAGGAGTGGTATTTGGTGAAATAGATTAAGTTACTTGACGCACTTATTAAAGTAGTTATGTATTTAGGCTCCTCGTTTTCCTTTCTTTTCCCTGCTACAAAAAAAATCCTCCAGGCTTGAGCTAATTGATCCATGTCAGAAACAAGTTTCTTGTAATTGACCAGACAGACACTTAAAAAAAAAAAAAGTGATACCCACAATGGCAAGGTTAGTACATAATGGTATTGTGTGATGTACATAATGGTACAGTGATGACCATTTGTAAATTTAAAAAATATCTATTCTGTACCTAAGTAAATCAGGCTCCAGAACAAGGGTGTATTGGATCCGAAAAAAAGCAGAATAAGGATGATTTCAATTAAATATTTTGTGGAAGGAAAATTAGACCAACATTTCGGTCCCTATCAGGGATTGTTCTCTGGATTAGGTTAGTATCTCAACCAGGATTTACTAACCTCTGATTCGAATGGCAGTTAACTTCGGATCACAGTGCGATAACACGAATTAGAGGTTAGTGAATATCCTCCACTGTGCTTTTCTGAATGTTATTTTCATTCAGTTTTGAGTCAGTGACAGACTTACATTGACAGGCGTACAGAAATGTAATCAACGTATAAATTACACCATGTCCACCTGCTCTGGAAAGAACCTGATCAGGTTTAGTATGATGTTCCAGCAATGGAGAGCTATCATATAAAGAAAGTTGTTCTGCGAAAGTCACATTGTTGTGAAGGAGGAATTGAAAAGTGCACATTTCCAATGTTTTATTTTATTCCCGATGATAATAATTAAATTAAAGAGGAGGTTGTCTTCCCATAACCATTTTTTATACTGTCTACTGTGGTCATTTGATTTAACTTTTATTCTATAGTAGTCTAGATATGTGCATGTGTCTTCTTATGTTTTTTTTTTTATGGAATGAATAAAACAGCTATATATTGTTCCTAGATAATAATAGTTTTGCTGTATATTACTATACATGTATATTGTTTCTAAAATACCCTAGTAGCTGTGTTTCTTTCCTCTTCATTTGTTGTACATACTTTTCAAACAATGTTAAAAACATTCAGTATAGGCTAGTTACCTCAGATTGACAAAAAGGAAAATGTTATTTTCCGAAAGCCTGTCAATGTAAAGTGTTAGTCCATTAAATCGATATCACAATGAACATGTGTTGATACATTTTCACCTATATTGATTCTAAGGACAGATGTGCAAACATGGAAACATTTTGCTGAGTATCAGTTTCAAGAGAACTTTGATCTTCCATGTTTATCTTCCACACTTCATTTGAAGGATTGTGCCTTTAATGAGAAGACTTGCAAATTTCTCTCCATTGTGGAAATTTTGATGGGTCAGGGAATCCGAGGACTCCTAAGCCTGCAGTCTGTCTGAGTAGCAGAAGCAGAGTCAGCGTCTGGTATACAGTACTTTGCATACAGTAGTGCACTTTCTCTGTATTGCAAGAATGCATACATTTGAAAATGAAACTATTCACAAACATGTCAGCCCAAAAAGTAGTGATTTCATCACAATTCACAGATGTTTACACAATTACTTTAACAAATCTAAAGGAACTCTATGCAGACATTCAATATTCAGAGCTAATAATGTTTTATTAGAGATATGTGTCATTTCAGGTCACATAGTAATTGAATTAATGCTAATTTGAGAACAGAGAGTAAAATAATAATAATAATAATAATTGTTTGTTCTTGTATAGCGCTGTAGTTTTACATATTGCTTTACAGAGACATTTTGCAGACACAGTAAACCAGAGAGAACTACAAGAAGCGCATACAAACAGCTTAGAATTAACTCAGTTAAATATAGTTGAAAACAAAATGTTTGAAATGGTAATGGGTCATTCTCTGTTTTAAAGTAGCATTCCACTCTACTCAGCATAATAAAATAAGTGTTTCCTTTCTCTTTAGGATTAGGAAGTTTTTTTCTGCTGACTTGAGCATTGACACCCTTTTAAAATTCTGCATTCTGCAGATACCAGTTGTTGAAAATTTACCTCCCACGGTTAACATGGTTGGTTTATTTCTACATGTAGCCAGGTAACCCCCTGGGCTACTAATTTCTCTGCCTAATACATAAGTCCTGATATCAGCACAGGCAGTGTTAGGGTTCAATCTGCCATACTGTAAGTAAGCAGTTCCCTTGAGTGACATGGTTCCCTTATGGTCTGGGTACTGTCCGTAAAGGGCTGATACCTGGAGTCCCTCCCCTGGAAACAAAAAGGAGCTGCAGTTCCAAATTTAGTGTGTGAGGAAGTGTGGAGCCAGGGCTCTGGTTCACCTTCCATCCCCTTCCTCAGGGGTAGAGGGAGCATCTACCCCATACTCCACCAAGGAGTGTGGGAGACAGGAATAGCCCTTTGGGGCCTCAAGCCCTGGGGGTTGAGTCTAGGGAACAAGAGAAGAGTGTACAGATGTATGCTATACAATGTCAGTATGCTGTTGATGTACTGTAAAGAATTAAGAACCTAGTTACTGTTTTATACTCCTGCCTGAGGCTGCAGTTCTTCAGTGAGAGGGTGAGAGTGTTTTCCACAGGGGACTGCAACTATCTGCGATAGGCCCTGTGGAAATGGAGGCGCTGTAACACAAGAGAAGAACTATCTAAGCACCAAAAGCCTGTCCTGCCTATCCTCAACAACATCGGCAGATGCTCAGGGCCTTCTGTAAGCCTAATAATGTAACGCTTGCGCTAGCCACAAGCAAGACAGGACCACGGTACTGAGGTGGGGAAGTATAGAACCACGCACCCAAAGCAGCAGAAACGTGCCTGGCAGGCAGATTGTCAATGTAGCCGGGTTGGAGAGAGTGGGTTAGTCCAGATACTTGCCAAGGTCTTGGGATGGAGAGGTCAGAATAGTGAAAGTCAGTTAAGCCGTGGTCTGGGGTTGGAGATGTCAGAATCGTAGAAGTCTGTATAGCCGTGGTCTGGGTTGGAGAGATACACATAGTAGATGGTAAGCCGGGGTCGATATCCAGAGGGGTTCAGTAGTCAAGCCGGGTTGGTACACGTTGAATCCAAAAACTGCAAGAGAGAGCGAGACAAGAGCAAGGCACAACAGACGCAGGAGCAAAAGGCTACAATTAGTTATGCTCAGCAATAACTCTGAACATGAGCATGGTATAAGTACTGGCGTGGGCCAATAGGGCAGGAGGCGGAGCGGAGGCGCGGCCCCAGCGGGAGTCGCGATAGGCTGCAGGAGACAAGTGGAATACGATTAGTTGCCTCGCAGCTGGTGAGCGGTGCACGGCATCACGTCAGCGCGCCGTGCACGAGAGAAGCGTGGCGCATCTGAGGGGGCAGAGCTAAGCTCTGTGGCAGTGTTAGAAGAGCTGCGCATGCGCACGTGCTCTGTAGCAGAGCGGGGGTGCACGCACGTGCTGGTGCCAGAACGGAGGTCTGCATGGAGACAGGTAAGGAGGGAACACATCGCAACGTTCCCCCGAGTCCTTACAGTAACCCCCCCTTAAGGATCGGCCTCAGGACGATTCCCATAAGGCTTGTGTGAGAACCTGGCATGGAACTGCCTCAACAAGCCGGGAGCGTGAATTTGATTCCAGTGTACGAGGAATTGGACAACTCCTCTGGAGTATCTGGAATCGATTATGGATTGGATTACAAATTCTTCTTGACCCTGTACGATGACAGGTGGAGGTTTGGGTGAGATGTCAGGAAACTGAGAACTTTTAAAAACAGATTTTAACATTGAGACGTGGAAGACTGCCGGGATTCTCATAGACTGCGGCAGTTGCAAGCAGTAAGCCACGGGATTGACCTTTTCGAGAATGGTTTACAGACCCAAGAATCTTGGAGCCAGTTTCAGTGTAGGTGTCTTCAATCTTATGTTCTTGGATGAAAGCCACAATTTGTCTCCTGGCCTAAACTTGGGTGCCTTACGGCGATGGTGATCCACCTGTTACTTTTGTCTGAGTACTGCTTCCTGTAGAGTCTTTTGGATTTTCTTCCAACAATTTTGGAGCGAGTTTACTCTGGAATCTGCTGCTGAGACTCCGGAAAGATTGGAAGAAATAGGAAGATGAGCTGTATGGAACCCGTAATTTATAAAAAAGGGGGATTCTTGGGTGGGTCATTTCTGAGGGAGTTATGGGCAAGTTCGGCCCATAGGAGCAGTTCTACCTAGTTATCATGTGCATCAGAGATAAAGCATCGCAGATATTGCTCTAATGACTGGTTTGTTTTTTCGGTCTGTCCGTTGGTTTGGAGATGGTACCCAGAAGAAAAAGAAGAGTGATATCCAACCTTCGAGCAAAGGCACGCCAACATTTCGAGATGAACTGTGATCCCCGGTCGGATACAATAGAACGAGGAACTCAGTGAATACGAAATATTTCTTTGATATAAATGTCTGCTAGAGTGGCAGAATTAGGAAGACCCTTGTGGGGAATGAAATGGGCCTGTTTGGAAAACCTATCAACAATAACGAGAATAGTATTCATCCTACTAGAGACAGGAAGCTCGACAAAAAAGTCCATTGAGAGGTGGGTCCACGGTCGGTCCGGTATGGGTAAGGGGCGAAGCAGACCAGACAGCTTATTGCGGGCTGACTTGTTTCGAGCGCAGGTCGAACATGAGTTGATGAATTGACGGAGAATGTGACGCCCAAAAAAATTCTTTTTGGAAGAATAGTTTCTTCTTGCTCTTTGTCTGAACTAGGATTAGGAAAGGACCATGACAAGGCGTCGGCTTTCCCATTCTTGGAGCCAGGGCGGTATGAGATGTGGAACTGAAATCTTGCAAAGAAGAGAGCCCATCTGGCTTGTCGCACAGACAGTCTCTTTGCGGATGGAATGAATTCTAAGTTCCTGTGATCCGTAAAGACCGTAATTGGGTGATTGGCCCCCTCCAGTAGATGTCTCCACTCAGAGAATGCAGCTTTTATAGCCAAGAGTTCTTTGTTTCCGATGTCATAATTTCGTTCAGCTGTTGACATTTGGTATGAATAAAAGTCACATGGATGAAGGAGCATCTTGGGTCCAATTCTTTGTGACAGAATGGCACCAACAGCGGAGTCGGATGCATCCACTTCCAAGATGAATGGTAATTCTGGATTTGGATGGATGAGGATAGGGGCAGATGTGAAGAGTGACTTCAATTGTTCGAATGCCGCATCCGCTTTAGGAGACCATTTGAAGGGGAATTATTTCCGTGTGAGTTGGGTGATTGGGGCAATGATGACAATAATGACAGAGAGATTTTTAATAAAACGTCTATAGAAATTGGCAAAACCCACAAATCTCTGAATGTCATTTTCATTCCGAGGGATTGGCCATTCCACCACGGCTTGAATCTTGCCTGGGTCCATACTCAAACCCTCGGGAGAGATGATGTAACCGAGAAATTGCATGCTGGTCTTTTCAAATTCGCATTTTTCTAACTTGATGTATAATTTGTACTTACGAAGACACTCAAGGACAATTCGGACATGTCTCTGAAGATCCATGATGTTATCTGAGAAGACTAGGTTGTCATCCAGGTATGCCACTACGAATTGGTCCAATAACTCTCGGAGGACATCATTGATTAAATGCTGGAAGGTAGCAGGGGCATTACAGAGTCCAAAAGGCATCACCAGATATTCATAGTGCCCATAACGGGTTCGGAAGGCTGTTTTCCATTCGTCACCGGGTCAAATGCGGACCAAATTATACGCTCCTCTGAGATCTAATTTGGTAAAGATTTTGGCTGACCGAATTATTTCCAATAGTTCAGGAATCAGAGGTAATGGGTACCTGTTCTTCACCGTAATCTTATTTAGTTCCCAATAGTCAATGCAGGGGCGTAGAGAACCGTCTTTCTTTCCCATGAAGAAGAGCACTGCGCCTGCTGAAGAAGTAGAGGGTCGGATAAAACCCTTTGATAGGTTCTCCTGTAAGTAGTCATTGAGGACCTTCAATTCCTGTTCTGAGAGGGAATAGATTCTTCTAAACGTAATGGCAGCACCCGGTAATAATTCAATGGGACAGTCATAAGAGCGATGTGGGGGAAGCGTATCCGCATTCTTCTTGTCACGCAAATCTAAAAACTCAGAGTAAGGAGCCGGCAGAAGATTTTCTTGAGACGAGGAAATCGTATGTATTCCTACACACTCTGGTATAGGAGTTTTAGGTAGACAGGCTAGCTGACAGTGCTCCGAGGGAACGTGAGGGTCTTTGTCTTCCAGTCAATTAGTGGGTTATGGATCATGAGCCATGGAATTCCCAGAATCACTGGAAACAAAGGTGATGGAATGACACCAAATTAAATCTTCTCCTGGTGATTGGGCTCCATGATTAGTGTTAAGTTACTGGTTTCATGGGTAACAGGTCCAGAGCTCAAGGGAGAACCGTCAACGACTTCCATCCTTTCTGGCGATTCCTTGGCTACAAATGATACCGAATTGTTCTTGGTGAATTCTATGTCCATAAAATTCCCTGCCGCCCCTGAGTCGACCATTACTGTGGTTGAAAAACGATGTGTTCCTTCCTCGATTAGAATAGGAACCAGGAGGCGAGGGTGTAGCGAAGGAGGGTTATCTTTCCCTTGAGAAGCAAAGAAAACAGTCTTTGAAATAGCGTGCAGCTGATTTCTCCTAGGGCTATGGAAAGAAGACTGCATGGACTTGTTTGGGCAATCAGCGAGATAGTGCCCATCGTTTCCGCAATATAAACAGAGATCTTCTGTTCGGCGTCTATTCCTTTCCCCGGTTAAATGGGTCCCCGCAGTGTATTTACTTGCATCGGCTCCTCATCAGTGTCCCTGGAACGTCTTGGGGTACTGACATCTCTAAACCCGGGGTTGCTTGCATGAACCCCTGTCTCTCCAATCGTCTTTCCGTAAGCCTGCGATCAATTTGGATGCATAAACGGACAAAGTCCTGAAATCTCTCTGGGGGCTCCACCCGAGCTAGTTCGTCTTTAACTTGCTCCGAGAGACCCTGCCAAAAATTATATTTCTGCGCCGCCTCATTCCAATCAGTATCGTTAACCCATCTGCGGTATTCAGCGGCGTACTCAGCTGCCGAGCGTCTTCCTTGACGAAGATTGTTCAGAGTTGCCTCAGCGGTTGCACTACGATTTGGGTCATCAAAAATAAGACTCATGGCATCGATGAACTCCTCCAGGTCCCTTAGTAGTGGGCTATCTTGTTCTAACATAGGGGAGACCCAAGCAAGGGCCTCATCCTTGAGCAGGGTTATGATATGTCCAACCTGGGCTTCTTCGGTATGATAAATGGTGGGCTGAAGCTTGAACACAAGTCTGCATTGATTAAGGAAATTCCGGAAAGATTGTTTTTTCCCCCAAAATTTTTCCGGAAGCGATATACGGGGTGCGGTTAGCACAGGCACTGTGTTTTGACCAGACAAGGTGATTAAGGCTGCACGTAGTTCACGATTCTCAGCTTCCGCGGTGGCGGCTTGTTCTTCCAAGCGTCCAAGACGATTGAACACGTGTCTTTGTTGTTCTTGGTAACCAAACATGATATGTTGTAAGTCATGGAGTGTCTGAGCCTGGGCCGGGTCTGTTCCAGCGGAATCCATGCACATACACATACACATGTGTTACATACACATTAAGACAACAGAGGTGTCCAATGCCTGTGGAACAATGATGAATAGATTAAACTCTTTTTTAAATTAATAAAAGCAAGAAATAGATTAATCAGGACATCATGAATTATCATCTGTTTTACCAGATTATGATATGATTTCAGTTTCATTTTTGTCTGTTTACATAAGGGCTTATGATACCAATCTTATGCCTATTTAGCCGCATTCCCCTTCCCCATCGATCCCTCCTCCCTGAAATAGTGGAGTCCAACATTCTGTTGTCGTGGGTAATAAAATGGTAACAGCTTTATTTAATAATTTATACAAAATTATCAAAACACAGATTCTGACTGCCAACACAGCCTATCGGCGCACAAAGACAGGCCTATGGGTGCACCATGTCCTTTTTGGCGCACAAAGTGGTGTAGTTCTCTCTATCCCCCTCCCTTGTATGCTCCATTGAAGAGTGCTTAAAAAAAAAAACATAGCTACTAGGTTCCAACCAACTGTACATCTGGTCACTGTGTGTCCACTTTGCCAATATTTGGGCAGAGACGGCCCGACCATACAATCAGCACCTTTAGGATACCGTTAATCTCTTGGGGTAACAAGCTAGCCATAAAGCCAGTGACTAATCGCTTATTTTTCTGAGTTCTTGATTGAACTGATACGGCAGTCCTGCCTGCTGTGACATTAGAACCTGCAAAAATACTAACACAATCGTTACAGGTTTAGCAATTACGAGACCCCTTTATTAGGGTGGGTGGGTGGGACCTTCGTAGCTTCATTGTACTGCCTGGTACCTCGCTTGCCTCCTCTTAAGCCCCAGTCACTTTTCACACCAAGCTATGCTTGCCATTCCTCATGTTAGCAGGCCAAACGACTGGACAGACCCTGAGGTGCAAACCTCTTTTGAATTACATAATGGTCAGATAATTTATAAATAACATTCCGGTAGTCATACATGGCGAGCTATACTGATCTTAATGCTTCTCTCCCACTACTTCCAAGATTGTTGCAACCCCCCTCATCCTCTCACCCCTTCATTCTCTCACCCTCCCTCATGGTTTCACCCTCCCTCATCCTCACCCTCCCTCATCCTCCTCTCATACCACCACCCCTCCTCCTTCCTCACCACCACCCCCTTCTCCTCCGTCACCCCCCTCCTCCTCCTTGGTTGCCAAGTGTCCTGTTTTGAACCGGACCGACCGGTATTTTGACGATCTGTCCAGTAAAAAATGAGACGTAATACCGGACATTTATGTGTTCAGTATTTTCCCTCTCTGGATGTGCGGGCGTCGTCGTCTACAGTAGGTAAACATTCCAGTTCCCAAGATATCCACTTTTTTTTCTGCTGGTAGTATAGCATATTTCAATGTTTTGTGTAGCACATACAGAGCGTGAATCCTGCTCCTATGTTCTTTTTTAAAAACGCCAACGGTGGAGTGAAGATATATGGGTCTCTGAGGTCACTGATAGAAAGTTGCAAGGTCATCTTCCAGTGATTTTGCTGCTTTCCATCGGCTGCTCGTCAGTGATGATACAGAAGCCATTTCGTATAATATTTTCATCGAAATGTTAATTCACAAGCGATCGACCAAGTTTTCAATCAATTTTAAGTTGTTTAAAAAAAAGTTACAATCGCTTATTTGAAATCAGAATCACTAAATTGGCTTAATGCTAAGACTATAAATAGGACACACACACACAACATGTTTCACTGACTGTCTGGTAATATTTTGCTGAAAGCTTACTAATTTGGCAACAGTATAAGCCATTTGAGGCCTGGCGAATGGTTTTGCATGGAATTAAATTTTTGGGGGAAAAAACACCTGCGAATGCATTTGGACACTTCTGCACATCTCTTAATCAATGCAGTGAGAATCAAGATAACACCAAGTATGATGCATTCATTTATATTCGAGTCAAGTTAATGCATCATTAACTGTGCATTATTTGCTTCTCACCATATTGAAATAAAAAAAAAACATAATGTACATATTAGCAGTACAGGTGATCCACAGATATATAGTAAAAATAGCAAATGTATGCACTTCTATATTCCTAAAAATAGGTAGAGTAATACATTCCATTGAAATGTAATATTAGAAAATGACAAACACTTTTCTTGAAGAACTGTGTGCTACACACACTTTCTTATATTTGACTCCCTCTAGAGTTTACTCAAGGAAAGGGATTTACTGTCTGTTATTTTATTAATTAAATGCGATGCACAGACATACACTTTCTCATAAGGCATTGTCAGTTATGCATGGGCTGTATCCTGTTAATACACTGATATTCACAGATACAGTTGTATTTTATACATTTTTAAATATACACTTTTTTTAAAGCATATTGCACTATATGTAGAGATAGACACACACACACATACATATATATGTATGTGTGTGTGTGTGTGTGTGTGTGTCTATCTCTACATATACTGCAATATGCTTAAAAAAAGTGTATGTTTGAAAATAATAATTATATAATTATATATAGCAGTTTGAAAGAACCACAAGCACTCCGTCTGAATCAACAAAATACTGGGTGCAAAGCCTATAAAATAATTTAGGCAACACGATACCGCATCAAGATGAAGTATCAGAGGCAGCACTCCAAATAGTAATCAAAATATTGTATTGAATCAACAAGACATCATTCCAACGTTTCGGTCCACAAACGGGACCTTTATCAAGGTGATGTGACCACATCACATCACCTTGATAAAGGTCCCGTTTTGTGGACCGAAACGTTGGAATGATGTCTTGTTGATTCAATACAATATTTTGATTACCATTTCGAGTGCTGCCTCTGATATTTCATCTTGATGCAGTATCGTATTGCCTATAATTATATATATATATATATACAGTGTTCGACAAACCTATACATTTGCTCGCCCCGGGCGAGTGGATTTAACATCGTGGCGAGCTCCTATTGGCCCAAGCAGTACACGTTTGGTACTAGGTGGCGAGTAGATTTATTTGTGCGGCGAGTAGATTTTTTGGTGATTTGTCGACCACTGTATATATATATATATATATAAATATATATATATATATATTATTATTATTATTTTTGGCAAAGAAGCCCTGTTATATGGTGCAATTTAATTTCTGGTGCCTGAGGAACAGGGAGATAACTAGCCTTATTTATTAATCAGTCTTCTGCCACTAGACACCTTCCAGCTCTTAATAGGCTATATAAGGTGTCTTGCAATGTCAAGAGGTATCTTAGTCTAGGTTCCCAGTTGCTGCGGCTGCGACAGGGTGCGCGCGCACACAATTTACGGCCCGCTATGGGGCCGGCCCCAGTAGCTGCCTGCGCGACCCGGCACAATGTGTAAGACAAGGATTTTGCCGTTGCTAGTGGTGATGGAGCGCTGGCCATGTCACGGCGGCGGTTCAGCCAATGAGGGTGAACCAGCCGCGTGACGTCATGGCGGCGCCCCCGAAACGCCTCCCCGTCACGCTCTGCCTGTAGTCCACCAGGTCGTGCTGCTGCCAAGAATGAGCGCCGCCAGGCGTCACATGCGTGCCGCACGCACTGGGGCCTCAGCCTTAGGGCACAAAACTACATAGTAGATAATATGTGCCACAGAGACTCCTCGTCCAAGACCAGGGGTTAAAACTGGGTTCAGTTTATTTAACTAATTGTTTTCATTTTTGTGTACATCTCATTCAAGCTTGTGCTATTACAGGGGTGTTTAATTCCAGTCCTCAAACCCCCCCCCACCCCCAAAACGGGTAAGGTTTAAAGGGTTTCCAAGCTTCAGGACAGGTTACTCAATAAGTGGCTCAGTCTTCGACCATTGTCCTAGTATATACTATTCAGTAATGAACCGAATAAGCAATTGCAAATACAGTGACAGTGCAAAGAATGTATGTTTCCAAAGGAAGCCAATGACTTGGAGTGGGTCAGATAAACCATTCAAGAAGGGTGGGTCAGGTATGAAAAGGAAGATACTAACGGTAGAGTCAGCAGCTGTCAAAAGAGCTAACAATAATGCTCATGATTACACTAATTACAACAACAAGTTATACCAGTCTAGCTCCACATTTGTTTAATGTTACCCCAACTCTATTATATAATGCTCACAGGAGGTTATTCATTAAACTGAGATAGTGCCGACTGGTTCATTATCCCATGAACATTCTCATTGACTCCAATGTGAGTTGCCATGTGATAGTGCCCCAATCTGCACTATTGCAGTTTAATGAATAACCCCACAGTCTTATACTATACCCTTTACTAGGCCCCAAAAAAATATTCTGTGAATTATTCTCCGTTGGGGGCTTTTTTGTTCAGAGATTGAATATTTTATAGGGGATTTCTCTGTTGGTTTTTTTTGATGTCAAAGGGGGTTTTAGGAAACAGTTCAAAAAGAGAATTGCTTTTGAGATGTGTTCTGTTCCATATAACTTTGGAATTGTTACAACATTCTCTTAATTTGGACTGTGTGCTCTATGGTATTATGTGCTGTTTTGAGTTACCGTATTCTTTCAGGGTATTTGTTTTAAAGACTTTTTTTTAAAAATACAGTAAATCTGACTAGTGCTCCCTCATCAAGAAATATTTTACTTTCCGCAGTGATTCTCTTCTTCTTTACCATGATCCAAACTGAACAGATTTGCTTGCATTAATTAAGATCACTTCATAGAAGTCACAATTTAGCATGTGATATGAATACATGTGTATTGGTTGATTTCTAATGATAACTGGAAAAGAATGCTAGATATTTTTACAAGTGGCTAGATTTCCTGTGTTTTCCCCCAGTAATATTTGTGGAAGACACTGCTGTCGTAGATTCTAACTCTTCCCAGCTTAATTACACACCCCTGAATTCTAATGTACTGTAATTGTGTTATAGCCCAGACAATAAAGGAGTCTCCTTTGGTACATGCTATAAACCACTCAAGTGAGGTCTGATGGAACCATGCAGAATCTCATAGACCTTTTCTTCTCTGTTTGTTTATTTAATGACACTGTTGTTTGGGAAGGTGGAGGTTCCTTATCCAGTGGAGCTGTGCTTTCTGTGTCTGCGATCCTCTGGTTTTGGCAGCTTTAGCACATCATTAATTACCAACTGTGACAGAGTCCTGCTGGTTTACAGCCCCCTGTATGGTTGTTAGAAAGTCACAATCCTGTGCTAGAATGTGAAAAGCTACACCCTGTTAGGCACCATGTGCCCTGAGGGACTCCAGGTCACAGAAAGTTAATTAGGAAATTGTCCTAGAGGTTGCCCTTCTATATTATATATTTAGTGTGCTGTACTTCATAATTTTATCTTATGCGTTTGAACACTCTTAAGAATTTTTCATCAATAAAATATATTAATTGTTTATCATATAGTATGAACCATTATTGTTATAATTTGTATTATCATTATAATTTAAGTAAGTGGCATCAACATATTCAGCAGACCCGTACAATGGGAGTGTGAACGAGGATAACAAAAATATTACAACATTAACATACATTACACTGGAACAATGGTTAAAGAGAGAAATTATCATCTAAAAGGAAGAAGGTGTAAACACAAGGTAGTGAGGAGGTCAGTGTGATTCTAACGGCTAGGTATACAATAATGTGTTTTATATGGAGCTGACATGTACAGTATGATTTACTATCAGAGGTACAGGAAGGTAAGGTGACTTGTGCAGTGTCACAAGGTTAGTCTCATTGCATCCAGGGGTGTGGCCTTCGTTTGATTTTTACTCAATGTAACTCTCACTTGTCTATGTTGTGCTGTGTAGCTGCTTCCTCGTGCTGGAGAAGATTTTAGTCCCATTCATTTGAATGGAGCTCAAACGGTTTAATCGCACTATGAAGTGGCTGCACAGCATATTGAATTGATGACCAATATGTCCTTCTAGATTACATAATATGATAGTAGAAGTCACACATGCATAGATCTACCTTTCCAAAGTCCAAAGTCTGACTTTTATCAGTGAGACTCCATTCAACAGCTGATACTAAAAATCAGTGAGATTGGCTTCGAATTAGGGAGAGTCACAGAATTTCAATGACATACCTGCTTGTATACTACATGCTCCATTGCCCTATCTGTGATAATAGTGCTGTAAAAGTTCCTAACAATGACAACTTCTAAAGATGCTTGAGTTCAAGTGTAGTAACAAAACCAAACACACAGGTAGGAGGAGCAATAATCTTAAAATGAAGGCTGTGCCCTGTGAAAAGGTTAAAGATCACCCTGCAGCCCCTTGGGTCTATACCCAAGCAAATAATTGCAGTGGTATAGAGTTTGGGTAAATGCACTGTTCCCCAAGTGAGAAGTGAGGAAGAGCTGCTTACAGACATGTACTCGTAACAAAGCTAGATTAGTAGAACAATATTTGCTGCTCACAGAAACCAGGGCCTGGAATGCCCCCCAAATCTTAGGCTTTTCAATACAATAAAGTTAAAGCAAACTTAACCAGATGAGCACCTACTTACATTTGTCAACTTCAACTAGTGCTGTTCTTCCAAAGAAAACATTTCTGAGCAACATTTACTCTGAACAGATGTTTGAAACCATTGTGCCTGTTCTTGTATGGGGATATGGCCGTGTGAGGCACAATTGGTAACATGACCGAATAGCACGGGCACATTTAGAATGACAGTACTAACACATTCTTTTTCTGTGCTGACTTGAAAGTTTGATATTTATTATGTGGTCGATCACACGGTGAAGTATTTCCGTTTTACGCAAAATAAAATCTTTATAATCAGATTGACCACAAAAAATAATGATGTCTCTGATTCTGGATGATCCAATGACACAGACATAGTTAGTTTTGAAGCCACTGATGGTTGTTCTTTGAATATGATATTATGCTCCTAGAGACACAAGATAATAAATAGTATCAGCATGTGCTATACTACTGTACAGTTTTAAGCAGGATCAACACAGATGTATGTATTTATGTGTGTATGTCTTTATTTTTATTTCGCCATTAATCTACATAGCGCTTCACAGCAGTAATACACGTGGCAATCATATAAATAAAAAATAATACAAAGAAGTGCTTCAGGCATAAAAGTAACATTTAGGAAAAAGAATCCCTGCTCCGAAGAGCTTACAGTCTAATTTGATCATACATTTCCAAATATGACATTATTCCTATTATGTATTAATTATTATAATAATAATTGTAAACTATTGTAGACTCAGACTGGAATACTGTTGTTTCCCTCTGTGTGTTTGCCCTGTCATTCTGTAGTAGGAATCACAGAGTTGCAGCAGAATGGGAATGGTGTTGGCTGACTGTTCTTCTCTCTCCTGCTTTCAGTATTGTCATGTGTCTACCACAGTGGACTTAAATTGAGACTGAATTGACAGTCTGTTCTGCTCTATAGCCTGTTTTTGGCATCCATGAAATGGGAATAAAGAGCAGTGAGACATGAACAGTGATAACTAGTCAGCAGGTGGACCCCAGGCTTATCACTTCTATGACATGACATCTGTGGAGTTGACGGGAGTATGTACTGAATTAACCTTGACTAATTCACTCCCAGCGCTGGTCTGTTATTACTCCCATATATCCTCCAGGAATGACTTCAAGATCATGCATTCATGACCGGGCTATTACAAAAGTGTATCCTTGGGGCTTCCTAGATCAGAACAACTAGAAGAAAGACTAAAGAAAGGACTTAAAATCTTTCAAAATGGGATGTCTATGAAAGAAAAAAAAACAAAACAATAAATGCAAAGAGATATTTTGCCTGCATTCGACATCCTAAGTACTGAGTCATTTACCTTACTTTCTTAAAAAGAGGGCAACATTGGGTGTGTGAAATCTGAACCTGGTGCACTGGTAGAAGAATCGCAAGTACATTTTAATATATTGAAGTGCTCTATGGCATATCATTAACCTGAAATCAAAAACCTACCAGAACCTTACATTACAAAAATAAATACCAAAACCAGAACCAGAACAGGTATCCATCTCTTGGTGTTTCTCAACATATATTATTTTAAGTTTTTCAGTTTTATTATTTTACTTTCCTACTTGTTTTTATGATTGTACACTTATTTTAATCTCTCATCGAGGCTTCATTGTTCTATTTCAGAATGTCATAGGTGAAGAGATGACACTTGCACACTTGCACACTTAAATGCCCTCAAGAGAAAGCGAAGTGAAATTACCTTGGTAATAAAAATAATATTTAATGGAATTTATAATCTAAAAATGAATGAGTGACACAAGTATCGTTACAATAAAATCATTAAAAGTGTGGGGGGGATATGCTATGATCGTGGGAACACTATTATGAGATCGATACTCATATATAGTATTTTTGTTACATTGTATATTCAATCCATTGCTGGTTTTGGTGAGCTAATTTATTAGTAAATAATTTGCTTTTAAAGATACAGTTATCATCCAGATCTAGTCACCAAATAGAGTTCCAGGTGTCAGAGATGATATATTCTCCACTCAATCTAACAAAAATACTATATGAGTATTAATCTCATAATACTGTTCCCAAGATCATAGCATATCCCCTCCCCCGCCCACTTTTTAGTTATTTTATTGCGATGATACTTATGTGTCACTCATTATTTTCTAGATGATACATTCCATTAAATATTATTTTTATTACCAAGGTCAATTCACTTTACTTTCTTTTGAGGGCATTTAAGTGCCCTGCAGACACACTTACTAGTATTCCCTCCTCCTGTCTCTGTACGTTCTCCCTACCTACCAATTAGATTGTAAGCTCCTCGGAGCAGTGAGTCCTTCCTTAATGTTACTTTTACAGTATGTCTGAAGCACTTATTCCCATGATCTGTTATTTATATTATTTGTTATTTATATGATATGTATTACTACTGTGAAGCGCTATGTACATTTATGGCGCTATATAAATAAAGACATACAATACAATACAATACAATTTAAGTGTGCAGCATAAGGGATTTCTTTTCTGTCCACCTATGTCATATCTAGATCCCAGCTAGCAACCCCTCCATTTTTGCCCTAACATATAATATAATTATTATATCCTCTATTGATCTCTCTGTGGGGGTACCCCATGGCTCTGTCCTGGGACCTCTTCTCTTTTCTCTGTACACACTCTCTCTAGGTGACCTTATAACATCTTTTGGGTTTAATTATCACCTCTATGCCGACGACACACAAATATACTTTTCAACACCTGACCTTACACCTGCTGTACAAACCAAAGTTTCTGAATGTCTCTCTGCTATATCATCCTGGACGCCTTAAACTCAACATGGCTAAAACAGAGCTCCTCATACTTCCTCCCAAACCTGGCCCTACTACCTCCTTCCACATTACTGTTGGAACTACAATCATTCACCCAGTAGCCCAAGCACGCTGCCTAGGGGTCACACTCGACTCCTCTCTCACATTCGCCCCTCACATTCAAAACATTTCTAAAACTTGTCGCTTTTTCCTCCGCAATATAACAAAGATACGCCCTTTCTTTTGTTGCTCAACTGCTAAAACTCTGACTCAGGCCCTCATTCTCTCCCGTCTTGATTACTGTAACCTCCTGCTGTCCGGCCTTCCTGCCTCTAACCTGTCTCCCCTACAATCTATCCTAAATGCTGCTGCCAGAATCACTCTACTCTTTCCCAGATCTGTCTCAGCATGTCCCCTCATGAAATCCCTCTCCTAGCTTCCGATCAAATCCCGCATCTCACACTCCATTCTTCTCCTCACTTTTAAAGCTTTACACTCTTCTGCCCCTCCTTACATCTCATCCCTAATTTCTCGTTATGCACCATTCAGACTCTTGCGTTCTTCTCAAGGATGTCTTCTTTCTACCCCCTTTGTATCTAAAGCCCTCTCCCGCCTTAAACCCTTTTCACTGACTGCCCCACACCTCTGGAATGCCCTTCCCCTCAGTACCCGACTAGCACCCTCTCTATCCACCTTTAAGACCCACCTTAAGACACACTTGCTTAAAGAAGCATATAAATAGCACTGTGGATATTATGAACACGATACATAAAGCTTGGCCCCCTGCATACGCACTTACCAGAACTCTGTCCTACTGTCTCTGTACGTTCTACCTACCTACCAATTAGACTGTAAGCTCCTCGGGGCAGGGACTCCTCTTCCGAAATGTTACTTTATGTCTAAAGCACTTATTCCCATGTTCTGTTATTTATGTTATCTGTTATTTATTTGATTACCACATGTATTACTACTTTGAAGCGCTATGTACATTAATGGCGCTATATAAATAAAGACATACAATACAATACAATTATACTTGTGAAGCAAGACTACCTCCTTTTTTTGTATTTCAGAATTTTCGTGCATATTTTGATTTTTTCTATAGTTTTAGTAAGATTTCAAAACCCCAAAAAATCGAGTTTTGGCAAAACTAGAACCAAAACACAAAACATCTTTAGAACCAAACCACGTCCAAAACCAAAACAAAAACATTTTTCAGAGCTCAAATCGAAGCATGAGGTAGTGTACTTTCCAACCACCGCAAACATAAAAGTGCATTTAAATCTTAAACCTTAAAGGAAGATACTGTATATTGTAATAACATACTTTGTTTCCAATAAGTTAAAAACACTCAATTACGTAACACTTGACCTATGAATTTGACCATTCTAAAATTTTAACTTCTTGAACATATTGCCAAATACTTAACTATAAAAAGACTCAAGCACACACATCACAAGATTGACAATTTGTAGTACCGTTGTTAGGGGATAGTTAAGGAACGTAGGTGGTCACCTAGGGCGGCACATTTTGGGGGACGGCAGCAGCAGAGGAGGACAGTGGGCAGCAGCGGAGGAGGAGGATGGCACTGGCAGGAAAGGAGGAGGACGGCAAGAGCGGAGCCGTGCAGCAGAGGAGGAGGACATTGGGCAGGTGGCGGCAGGAGAAAAGGACTGAGGATCATGTGAGCGGAGCAGGGTGGCCCAGGAGGACGGCCGGAGAAGAGCTGCACTGTAACCCAGCCATCCTTCTGTGCTCTGCTCACATGTTCCTCAGTCCTCCTCTGCTGCCCTGCTCCTGCCATTCTCTGTCCTCTTCTCCTGTGGTCTGACATCCTCCTCCTCTTTCCTCTTCTCCCGCCATCCTCCTCTTCTGCTGCCCTGCTCCACCTTAGCCAAGTAGATGAGAGGAGACGTGGGGGGGGGGAGGAGAGAGAGGATGGACTATATATTTTTTTAAATCTGACCATTCGGTGGGGCGGAGGGCTGCAGGTTCACCTAGGGTGCTGAATACCCTTGCACCGACCCGGGATAGTTAGGTGCTCATAGTTAACTGACGATGGAATGCTGGAATAATTAGAATGTTATAGTCTTCCAGGTTGTGGACAGCAATGAAGCTACTTTAACTCTTTTTCTGCCGGAGGAGACAGTAACATATTGCTCCAACAGCAAAAGGGTTGTGTTCTCAAAAAAAAATGCTTTTAAGATCTCTTCAAAATAGTAAACAAATTAGTAGTTTTACAATGGCTATGTAATAACATGGTTGTTAGAGCTCAAAAATTTTAATTTTAAGTTTTCAGGCTGCATTCAACAAAGGTTAAAAAATTGGCATTATTAAGAAATGGGATTCACTAAGAATGATGTATTCATGAAAGGGTAGCGATATTCATCTTATTGACATATACATGTGGCCAGGTCTCCCTCTGGGGTCACCTTACCTCAGATAGGCTGCGGATGACAGCGGAGTGCTTGGAAGAATGCGGGAGCTTGTGGGCAGTGGGGAGAGGTGAGGCCAGCGGCGGCTCCCATTGCAGGATGCTGGCATCTTGGTAATAGCTGTGCATGCACAGAGGAATCCTGAATTGCAGCGGTCATCAGAGGAGGTTCGCGCATGCGCAGTAAGCAGCACGAGCGGTAGCCATGTTAGATAGAGTCTCCGCAAGGACTAAAGCCCCCAGAAGCCTCAGGGGCTGCCGATCACATGGGGACAGTGCAGCCAATCGTGTGGCCGGATCCCCTCTGGGGGAAATAGATACATTTGGCGTGCTTGGAGTGCCACGCCAGTCGGAGCTGGGACAAAGAAGGGTAAGGGTGTGCTCAGGGTGTCAGTGGCCCCTGAGTTAGGCCAGAGACCCAAAACCCTATGACAGAAAATGATATAAAAGATTGAATACCTGAGGCTACCAATGAGGCACCAAATGGGTTAACATACAACACACCCTACAAATAAAACACAATAAGCATAATATCCAAATGACCAAATATTAACCCCCTTAGTAGCCAAAGAGATTACTTGTTTTACAGTGTTAATATTTTGTATTTTCATCATGTACTTTAGGTTGGGTAGTGTTATCTTTCCTATCTATGTATGTACTTTGAGACCATCATGTACATGGTCAACCTAGGAATAAAGCAAGGTTGGGGGATAACATTCAACAGTATTTGGCAGTAACCCAATATCACTAGGTATCGAGGTTTAGTGGACAGCATGTAAATAAATAAAATAAAGTTTGCGTTAATTACTCGTTGACACGCTCATGTGCATATGCCTCATTAAAAATATTGCAGAATTATCGCCACCGTAAAAGTCCCTTATCACTGCTGTACCACTGGCAATATGGCTTGCGTGAAGAGGTTGATAAATACAATTGTTGCTAATCACGGACAACGGCAATTTTATTTATTTATCAACCTTTCGTGTATCTAGGCTTCAGTAATTCACTATAACTGGAAAACACTAAACCGCAAGATACACAGAAAACTAAAGCACGTTCAAGGAAATATTGCTTTAATTTAATAGAACAACATGAGTAATCAGAGGGATTCAATTCCATCTTTTACATTTTGTTCTTTTTGTGTACCTCCCTGGGCTTTGTTAATAAAGGATCCTATAATGGTAACACTCTCAAACTGATCTGCTCCATTGCCTGAAGCATCAAACCTTTGACTCCGGGTGCTATTGAATTACTGTACAGTTCAGGGAACTGAGGCTTGATAGATTTCTACCATCATTTACGTCTACCTAGGCAATCGCTTATGTGTAACATGGTAATATATCAGCATAGAGACAAGGATGTAAAGGGACCCCATATTTTAACTGTCCTTGTTTTTTGTTTTTTTCCTTCAAAACAATATGCTTTTCAAATATTGTGTGTGGATAATTTCAGCTGAATTCAGAAAATCATCAGCTTTGACTTAAATGAACAAAGCTGTGGTTAGCTATTAAGAGGTGTTTTTTTTATGTGATGTCCACAACCAATCAGGGATGTGACATAGTAGACCATGGGGGTTATTTACTAAAGTCTCCCAGCTCCAACACTGTGGAAAAACAGTGCAAAAAACAGCACCGTAGGGTTATATATCAGTCGCTTGGCTGTGAAAAAAGGGCAGAAAAGAACTACACATTTTTTCAGATTTATCTATTGTTTCTATGAAATATATCTTTTGGCGTTATTTATTGCATCTAGGAATTAAGATGATTTTTTATTATTTCATGGAAAAATTGACATTTTTGGGCTAGTTTGAGGTTTTTGGATTTTTTTTGGCAAATATTACAATTTTTACATTTTTTTTTTTAACAAACATTGCTCATTTCTGAGAAAAGTTTGCACATCTTTGCCAGTCAAACAATGACTTTTTATTGTCTGAGTCTAACTGTTTTCCTACACTAGCAGCCAAAGCTTGTTGCAATCAGCTTACACATGAAAGAAATAGTTGCCCTCTGGGCTATTGTACACAATATGTCCAATTACAGTACAGTATATGCATATGTTAATGGTTGCACTCTGGACTATCAGGCAGAAGCACAACTTATTTGCATAAATTAAGCCCCATGTTTACCAAGTAACGCTACTCCATAAAACACCTTCCCGGTGCAGGAAGACACCTTACACTTGGATGATTAAGGTCGCGCATAAGCAGCCGTTGCTGAGATGCGTAGAAACGGTAGTTGCAGAGTGCGCATGCGCTTAAGCGGCCATCACCGCATGCACATGCGCAGAGGCAGCCGTCATTGTGTGCGCATGTACAGAGGCGGACAACACTGCCGGCGCATGCACAGATTCGGGGACACACACACACACTAGTGGCTGTGGTCTATGTACACATGCACAAACAAAAGGAACACTGTTATTAGAGGAATTCCCAGTAACCATAAATATAGTAGTGCAAACTGCAAAAATCATTAATCTATAATTATCAGAAAAAACCCAGAAGTGGAAAAGTTGCAAAATGTTTAAACATATAATAAATTTTTATTTTTATTTATAAAATGTTTTACTAGGCAGTAATACATTGAGAGTTACCGCTCATTTTCAAGTATGTCCTGGACATAGTTAATATGACAAATAATACATGGTTACAAATACAGTTACATAAATGAACAGGGTATACATTATATACAAGACATTGCATGCACAGTTAGAGAAGAAGTATATTATAGGCTTATGTAACAGTTACAGACCAGATTAAAATGTGAGACAGCCTTAGGTTTTGAAAGAACTTAAACTGGTGTTGGACGTGAGAGTCTCCGGTAGGTTGTTCCAGTTTTGGGGTGCACGGATGAATTGTATATACATTAATATAATATAACTGTAATGATTATTTTTAAAAAAACGGGGTGTGCGCTGAGCACGCACGTTCTAAGTCAAACTTCTTTGTGTTTTGTCACTGAAATTGTGTTTTGATTGTAATCATTTACATTGAATTAAAGACTTTTGAGAGTAACGGCATTTAGATACATATATTTTGGATTGTAAAGTATCTTACTTTAGTTATCATAAGTCAATTATATCATGTATTCCAAGTGATAGTATGGATATTTTGACACAAAAATAAATAAAATAAATTATACTCTCAAATCTCTTTCATTGAATCATCACCATCACAAATATAATTTCTGTGACAAAACAGTGACAAAACACAAAGAAGTTTCACTTACAATGCATGTGCTCAGCACACACAACTTTTTTTTTTATTAATTATTAATTACCAATACACTGTGCAGATTCCACAACCCGGGGACGGATTGCTGAATCCGTGTATTGGATTCTATCTTAATGCAAGAAAATCCAGGAAACGATTGCTTTGAACTTGCTTTGTCACAGGGAGAGAAAGAGACTTGACCAAGATCACAATGAGCTAGCACTAGGAGAAGACTAACACTTTTTCACAATTCAAGCATAGTGACCTTCCAGAAAGCACCAACACAATTCAAACATTGCTGATCCTCATTACGTTCTTTACCCAAGTTCTCCTTGTTATATTATTTATGATTCTGTTCCTTCTCTGCTTACATTTCTGGCAGAAAAATAAATGTGACGACTCCTCGCGAAACTTGAATAACTCCCTGTAATATACGTGCGCCCTATAACCCCCAATGTTATGTCATGTTGGTACTTGTACTTGTTGGTACTTGTTAAACTTATGTAGCCCTCTTTCCCCTTAATAAAGAGTCTACTGGTACTTCCATTACCTGTTGGCTCACAGAAGGCCAGAGCCTCCGCCACTAGGAGCCTAGGGTGATCAGATGTCCACCCCGGTGCTGCGCCTCCACCTGAAAGGGATCCTGACGCAGCAGGATAAGCCACTTCCAGGAACAATACCAGTAATACACACATCTGTATATATAATCACAACTTTTACTATGAACCATAAACAGTACCCTGTACCAACCCCAAATCTGTACCACCAATGAGTGTCCCCAAAAGTACATTAGGTGCTAGGCACCAATACCCTGATGTCCCTTTCCCCAATGTCCTGGCCCACCCAAGAGTGTAGGAAGTAGCACTAACCCGTGGGTTGTTGGTGCACTTTGTAAGATACCTTCCGAGTACTCCAGTACTCGGTGCAGCCGATTTAGCGATGGGGATCTACTGGTCTAGCGACGTCACCGTCCACAATGGCGTCCGTCTCTGCATTGGGTGGTCTTCGGTAGGAGGGTCTCACCTTTAAGAGTCTCTGTACGTAGGTGGTCTGGTCCCAGACAACAGGCCACAATCACCGCGCAGCGTCTTCCTCTGTGTCCCTGACACTAGTCAGTAAATAGGGAAGTGTCCCTATCTAGGGCCTTCCTGAAGCAAACATAAGCTCACTTGAGTGGGGCCTATCTGGGACCTAAGGGGATACTCTGGCCTAGTCTGTGTGCCACTGACACTCAGACCCTACTTCCCCTTCTCTGTCCTGGCTCCGACTGGCCTGGTCCCACTGAGCCCGTCAAATGTATCAATCTGATCGCAGGGGATTCCGGACGCACGTTTGGCTGCTACAGCCCATGTGTCTAGCAGCCCCAGGGGCTGCTGGGTATTGTATTTCCCCTGCGGAGAAATTCTGTACTGGCCGCCATTGTGGAACTGCTCTGCGCATGCCAAGATGGCCGCCACAACCCAAGTCTGCACTGCGCATGCGCAAGGAGTTGCTGGATGGCCGCCGCCTGTGTCAAGGAGCTCCGGCGCTGCACTCGCCTCCCTTACAGCCCGCAACTATCCCCACAGCTACCAGAGGTAAGGGGGAGCCGAGGGAAGCCCAACAGGAGACCTGGCTACACTTTATATAAATCTCAACACCAATTTTAGGGGGTCAGACTTTACATGTAGCACCCCTAGTGTTGCTTTGTGTCAGACTCAAATAGTCGGCAGGTTTCCTGAATTAGCAACTAGTACATTCTGGAATCAATTGCCAGTAGAAGCTGAGTAGCAGGTTTCCTTTGAACTTCCTAATTAGTTCGGAATGGTAATCAGGCCAACCAAGCTAAGAACATGGATACTAAACAGCAGAATGAAAATGTATCTAGGCTTGATCAATGATACTGTATATCATAAGTACTAGAACTCTACATACCTCACTGGACTTTATTACCACTAGGGAAAGAAACTTGGTCACTGGTTAGCAAATACTGCACTCAACACAAAAATAATAAAGAAAGAGTTGGAAAAAACAGGTACTACAAAACCTATATAGAGACATTTGGCAAGTTGTATCATGATCACCAGCCCAATAGATGCCCCCATTACTTAAACACCAGAAAAGCAAGCACTTACAGAGCTGCATATAAATAGGAAACATTATTCCAAAACACACTACACCTTTCATGTTACAGGAAAGTAAAGCATTACATTTCCTTTCCTTTGATGACTGCTTGTATGTTCTCAAGAGTAGTTGGATAACACATGTATTCTAATTATATTTCGAGGCATTTGTAATAGTTATTAGGAAAAAAACCAGCAAGTGAAGTCCACTGGTAGACTTTTTAGTACACATTTCACGTAAAATTATTAACTGCTACCTTTTATTCCCTAATTTTCAATGCACGAGTGGATGCGGGGGTATTGTTGTCACCAACCTTTCAGTAGTATGTTTTAGTTAACCTGACATTAACCAAAATACTGAATTCCTCTTGAAACACAACAGCATTTAAAGCTACTGAAGCTTTCAACACTGATGTGTCTCCATCTGAGAAACTATCATCCATCAAGGCAGTGCCATATTCAAATGTTGTAATAAGGGATTGGCTGGCCTAGCATTTTAAAGTGTATGGAGTTAAAATGAGTGACATGCTATTTAAATAAGCATATGGTTATGTACTTGTGGATAGACATGTTGAAGATATGTTTAATACCAAAGCAATGCACACAACAAAACTGGTCGCATTAACTCTTATTTCTGCAAACTTTATTCCAACATCAGCAAATTGTTCTAGTGCAACAGTGTAAACATCTCAATAGTCTGTGGTATCCAGCTGTGACGACCACTGTACCTGCTGATGTTACTGACAGCAATAGACATTTCCCTTAAAATGTACTTTCCACGCAACCCCTTCTGCTGTACTGTCACTAAAACACAAACAAACACCTGTATCCTAAACTGTGTGTGATTGGGAATTAATTGTATCTGTTACACAACCACTCTATAAGCAGTCACTAAACAGTGAAATTTACAATGACAATAAATCTATGTATCACGCATTTCAGACATGTGCTTTCAAGTAAGAGACATTTCATTTTTCAATGTTGGCACCCATGCAAACAAACAATGTCACGTGTTGTCACTTAAATGAATTGCAAATGTTTCGAAATGTCAGGGAATTCCTTTTCTCTCCAGCAATATTCGTTAGCATAAGCACAAAATGACCAAACCTAATTCTGATTGGGGCCCACTGCATGGGAGGAATACCCAGTAGGGTGTATAGTTTCCAGAATAGCCTCGGGGAGCAATGCAGCACTGGGAGAGATCATCAAAAGGAAACACACTCACTTTACATAGCAAACATAATGAGGAAGTTATCAGAATATACATAGAAATAACGACAGAATCTGCCCACTGCTTTGAGCATTTAATGTTTTCAATGAAAACTGCTGTTTCACAGGAACAGTTGGTGTTAACATATTTATTACTTTTATATATGTGCCTACTAGTCACTGATTAAGCAATTGCCTCGTGTACATGAAATATAGAGCAATTTAGCAACATGTAGTTGCAATAACCTAAAAACACCCTAGCATTTGCATTTTTAAGATTTGTTCAATAGCTTTGAATCGTAATGGACAAAATCTATAACACGGGATATATAGAAGACACAGCTCTATATTACCTGATCATAGAACTCTCAGGCAGTCCCAATGATAAGTTTAAGAAAATTCGGTAGCAAAAATGTCAGTACACTACCATCATAGAAAAGGAAAACTAATGTCAAGTAAAATACATGGATCTGCTTGTCCAAACAGTATTGTAAAAATGTATCTTGTGTGGGGTTTAGTACAGATTGTATATTTAGGTATTGTACATAAACGCAATAGTAGGGAGAAAAAGAAAACAAACTAGAATTATTCAAACTACATCTTGTATATACAGTATATATATATTTTCCCCTTATTTAATTGTAGCAAAAATGCATCATTTTGGGGCAATTTCATTAGAATGTCATTAAAACAGTGATATATGCAAAAGGGTTTTATGCAGAAACACAACAAATGTTGTAAAGTCTACTGAAAACTAACATATGTTTTATACAAAACATAACACCATAAAGTGGACACAAATTGTGCTAACAGAACATGGGGTATTTCTGACCCATGTTAGTCACAGGATATTGGGGTATACTGTATGTGTCAAGGCAATAGTGGAACAATTCTGGGACAAAAAAACCCAGCACAATAGTATAAAAAAAAAAGACAATTGATTTGAATGGAACTTTTTTGTTTGATGATACAGTGCAGTGTTTTCCCCCCAAATTGCCCCATTTTTGCCTGGATACATATACCCCATTTGTTGTATCTTTGCAAACATAACGTCACACAAATAAGGTCGGTATTTACTAAAGTTTAGTGGTTGTAGTTCTCATGCGAAAACATCGCATTTATACTGATGTTGCTTTTAGTTGTTGCTAGAGTTTTGGGGTTTTTTTGCACTGGTTTTGTCGAAAGGAGATTGTGCTAAACATTTTTTGCGCTCCTTACTCTACTTGTTCCAACTTTTACATTCACGAAATAGCTCCTACTTGTTTTATACAAGTAACTCATGTCACTATTGGATATCCTCAGTTTATTTGTAAGTACCATTTCTGTCAATCAAAAATAAAGGTCAATCCCATTACAGCCCAAATACTGTCTTGGTACAGTAATGGGACGTGTGTGTGTGTGTGTGTGTGTGTGTGTGTGTGTGTGTGTGTGTGTGTGTGTGTGTGTGTGTGTGTGTGTGTGTGTGTGTGTGTGTGTGTGTGACATGGTACATTGTACCCCCAGATAACACAACATACAGTTTATCAGAGAATATTACAGACTATCCATATGATTCATTGACAGTCTCTTAGTGTAGTATATTACTATACTGTATATATATATAAATACTACAGTCATGTGAAAAAGAAAGTACACCCTCTTTGAATTCCATGGTTTTACATATCAGGACATAATAACAATCATCTGTTCCTTAGCAGGTCTAAACATTAGGTGAATACAACCTCAGATGAACAACAACACATGACATATTACACTGTGTCATGATTTATTTAACAAAAATAAAGCCAAAATGGAGAAGCTATGTGTGAAAAACTAAGTACACCCTAACTGCTTCCATAGGAATTAAGATGTTAAGTAGCAGACAGGTGCTGCTAATCAAATGCCCTTGATTAATTGATCATCAGCAAGTGTGACCACCTCTAGAACAGCCGAAGTTTTAGCAGTTTGCTAGTCTGGAGCATTCAGGTGTGTGTTAACACAATACCAAGGAGGAAAGACATCAGCAATGATCTTGGAGAAGCAATTGTTGCTGCCCATCAATCTGGGAAGGGTTATAAGGCCATTTCCAAACAATTTAAAGTCATCATTCTACAGTGAGAAAGATTATTCAAAAGCAGAAAACATTCAAGACAGTTGCCTATATTCCCATGAGTGGACATCCCAGCAAATTCACCCCAAGGTCAGACCGTGCAATGCTCAGAGAAATTGCAAAAAAAACAAGAGTTACATCTCAGAATCTACAGGCCTCAGTTAGCATGTTAAATGTTAAAGTTCATGACAGCACAATTAGAAAAAGACTGAACAAGTATGGTTTGTTTAGAAGGGTTGGCAGGAGAAAACCTCTTCTCTCTAAAAAGAACTTGGCTGCAAGGCTTAGGTTTGCAAAGTTGCATCTAAAGAAACCACAAGACTTCTGGAACAATGTCCTTTGGACAGATGAGACCAAAGTGGAGATGTTTGGCCATAATGCACAGCGCCAAGTTTGGCGAAAACCAAACACAGCATATCAGCACAAACACCTCATACCAACTGTCAAGCACGGTGGTGGAGGGGTGATGATTTGGGCTTGTTTGCAGCCACAGGACCTGGGAACCTTGCAGTCATTGAATCGACCATGGACTCTTCTGTATACCAAAGTATTCTAGAGTCAAATGTGAGGCCATCTGTCCGACAGCTAAAGCTTGGCCGAAAATGGGTCATGCAACAGGACAATGATCCCAAGCACACCAGCAAATCTACAACAGAATGGCTGAAAAAGAAAAGAATCAAGGTGTTGCAATGGCCCAGTCAAAGTCCAGACCTCAACCCGATTGAAATGCTGTAGCTGGACCTTAAGAGAGCTGTGCATAAACAAATGCCCGCAACCTCAATGAACTGAAGCAACGTTGTAAAGAAGAGTGGGCCAAAATTCCTCCACAACGATGTGAGAGACTGATAAAGTCATACAGAAAACGATTACTTCAAGTTATTGCTGCTAAAGGTGGTTCTACAAGCTATTGAATCATAAGGTATACTTAGTTTTTCACACATGGCTTCTCCATTTTGGCTTTATTTTTGTTAAATAAATCATGACACTGTGTAATATGTCATATGTTGTTGTTCATCTGAGATTGTATTTACCTAATTTTTAGACCTGCTAAGGAACAGATGATTGTTATTATGTCCTGATATGTAAAACCATGGAATTCAAAGAGGGTGTACTTTCTTTTTCACATAACTGTATGTATGCTAAACCAGCGGTGCGCAAACTGGGGGGCGCGGCATGAGACTTTTCGGGGGGGCACGGCATTTACAGAGTCCCCGCGCTGAAAGCGCGAGGCCTCTGTAAACTTACTTACCCAGCTCCAGTAACGCATCTCTATGACAACGCGGAATCAAATGACGCCCGTTGCCAAAGCGACGTGACGTCTAATGACGCCACGGGTCACGTGACATCCCATGACCCCGCAGTGTCATTTGGCGCAACATTAGAGGCGATGGGGGGGGGGGCATGACCAAGGAGGAGAGAAGGTAGGGGGAGCACAGCGCAGTGAGTTTGCGCACCGCTGTGCTATACGGTGGAGGTTTCTTGTTGCCTTTTTCACCCACCATAACTTAAAATGTGATGATATATATATCCAAGGCAGAAATATTACATCTTGTTTGTAAACAAACCTACTTATGACCAACAGCAATTTCTGGGAGTTTCTATAAAGTCAGGTCTCATTATCTGATGCTTGATCAAATTGCTTACCAGAGCTCAATCATAAAACTTCTCTTGTCAAATCCACACGCATTTGTAGTGAAACTTTCTTTTATTTTATTTTTAACAAGGTTTGTTAAAAAGACTTTTATAAATGGATTAATATTTTAGTTGATATTTTGCCCAAAGCAAACTGAATAATCTATATCATGGACATAAATATATATATATTAATAAACTGCATTTAGTGGTGTACGTTCTTATTTTCTGTTTGATAGCGTAAAGGTTTAAAATCAAAACTAAATGAATCCCCAAATGCTCAATAACATCTCTGGTATTGTCTCAAATAAAGAATGCAGAGATCTGGGAGATGCATCTGTTCTGAAAATTATTTATTTATTTTGCTCAAGTGGTGATAACGATTTGTTTTGAACCAACATGAGTTCCTCATAATGGTTTCATATTTTTGTATAAAATATTTGACCAGGAAATAACACATTGAAAGTTTTTTTTTAACTCTTAATGAGACTTGAAAACCCCCTTTTATTAATTACAAATTAAATATCAGTTTAAAAACTAGTTATTACTTCATAAATCACATATATTGCATTTTGTTTCAGAGAAAGTTTAATCTTACACCTCCAAGAACAACAACAAACAAACTGTTGTTTTTTTTTTTTTGTTTTGTTTGTTGGAGGGAGGGGGGGTGTTAAGAGGCCTTTGTCATCAAATCTCAGGGTTGGACCCAAGGGAGGGCAATTGTAGAAGAAGACAGGGATTAGCATATGGAAGGTGAGGTTAATCCCTATAATTTCTTACCTTTCCATCTATCTCCTTATGTTTACTTTGTGAGAGGACAATAGTATTCCATTATCCTGTGCTTCACTCTTTTTGGTTGAAGATGACAGTTCTTTTCTCAAATGGGGTGTCATTACTGTGACATGAATTAGACTATACAGAACAGAAAAATAACTATCATTTAAAGTGCTTTTATTCTTGTTTGACAGAACTTTTTCCTACATTCCCGATCTGAAAGTTTAGGCTGAATACTCAACAATAATACACTTTACACCGGTATTTATTATTGGAAAAAGCGTTAAAAAAACAAATAAGGCTGGGAAATTTTCTTTATACTATATATATTAAGAAAATAAGAGCCCTTGTGTTGGACCATGAAAAGTTATTACTACATGGAAAAGTTTGGTTATTTTATATTAAAGGAACTGTGTATGCAGTACTTTAGAAGTTAGATGTCCACAACTAGTGAGACAACAAAATAATCTGCAATGATTTTAACACATTATGTATTCGTCCATAGCAAGAAAACCAGTGTTTACCAAAAACGAACTGCCTGATGTCCCCGTGTGAAAGAATAGTCGTAGTAATGTTGGATTGATTGTTTGTTTTTGTTTTTATCACTAATGCATGTTTTCTAAACAAAAACAAAGCAACTAATATGTATTATTTCTCCACAAACACGTTATGAATCTTGGGCCATGTAATCATCCATAGTCATCAATCCATACATCACAAACAGGTTTAAATGTAACCCCTTCACTGGTGTAATGTTTTGCCCCTACAACCCCAGAGCGAGGTCAGGACTGGGAGTGATATATCAAGAGTCCAACTAAAAGCCAGGGACACCAATACACATAATGAAGAGATAGACACCCATAAAACGCCAGATGTGTATTTATTTGCACATCATGTGAAAGTCAACGAGTGATATGTTTCACAACTCCGAATAAAAAAATATATATATGCTGCAACATAATAGAAACTTGAAATACTGTACTTTTTACTGTCACCTTTCTGAACAAAGTGAATGTGCATTCAAAATGTGAGATGACCACACTTATTTCGTGGTGGAGGTAAATGTCTTATTACTTGTATGAAGTCACTGAGCTGCTTTTAGATTCTGAGTTTTCTCCTATCTATCTCTCTCTTCTCTTTTCTCTCTCTCTCTCTCTCTCTCACTCACTCTCTCCCTCTCCCTCTCTGCCCCTCTCTCATAATTCAACCCAGAGCTACGATTGGAAGCTTCCCTTGAGCACTTTTCTCTCTCCCCACCAGCACTGCCCATGTCCCATTGTAGTTTACTTTACACACTTAATCTTCAACTTTCTTTAAAAAAAAAAAAAAAAAAAAGAGGAGGAGGGGGTGAAAAGAGACGAGAGAAGGGGGAGGTTAGATCAGTGACATCGGTATAGCCAGGAGAGTCTGATGACAGGAGCAGGCAGTCTTAAGAGCGAAGCAGAGAGAGTAAGAGGCAGTGTTGGGGGGAGTCACAGTGATTTACAGTTACCTAGAGCACAGACCCCAGTGGCCTGAAGCCCCTGCGCGCAGCTGCAACCCAGCAGCAGTATCTCTGTGGGTCCAACTCCTAGCTGGATAAGTCTTTCCAGACTCCCCTGTGAACAGCTCACTTTCCCTGGCTCCCTGACATTGGGGAGATGGCGCACTGGCGTTAGGACGCCTGGGATGTGAAGTCTTCTCCTGACCCAACTCACTTCTCCTGCAGTTGCTTCTTCAGCTGGAAGTCTGTGGCCAGACTGCACAGCCTGTTTGTATGTGAGGGCTATTGGTGTGGTCTCACGGATGGTTGGACCTGAGATGGATGTTTCTCCTGTGTAGTAGTAGTAGCTCAGTGCCAGAGAGGAGGTGAGTGGCTTGCAGCAGCCCGGCTGCGACCCACCTTCTGTTGCTGCGGTTCTTGCGTGTGACTCACAGATGATCTCTGGATCACCAGCACCACATGTGTGCTGGAGCTGGGCTGCCTTGGGCTTATCTATTCAAGCCTTTCTCTTCTTGGATCTCGTAAACACAAACTTAAATTGCGCTCTTTCTGCAACATGCTACCTGCATCACACCCAGACTACCCCGGGACCCTGTGTGTTGATTTTGCCACATCCCGTGCAAGGTACCCTGGATATCTGCAACAATAATCCCATCTTCTGTTCACTTTGTCTGACTGTTCCTCCTGCCCAATTCTCCGTGGAGATCCCTGTGGATTGTACTTGCTGGCGGGGTGGATCACCGAGTGCTTGGAGGACGCTGTAATCCAGACCGGGGGAGAAAAAATAAGAGGGGAAGCATTACAAGGTTACTATGCAATTGCGACTGATCTCTTTGTGTCTTATCATTTTGAACTTCTTGGAATACATTGGCAGCCAACAGATCCCTAGAGGGAGGCGACATCGGAGAAGTAAGTGTCCCCACTGCTGGTGCGCGCTGAGATTCACCTGCTGCTCTGCATGTGCTACTTTGTAACCATATCTGCTGGGTGCATCTTAATGTTGTTACATGATAGCAAGCATAGTATATACCAGGGGTACTCAACTCCAGTCCTCAAGCCCTCCCCCAAACAGGTCAGGTTTTCAGGATATCCCAGCTTCAGCACAGGTGGCTCAATCAGAGGCTCAGCCTTTGACGAGCCTCTGATCCACCTGTGCTGAAGCTGGGATATCCTGAAAACTGTGGGGGCTTGAGGACTGGAGTTGAGCACCCCTGGTATATAGGACACCTATATGGTGTAGAACAAGAAAACATGTAGAGATAGAAAAAGAAAACCGGTATCTGAACCTGCATCTTCAGGAGAAGGTACCTAGTCTCAGTCTCACATGTCCCACTCAAGACTGGTAAAGTTGAATGATGTTATTAAGATTATTTTGTGGGTTTTCTATCCAAGATGCATTTTTTTTCATGCTAACAATAATTCTAACTTCAGTAATAGGTGAACAGGAGATCAAAGCCAGTGATACTGGAGATACGTGGGACCTGATAGGTCTGTTACTCTCCTTTCAAAGTCTGTCATCCTCTTCAGAAAAGTTTATTTTCTTTTTTTCCCATTACACTTCCATTGGATTAATTAGGGAGAATATCTAGCTTTGGTAATTGACAAGGTTGAGAGTGAGAGCTACATCATGCTAAAAATTGTTAAGCAAATAGATAATTCGGTAATACAGATATTTAATTTAGGGATCCCTAGTCAAGAGTGGAAACTTATTTATTTCATGTTTGCATTGATTATCTGGTATATCACCATTTTATGTATCTTGCCATTCTAAACGTGTTGTTTATACACACACGGTCATTTTATTAAATGGATTTGAACTAAATGTGCGATTTAAGTTAAAGCATTCAAAGGATGTAGTCGTTTTTGAGCACATAATACAATACTATAATACATTCCCAAAATGTGATCAGCTAAAAACTCGTTACAGTACATTGTTCAACTTTTCACAACACCCATAAAATAGCAACCGCTTCAACAATTGACTTTCCGCATTGCACAGCAAATAACTTCATGTGGGATGCCCTCTGGCACTCCATGGGGTACGGTCACAGTATGAGAGGGTTGCTGTACAAAGTTTTTTCTTTCTACATTTATTTCACACATACATATTGCTGTAATCGTGGTATTAACAAACAGAAAAGAAATCTGCTATGTTATGGTGGCGACAAAGGCAGCTGCCATTAGGATGGGGGCAAGAGGAGCAGGTACCACAGCTGAAAGGAATGGCTTAGCTCAGATGAGTACTTCATTTGAAATCCTGCACTGCTCTGATCAGATACAGATGGAGTTTTTCTTTGTCTTGTTTTGACTGGGCTAGTTAATACGGGAAACATATACAGTTTCACCTTATGACCGATGGATCTATGCAGTTTAAACTCAGATTAAGCACAGACCACACCAGTGGCAGACATTCAGGGGAAAGCAGGGTGTTATCATGTACACACCTCTCTGTCAAGAGTAAAACCTTAGATTGGCGGTGCTTGTTTTCTATTGTAAGGTTATAATGGGTCTCCTACACACCAATCAGTAACCCCCCCCCCTACCCCACAAAAATACTATTAAACCAAGATCCGAAATCCCTAATAATGTGCCTCAGCTGATAGACCTGTCTATAAACAGTGCTAAATGAATTGTGTACATTAAACCCTGAATCCCAAGCAGGGATACAGATACAAGAATACAATGCAGAGCTTTGGCACTACACGCGTTAAAATTATTTGCTCAGCACATCTTGGTGATCAGTTGCAATTAGCTTGTAATTGGAATGTCTAACTCCTGGTTTGCAAATCCCATTACATATGAAATCATTGCATGAATGCCTCTGAAATTCCCTTACTGTAACTAGGATCCCATTCATACAAGATGTTTGCACTTACCCCACCACCACATATTTAGTAACTAGATATCTGATTTTGTTCTTGTGTATTTCTTGACACACTCGTGGAGGAGAGTTGGGGATTATTATTTGCCCCAAATATTTAAAGCAACAATCTGCTCTCTTCACCAACAAACATAAATTGCTCCTGTCTTTTTAGAAGCAATTTTGCTGCTGTTTTTTGCAGACCCATCCTTTCTAACTTCTGTCCTTTATTTCTGGAGACATCCAGATTGTGCTGAAAACGTATCTCCCTGGGAGGTTAAAATGGCCACTGCCATTCACACCCATGAGGACGGGAAGCTTCCATGGTTACAGCTGATGCTTGTGAAATAATAGGTGACAATTTAGCAAAAATAATACAATTTAAGAAAACAAATAGTTAGAAATAGATTAGAGTTAGCAATGAACTATCGGTATCTAAATTAGGGTTTCATTATTGTTTATTTTATTTATTTATTTTTGGGGGGGGCTGCTTTAGTGACATACAGTATCTGCAAATGTTCTGCATGAACCTATTTGTGGAAAGGTCCATGTGTTATCCTGAGACTTGGTTTCCACACTACCAGCAGCTCAGCAAGAGACCTCAGTATGTTTCTCTGAAACTACTTACAGATGGTACATGTTGGGGTGGAAAGTGTCTGCCTAAGTGAAATTGTGCCCCCCAGCAGGAAATACAACTTGTTTCTTTTAGCTTTTACTAACTGATCAGATCACTAGACTTCTCCTTATTAAGCATCTGCAGCTGCAATGTTTTGGTGGCGATAGAACTATCTGTCCCACGCAGATAAATTAGACCGGTTTGGCTATTTTGTACTTAAAAGTGGTTGTTGAAATCTTGGATGTTTTAGAGCAGGATGTTCGGGTTTATGTAATAAAATTAATTTGTTTGAGAATAAAATACCACATTATATATAATTACTACTGTATATCCTTATAGCTTGTTTGTTATTAACTCTATATATCAGTGCGCTTTTAAGTACATTAGCAAAGTAAAACCGTATTTGTTCCATAATTTAAATCTCTACACAATGTATCATTCCCCACTGTGGCTACAATGCAATATTCATTCTAGATTGCTACTGTTTGAAGGTGTAATATACATTTTTGGTGCCGTTCTAATTTTCTTTCAAAGACATATTAAAATGCTCAAATATAAAAACATTAGAAACTAATGGCAGATCTGAACCACTTGACCCAACAACTCTGCTCATATTCCTATCCACTATGAGACCTCAGAAGTCATGTTTTCATATTTTGGATAGCTTTGTGTCAATACCAAAGGAACACCTGGGGGTGGAGGGGGTTTGTGCACATCCATCAAATATATACTTCACTTACTTTATATCATCCTAAAAAAAAAACAAGTGCTAAATGGTGTCACTTTCTCAATTTGTATAAAACGAAATGAATATTTTGGAATGTTGTGATGAGGGGTTGTGAGGTTTGAGTAACACATTGAATGGATTATGGGACATATTTACTAAATTGGGCAAAGAGATAAGACATGAATAACACATACATGGGTCAGAGGGTACTTTATGGGTTTGGTCATTATGGGAGTTTTTAGGGGGGGGAGGACTTATATAACCACTTTACCTAAATATGTTTTCCAGAAAAATGTAATTAAAAAATGCTGACAGTTATAGGGGGATTTAATAAGTCAAGGTTATATTATACCAAGATGATGGTCCATTTGGGGACTGAAGCGTCGGGTTCCTGTGTGTAATGGGTCAATAAACACCCTCTATTTTGTCTGGTGCAGATAATTAGACCATTCTGGTCATTTCCTCAAATTGGATATTTGTTTCCTATCTAGCACAGACACCCTCTGCAGCATACTTAATACTAAGTGTGCAGCTATGTTCTAAATGTGTGTACATACACGCACACACTTTGCAAAAGACAGGCACGCAGGAATTTGAAAATAATGAACAATAATTTGTATTCCATTGATTAACGTTTCGATCCCTATTGCAGGGCCTTTCTCGTGCAATGGGACCAAAATGTTGATCTATAGAATAAAATATATATTTTTTTTTCATTATTTACACATTCCAATTTTTTCCAAATATTGTGTGCTATATTTACAGTGCACCCAGGCTCGCTTTCCACTTGTTTAGCGAGCACCAGCATTTTTGTATGCTATAATGCTGTATATATTTTAATTTTATAAATGTTTGGAACATTTATTACTTTAAATATATTATCACCATTGAAACCTGCATTCATGGCGGTGTATAAAACCTGAGTATTTGGAAGGAGTGGATAAAATGTGCAGTTACAGTTACAATCTGCCACTCTAGTACCATTAACTGATAGGGTTATGCTCAATTATGGAAGATTAGCACCCTCTAGTGGCAAATCTTGGAAGCAGCCTCAGCTGTTGAGCCACTTGGAAAGTAATTACAGTCCCACAGGATCTGTTCAGGAATGCAGTAGGGCGCATAGGATGGTGTTTGTGATTGACCAATCTCGTACAATTATACAACAGACTAAAGCTTGTGCTGCATTGTTATTTCATTTTACATGTATAAATTTGGTCCTCAACTGGAATAACATTTGTATACATCCCTCCCAATTTTTCCTGCAAGATACAGCATATGCTTAATTTTAGCAGTCAATCCACAATAAAACGGTATCTTGCATTCGTAAACCTTAGCCTCTTGTTTGCCTGAGGCATTGACGTGAGTCTGTGTTGCAATTATTTATTAAATCCCCTAAATGTGCTTTTGACAAACCCACCTGCAATTGTTAAAAAAATATTTAGCACAATTTCTTAAATTCTTAGAAATCCTTTACTAATTCATTTAATCAAGAGAGGAAAAACAACAATTTCTTTGAAAGTTAAGGTATTACAGTGACTTAATGAAACATGGATGAGTGCTTAAAACTCCTCCTCTGCTTCATCATTATGCCCTAATGGTTAGAGATGTGCGATTTTTTCGCCCCCTCTCATTGATTTGGATCCGCCTCGGATTGTCCGGTTCTTGTGGCCCACGGATTTCCGCAGTTCGGTTTCAAAATGGCAAATCCGCAATTACAATTTTATTTATTTTAGAGAGCAATCAGACCTCCATGGCCTGATTGTTAAAAATCCGCACACGGATTAATCTACGTGGGGAGGGATCCCTCTCCCTTTCCGTGGATTAATCTGTGTGTGAATCTTTTGCACTCCGGCCACGGATTGTAGAATCCACAGATCGGATTCTGAAACATCTGTCCGGATTGTATTCATTGGCGGATTTATATTAATCCTCACTGTTTCTCTTATTTATTTTAGTGTCCAATCCGCAGAAGGATATTAGTGGGGGGGGGGACAGATCTGGTCTAAAAAAAACCCAGAGAAACTGTTCTGGACTGGTTCACCATCTCTAATAATGATCTCAAAGTCACCAGCTTGTTTGGGACAATTTTATTTTTTTGGCATGTTATATTTGATATCATGATAAAGAACTAATGTCAAGCTGCCAAGTTTTATCCATATCAAAGCCTTTCCCAAAGTTATAAGGATTTAATGCATAATGCGCTGTCAAACCAAAATGTCTAGCACTGACATGCTAGACATAACAGTGCAAAATGAAAATTATATGTGCAGATTGATAATGTTTCCGTGAAACATATTGTAGAGAAGTCCTTTAGAAATCTGCATTTAGCTTTACACTTCCACAGACAACCAACCACTTCAGTGTTGGGTACCCCACTTCTATTTAAGTATACTTTCAGTAAATTAAGCCTGTTTGCTTTGTAATGAGCAGATTTAAATGAAGGGTTAAAACATTGTTAGAAAAGCACACTTATCAGTGTGATGGGTAATAAGTATAAAAGAAATAAATCGAAAACCAATGTGGCTAAATAAACAGGTAGGGGGAAATGGAAAAGAAGAGACAGGTGTTTAGATTCTTTAAGTTAGAAGGGACGGAGACATCGTTTCAGAATTATAAGCAATATAACAAACATTGCAAAAGGGCAATCAAATTGGCAAAAATGGATAATAAAAAAAGGATTGCAATAGAAAGTAAGATCAACCCTAAAAAGTTCTTTAAGTACCTTAACAAAAAAATTAGAAAAGAAAATATAGGACCCTTTCAGTGCGAGATGGGCAGGCAGATTATTGGAGATAAGGAAAAAGCAGATGTATTAAACAAATTCTTTGCTTCTGTGTTTAAGGAAATAATTAATTGCAATAGTAATGCCACGACCTCTATATTAATGAACAATTGGTTAACTAAGGAAGAAGTTCATAGGCAGCTTGATAAAATTTAAAGTAAATAAGGCACCTGGACCCGATGGCATACATCCAAGAGTCCTTAAGGAGTTAAGTTCAGTAATAGCTAAACCATTACATTTAATATTCAAAGACTCCATTTGCATGGGCTCAGTACCACAAGATTGGTGTAAAGCAGATGTGGTGCCTATATTTAAAAAGGGACCTAGATCACAACCAGGGAATTACACAACTGTAAGCCTGACATCAATCGTGGGGAAGCTATATGATGGTTTAAAACTAGATAATATTCAGGAATACGTAATGGAAAACAGAATGATAAGTAATAGTCAGCATGGATTTATGAAAGATAGGTCATGACAAACTAACCTTATTAGTTACTTTGAGGAGGTGAGTTGGAATTTTGACCAGGGTTGTGTAATTGATGTGGTTTACTTAGATTTTGCAAAGGCCTTTGGTACGGTTCCACATAAGAGGTTAGTGTACAAAATAAAGCAAATTGGATTCAGCACAAATATTTGCGCATGGATTGAAAACTGGTTGAAGGATAGACAACAGAGAGTTGCCAAAAATGTAACTTTTTCAGGTTTGGCTAAAGCTGTGTATTTGGATGAAAAAATGGTGCTCAAAATCACATGTGTACTCTGTCCAAAACTTTGTTAGTATAAGTTCATAAGTGTTCAGGGAGCTCTGCATTCGTCCACAAAGAGATAGTCCATATGTGTGTGTGTGTGTATGTAACCTGGTCCCCCGGTTCCTCGGTGCTTCCCCCTCCCCTCCTCTTGCCTCCGGTAGCTGTGGGGACAGTAGCAGGTTGCTAGGGAGGTGAGCGCATCGCCAGAGACCCACAGCGAGTGCAGTACAGGGCACCGCCATGATAGGAAGGCTCGCGCATGCGCAAGATGAGCCCAGCGGCCATTAGGAATTGCACATGCGCAGTGAAGCACCAGCAGCGGCCATTACAGTGAAGGGCTCCGTGGGGACTACATTTCCCAGCAGACACAGGGGCAACTACAACACATGGCCCACAGCAGCCAATAGGGCGCCCAGAATGTCCTGCAAGGAGATACAATTTGCCCGCTCAGGGAAGCTCGCCAGTCAGAAGCAGGACAGCAAGGGGATAGGTAAGGTCCAGGGAGAAGTGCTCCACTGGACTAGGTCAGAGTATTCCCCTTCAGGTCCCAGCTAGACCCCAACCATCTCTAGATTGTGGTGCTATAGGCAGGTGAGGTTTAATAAAGATAAATGTAATGCATTTGGGAAGCAAGAATAAACAGGCGACTTACAAATTAAATGAGGATAAATGAATGGAGTCCTTAATGGAGAAGGATTTAGCAGTGCTTGTAAACAGCAGGCTTAGCAATATTGCCCAAAGTCATGCAGTAGCTGCAAAGGCAAACAAGATCTTATCTTGTATTAAACGGGCAATGGATGGAAGGGAAGTAAAAATAATTATGCCCCCTTATAAAGCATTAGTAATACCACACCTTGAATATGGAGTACAATTGTGGGCACCACTCCTTAGAAAAGACATTGTGGAACTAGAGAGAGTGCAGAGAAGGGGATGGATAATCTGATTTGTGAGGAGAGATTAGCAAAATTAGATTTGTTTACATTTGAAAAGAGGCGTCTAAGAAGCGATATGATAACTATATACAAATATATTCGGGGACAGTACAAGGAGCTTTCAAAATAATTATTTATCCAAGGGCAATAAAAAGGACACAGGGTCATCCCTTAAGGTTGGAGGAAAGGAGATTTCCCCAGCAACAAACGAAACATGGGAAGGATGTTCATCCAGGGAGTAATCTGATTGCCAAAACTTGGAGTCCGGAAGGAATTTGTTTCTCCCCTTTTGAGATATCATTGGATGATATTTCTTTTTTCAACCTCATCTACTATGTAACTATGTATGTTCTGTTAGCAAAGACGTCACATGTGTGCTAAATTTGCTATTATACAAGTCATTTTATACAACGAATGAGAGGGTAAACAAACGGAGAGGTTTAGTAATGTACATACAAGGGATGTTCAGATTAAATAGCTCTAGTTATGCTGCCTAAAAAAACAAAGCTACAAAGATACAACTGGTGAACTATGCTGTAACTACAGGTGATTTCATCCCAAAGCACTATTGACATATGCATTGTACTTCTCCAGCAGAAGCATTCTACTGAAGCAATTGTCTTTGAAATTGCATTGCATGTGAATGTAAATCTTATATGAGGCTTATATAAAACTAACACATCTCTTAATAGAACAGTCCAATCATTGCTGTCGCAGTGCATGAGCTAAACCTCCCAAGCCGCAGTTCCACCTAGAAGACAAGAAAACCAACACCGCTTTAAAACGTAATTTAGTAAGTTAAAACAATAATCACAGTAGAAGCGGAAACTGAATTCATCTTGTACATAGTCATTATAAATTGTCCTTGTAGGTTATTAAGCTGCAATATGAAGCAATACTGAGCATGGTCGCTATGCTCACCTCCTTTAACTAATGCTGCTTGTACTAAGGGAACTGAAAATGAAATCCATATTGGAACACTCCAACAATAACAGCTTACAGTATTGCCCATTTATTATTAATCTCATTCAAATTCAACATAAGACCAGCAGAGTAGGAAATGACGGTCCTGCCAGTTAATATTGTGAGGAAAATAGTATTTTCTCTAAGTGACAGCAGTTGTACTATTATACATTGCACCACATTCATTTTAAGGGGCAATAAAAATTCCATCCCCACTCCTCCAGATCTCAAGCAGGCCTATGCAGGGGCTTCAAAAACATGCAGGTGACACTTCTGTCCTTAAGTACAGAATATCTTTAAAGATCCTGGAAAGGTAAGGAAACATTAGCTAGGCCATTCAGGTGTGTGTGTCTGTGCGTGTGTGCGTGTGTGCGTGCGTGTGTTTTAAGTTATGGTGGGTGAAAAAGGCAACAAGAAACCTCCACCGTATTGCATATAGCAAATAAAAAGATCACTTGTGAGCACATTCACATGTCTTAGGCAGGTCTGCAACCCTGCCTGTCACCATTATCCCCAGCATTCAGTGCTTCCACTGCAGCAAGGGATTCTGGGAAATTACAAGCAAATGAGCACACAATGTGTCACCTTTTATCTGAAAACCAATGTTACATGGAGCCCATATAAGCAAATGTTCTGCTGTTCACACAGCTTTTAAGCACAGCATGGGATTAGATGCAAAGCCAGTCAAACATGCACGCACGCACGCACGCACGCACGCACGCACACAATCGTTTTCACTTCCAGGTGGATCTGAAATACACTACACAGCACAAATGCACTACTCATACAAATTTGAAATAATATCAGAAAGCATATGAAATATGTTTATATGAAAATTCATAGAAAAGTTAAAGGGCATTCATTTCCATTGGTTTACTGTACATTAGTTCTAGGGTCTAAATGCATCTTTAAGTCTTGGCGACCGACAGTGCCTACTTCCACAAGGTATCTTCGAAATATGGTGCAGCTAGAAGAAGCCTTCCAGCTTTGTAAATGAATTTCAACCAGACGCAGTCTGATTTCCAGAAGGTGGCTTGCTAAATACGGCGGTTTGGCATCTTCCAGACAGAGTTGGAGTTCCTTGCCATACCATGTCTTCTGCTGTGTTTAGTTAACTCCCCCATAATGTTAATTTAAGAGGCTGTATACAAATGCCTAAGCTGAGCTGTATGAATCAGTTCATAAAAACATTGTTTTTAATAATAATTTTTTTTTAAGACCGTGTAGATCAAAATTCTGTTACCAGACATGTACCAAATAATAAATACTAATATTATTATAGCAGTAACTTCTGTACATATTTAACAGATTTCAGTTTTCATTTATAAAGCCTCTTTTTAGATTTATACTTTGGAATTCTTAAACAACTAATCCACGTGAATAGGCCCTTAAAAGCCAATGGATTTTCAAATCCTAATAAAACCCTTGAGCAGATTTACAGCTCATCCAAAGGAATTACAAGGACTGATGATATATATAAAACATGTATATAACTTCATGTAGGCAGATTCTAAACCAAGCATGTTTGGTTTATAAATCTGTGCTTCACACTTTGGACATCAGTAACTAATTTATAAAGCAGGGATTTACTGTAGGATACATGATAAGTAACAATGCCCATAAATGGCTATACAACTTGCTAGTTGTCGCTTGCCTGTTTAACCTCTTCTCTGCTACAAAGTACATCAGTGCTCCTGAGAGCTTTAAAAGCTTGTAACATATCAACTGCTTGTTGGTCCAATACAAGCTATACCTCCCTCTCCCTCCCTTGTTACTATAGGAATACGGTGCTAACAGATCAAAGGAGACACAAGCTGGTGTTCTCACAGTATGTATTTTTAAATGAGTCTAATAAAAAGTAGTTCATGATAAAAGCTATTATGCCACAAATTATACTGTAGTTGTTCGTGTAAAGCATTTTACAATGTTTTCCAAGGGAATGCTGAAGGTTTCTGCAACATATTGAAGGAATCTACAATATTTAAAGGATTTAAGAATTATAGGAATGGTATTGACCAAAGTCATTGCATAAAATGTCCCTTCCCGTGTAACTGGAGTCATATGGGAACCTATTTTACTAAAGTGCCTATTTTACTAAAGCCTTGGTACTTTAGTCAACTTGGTGCATCCTCTATTCAGGACACTTCTGACACCAAGTAATAATCTTTATGGGTTAATGTAGCAGTAAAGCATTTGAATGAGAAATGCAAACTTTTTAATAACTGGATGTGATGGTCATTAGAATGGAGGAGAAAGGTGAGAACGTTAAATCATCAATATTTTTAGATGCTGTAGGAGAGAAATGATTGTATATTTCTAATAACTTTAGGCTTGAAGGTACAAGTATGAAGATAAGTGAGATACTAACCCAATTGGAGGAAGCTTTTGAAAGATACACATTTTTACATGCATGCAAAAAAGTGATGAAACCGTAGAGCAATATGTTACTAAATTAATAAAACTACCGTAAGTAAGACCTTTTTGATTTTGGTGAATTGACAGTGATGAGAGATTTAAAAAAAAAAACATGTTCAGGAAGAGACTTCTCGGTGAAGCAGATCTAACCATCTATAAAGCTCTCCAGATGTGTAAGACAGAAGAAACTAAAATGACAAGCAAAATAGTTTTTAGTGTGTTATGATTTTATTTGGATGTTAATTGAAACAATGGATGTATTATGCTTTGTCGTGGAAATCAATAACATTTTAAGCTACAAAAAAAAAAAATAACTGAATTCAACAAAAGGGGCTATCCATGTTCAGGACCACTGACGGGGGGACAGAAGGGCCAGGTGACTGTGGGGGGTCCGGCAGCCAGCGCTGCAAATTAGCCCAACCTCTGATCAGCCTGAGCCGGTGCTGCAGATTAGCCCCGACCTCTGACCAGGCCCGGCTGCCGGTCGAGGTCAGGCCTCAGCCCTTCATCAGATGCAGGCCTCTTCCTCATTGTGTGTCCCACGCCGAGCTTCCGACCTCTGGCGGTACGCGACGGGCCCCTCCTGACGTCAACCGCCGGAAGTAAGCTGGGCCTCAGTTTCTGGTGCGCATTGACTTTGGAAGTTGTGGTCTTTTTATATGTATTGGGTTGGAGTGGGGGTCTTTTTATATGTATTGGGGGTTGGGTGCTTTTTATATGTATTGGGGTGGGGGGTCTTTTTATATGTATTGGGGTGGGGTCTTTTCATATGTATTGGGTGGAAGTGGGGGTCTTTTTAATATGTATTGGGGGGTTGGTATGTATTTTGTGTGGGGGGATTGAGTGGGAGTGTGGTAATTGGCGGAAGGTGGGGGCGAGTGAGAGGAGAGAGGAGGTGAGGGAGTGAGGAAAAGGGGGAGTAAGAGTGAGACGAAGGGGAGATAAATATATGCGAGGCGGGAGGGGGATGAGTGAGGAAGAGGGAGTGAGACAGAGAGGAGAGAGTCATGGGAAGACGGGGGGAAATAGAGGGGGCTCGCGGGGTGTGAAATTAGTGGGGGCTCGCAATACCGCTGACACCGGGGGGGGGGGGAGGGCGGACATAACTCTAGTCCTGGACCCCGGGAACTCTGTCAGCAGCCTTGTCCTAAGAATAATAGAAGATGGTTAGAAACCCTCACAACAAAAATCAGTATCACTATGTATCTTTGCAGATGTCATAGTAAAAGGGTATCTTGATGAATTTCCTCTGCAAGTGTATGAGTTTACTAGAACTGCAGACAGGAAGATGTAGTGATACAAGGAATACTTTTCAAGGGCAGTAAGGTTGTAATACCAATGAACCTTCCAAAAGAAATGGTGGAAAGGGTCTATGAGGGTAATTTGGGTGTAGAGACGTGAAACAAAAAAAAGTGTGAGAAGTGATATGTTGGCTTCAAATAATTCAAGACATTGTTAATGTTGCAGACAACTGCAGAGCCACTGAAGCCTCACCCTGTTCCACAGTGTGGATGAGAAGATTGGCGCTGATTTATTTACCCGGAATGCAAAGGACTATTAGTCATATACAGTATTATTATTCTTTGTATCCAAAAATGTGCACACTACGCAATACTAGTAGCAATGCTGTGGTACTGTAGCAAATATGAAGGGCATATTTGCCATACATGGCATTTCAGATGAACACTTCAGTCATAATTGGTCATCATTTTTCAATACTGCATGTAGTCAATTTGCCAGGGATTGGGATTTTTGTCACACAACATCTAGTCGAAATTACCATCAATCAAACAAATTGGTGGAAAGCTCAGTCAAGACAGTAACAGACCTTGGAAAAAAATATTAAATGCAGAGGATTTGGATAGAGCTTTATTAGTTCACCAAAGGACAGTGGCTTTTCTCCAACCCAATGGTTGATTAGGAGAAATGAAAGATAAGAGAGTTGAAAGAATAGCAGCAGAAAAAGAAACCAAAATATTACTTTGGCAGAACCGCTCACAAAATTCCAAAGCTGAAGTTTGTCTGCAGAGTCATATCTCTAATGTTTGGGGCCAGAGAGGTATCATCATGGAACAAGTACAACCAAGGTCTTGTGTAGTCCACACAGACCAGAGAGACACATTTCCGAAAAAGTGAAAGGACCTAAGGGTAATATATGAAAGTCCAAACACACTGATGGCCAAAGAAGACTCTTCAATTATACATGAAACAGATAATGAGGAGAAAGGCATGCAACAGGGTGACAACTTGGATTCATCTGAAGGGCCAACATTAAGAAGATTATTGATGGACAAACAGTGGTCAAGACTTCAGAGTAAAACAAAGTTGGATATGATCTGAAGAATAGTTTGTTTATAAATGCATAGATATTGGTGTTTGGTTTGTTTGTTGACAGGGAAGATGTATAATGTAGGAATTGGCCCTTATAGTGAACAATGTGATTAATGATGGATCCCTAGCAGTGTCAGGTGGAGTTGTCATGTGATGGAACTAAGAAGATGGTGTGCTCCACTAGATGGCTGTTACATGTTATTCAAAAGTTTATGTTTAATTTACACCTGAGGTACCTGGGATATATGCTGATAAAACATGCAAAGTATCGCACACTCCCCCATATATTCCCCGCTTCCGGAATATATATTTGATGCTTACCCAGAAGCGGAATTACATCACTGATAGCCCCATGAGGATCCCTGCGCCAGACCTTTCTTTGCACAAGTTCTAGCGACCTTTGTGAGTTGTATTCTTATATTGTTCATTAATAAACCTATTTTACCGATCTATGCTATGAAGCCCACGCTTTCTATTTTTGTTAGTATATATATATATATATATATATATAAAAAGCAATGTAGATATCAGAAAGGCCTGGTGCTAGTCCCATAAATAATGTAAAGAGTACGTTACCATCCAGCAGAATAGCAAAGAGAGACAGCGCTCAGAGAATTATTTTGCTGACTTACCTCTGAGTCTCTCTTTGCTGTTCTGCTGCCCTGCTGGATGGTAACGTTATATATATATATATATATATATATATATATATATATATATATATATATATATATATATATATATATATATATATATATATATATATATATAAAACAGTGAAATGTTAAAACCACTTCTGATTTGGTTTCACAGTTTATTTTTTAATTCTCCCAGGTGTGCTCTTTTTGTGCACAAGGTACATATAACTGTCAAGCAGAAAGTGGAAATGCTCTGATTTTTAAAGGAAGCCAGGGAGGAGGGGGTGGGGCTACAGGTGTGAGTAGTAGAGCTCCAAAGTATGCTGTGAGAAGAGCATTTCCCAACATCTTGTTTAGTTCAGTGCTAGAGCTGCTGCCCTGAATTGTGAATCATTGATGTAATTCCGCTTCCGGGTGCGCATCAAAGTTCCCCTAGGAAGTGCTACAAAGAGTCCCAAGCACTCTACACTTACAGTTTGAATAAACACCTGGCAAGTAATTTCCTTTATACTTATCCATTTGGTATTCAAATTATTCCACCACTCTAGCGTCATACCGCACTGGTGTTGTATAGGATCTTTGTCCTCTTTAACGTGGCAGTGTAATTTATCTTTTTGTTATATACAATAATACAAACGCGGGAGACCCCCCAAAATTATTATTTATATATATATATATATATATATATTCCACACGAAGCCAGTCAGCACACTAATGTAAAGCATAAAGCAGATGCTTGTCATATAGAAATCCAAACAGCATATTTACCAGCCCAAAGACCAGTAAAGGAGACAGCACACTGCATGAGGTAGTCCAGAAACAATTGTATTGAAACAACAGTTACACGATAGCCAACGTTTCGGTCCCACAGGGAGACCTTCCTCAGGGCCGTCCTTTACTGGTCTCTGGGCTGGTAAATATGATATATATATATATATATATATATATAGCAACTGTAAATATTACTGTATGTTCATTTGCATGTCTTAGACAGGTCTGCAACCCTGTCTTTCCCCATTGTCACCCAGCATACAGCGCTTCCACTGCAGCAAGGGATTCTGGGAAATGACATGCAAATGAGCACTCAGTGCCACCTTTTGTCTCAAGCTCGTATTACACAAGCCAATCCTCAAGCCAATGCATGCTGTTTTAAACACAGCTTTTAGACAGAGGCTGGGATGAGATGCAAAGCCATTGGCTTGTGTAATACGAGCTTGAGACAAAAGGTGGCACTGAGTGCTCATTTGCATGTCATTTCCCAGAACCCTTGCTGCAGTGGAAGCGCTGTATGCTGGGTGACAATGGGGAAAGACAGGGTTGCAGACCTGTCTAAGACATGCAAATGAACATACAGTAATATTTACAGTTGCTTTATGCTTTACTGTGGAGGGTTTTTGTCACTTTTTTTACCCACCATAACCTTAATGACAGTGGTATATATATATATATATATATATATATATATATATATATATATATATATATATATATATATATCAGTACATTCACTATCCCCATTTATGCTAGTGTTCGTTCATTCCTCACATATGGTCACCTTTTCCCACACCTTTTGCACTCCCCCTTTTTTCTTTATCAGTCACCCCTAATTTTTTGGGGTGTCTCTGCGTTTGTATTATTGTGCTGCACTCTGTATCATATTTTATAATCTTTCTGTGCATATCTGCATTCTGCTACTACCATTATGATTACTCATTGGGACGCCTCTTGGTGCGCATGCACGATGCATTAGATATACTGGCTTACAGGTGTCCATGACAACCCGATGATGCGGGGTTACTGACCCACTCCAGATGTCATCATACATGCCTTTTATTATGCCTGCCTACTAGCTTGCTTACATGCTGGCTTTGCTATGTCTGCTATTTAAATGATTAAACGAGCCACCAATCAGTAGGTCTCCAGGCGCACATGCGCAGTCCACACTACGTTGTTGAAAGACTGTGTCCATGACAATCCGATGACGCGTGGACATGGACGGGTCTCATAGGGCATTACTTTTACTTTGTATGTTGCCTATGCATGCGCATGTGCTGACTTGGCCGTACTAGCAACTATATTAATACACGAGCCACCAATGAGAAGGCTTTCAGGCGCGCATGCGCAGTTAACCCATGTTTGTTGACAAACGGTGTCCATGACAACCCGATGACGCGGGGCAACAGACGAATAGCTGGGAAGGCACACGCACTGTAGAAGGTCCCCCTGGGGACCGAAACGTCGCGCATATGTGTGCATTTTGGACACAATAAGCCACTTTTTGTGATTATCTCTTGTGCTGTGCCGGTATATTGGATCTCTAGGGATCCTTACAGACTGTAACTATTTACCACGCACCACACCTGCCTCTGCTGAGGCCTTTTTTTCAGTATGTTCTCTCTCACTCTCACTCTCTCACCATTGCCCTGTTCATTTTTAAGGTTAGAGAAGTTGCTGCACAGCAAGCTCTATTATGGAAGGAAAGCAAAACTACTAAGAAGGACAAACAGACAACATTATTGAAATATACTCCTCCTCCATTAACATTACATGTTGCTCCATTCACTTATAATAAATTAAGGCTTTGCTAAATCGTACTGTAACTTAAACAGGCATGAAAACAGTTTAGCAGATTAACCTTCAGCATGTTCCTGTTTATTCTCAGCTACTTGAGGCACTATCACCATAAAACTTTGCATGATGATATCCTGTAGCTGACAGCCCAGGAACAGCAGCTCAACAACTCATCTGCTGTTTGTATAACAAGTTCTTCTTTTCCTCTCTAGAGTAACAAAGATTCATGCACATGAACAATATATAAGACAGAGAATGCGGGACAGAGGTGCTCATTTAATATAAAGCACTGGCATTCTGAACGAACTGTAGTATAAATGTGTCACGGTTGTGCTCACCACAAACCAAGACCGGATGCGGGGCTGAGGTGGGGTTATATAATCACTGACCTGAGACCACGTAGTCGGATCCGGATTGCGCAGTTCATAGTCATACATAGCAGGGTTGGGACTGGAGAGGGCAGCGTAGTCAGTGGACGAGCCAGGGTCAGGATTGGAGACATCAGGGTAAACGTTATCCAGGCGGCGTTTCGGCAACAGGTAGTCAAGTAGATCCCTCTTCAGCGTAATAGCGAAAGGGCGGGAGCGGGTTCTGCGTGAATGGCGTCCGCAGCCCATTATACCGGTCTCAGCAAGGAGAAGGTGGACCGGAGTGGGCACACCGCCAGGCAGCACTGGTAAACCAGTGCTTCAGCACAGAAGTCCCAAGCTGGCCACTACGAAGGGACAGAGCAGCAGGCCACTGGATCCCAACAGTAACCTCTGCTAGGGGTGAGTGCAGCAGGTTGCAGAATCCAGGCAGGCAGAACTCAGGCCTCTGCGTAGAGAGAAGCAGCAAGCCTTCGGGAAACAGGAACACAGGTCTCTGCGTCGAGAAACAGCAGGCCACCGGAACCAGGAACTAGAGACGAGAACTAGAAACTAGAGCGTAGCGAAATCATTAGTAACACAGGAGACAGCCAGATGGCTTGTGGCAGAACACATGTAACGTCCAAAAGGAATTATGCTCGGCAGAGAGGGATTGTGGGAATGCACTAATTAAAGGTCAGCGGGCCAATCTCAGAAGGGGGAGTGTAAGAGCATTCTTCCAATGAGAGAGCACAGGCTGGAGCTGCAGTAAATAGCTTGCACAGCTGCTGTAGATACCAGGGGGAGTGTTCCAGGACTGCAAGGCAAAGGTAACCAGTAAACTCAGGTGTGGATTCCTTACAAAATGTACTCCCACTTTGATATCTACTAAGATGTTTTTTTTTGTCAAACCTAACAGCAAATGAACAGGTCCACGGACACCAAATCCAAGCTCCCTCATCCCTCCAACCCAATGTGTTTCAGATCTTTGGGCCTGAATCTCCCGACAGGTGCCTACCTCCTTCAATGCAGATGTAGGGCTTTACTGCAGATCTAAGGCTCCTTGTTATCATCGGAGGTGGAGATGGGCAGCAGGAGAGCAACCGCTTCTGATCTGCAGTTAACCCCTGGGGACCCTACATAAACGATGTGACAGATTTCTAGAGCAAATTATTGTGTTCTAGTTAATAGGCACCTTACATTTCATTTAAAAAGTGTTTTTTATCACACCAACAAATGAGAATAAAAAGCAAGGACTGGATCATTATCACATTGATGACATCAGGTTAGAATTTTGGTAATTTAAGTCATTGTACAAAGTATATCTATCATTTCCTTCAAAAAGTGATAATGACTGGGCCTGTATTTACAATATTTGTTTCCTGTAGTACACCCATGGCAATGTATTAGTTCTTCCAAAAGTCAACATACTGTACAGTGGGCATTTTCACTTGTTTTTTGGTTTGGGTTAAAAAAAAAAAACTAAAAAAACGTGTTTTGATTTGCCAAATCAAGTTTGTTTGGTTTTGGTTTTTATTTAATTTTTTAAAACAAAGCATGGAGAAACAAAAACTCTCAAAATAGTTTAGAAATGCTAAAACAGCCCATGAAAGCATGAAAACATGCCCTTTCCCTCCATGGCTCTGGATAATGTAAGTCTGGCTACATCTGTAGGTTTAATAATACTGGTGTCAGCATTTTTTCCCCTTTGCTTTTGGAAGAAGGTTTACAGGAGTACATATACCACAAATGAAAGAATAAGTCATTTAAATGATAGAATAAGTCATTTTAATAGCATTTTTGCTGAGAACTACCCACTTAGCATAGTTGATGAATCTTGTTAATATATTTAACAAGACAACCAAGTTATCACTTGATGTGTAAGTTCTATATTGCATTCAATGCAGTGTAACGTTGCATGGAGCAACATGAAAACAATTGATGGGAATATCCCTAGCAAATTGCAATTGACCAAAAAAATATATAAGTTGTTCTAGTTTTACTACTAATATCTGTTGTACTCCACAGTAGTCCTAACAGTAGTAATATCATTTTGAGACCGTCATTTAATAAAACTACATATAATGATCATGAAGTGGCGTCAAGAAATAGGAACAAGTAGTCTGACATAAAATAAGTATGGATAAATCAAGACATGAAATAATCATTGGTGATTTATGTTGATCATTTGTCTAAGGACAAATTGTATACAAATATTCCAGATCAATAAATAGTCCCTATATGTATTTGAGGGAATTTTGCAGTGATTCCTATAGATTTAATTTATTGGTATTACGTTACAGTTGATCAGTTGAAAGAAAACATTCTTGTTTGTGATTCAGGGCAAAAATTAGATAAAGGGCCTTATTCTGAAAGCCTCGATAAGGCCCTTATCGAGCACTTATCGATCAAATGGCTACTCGTATTCAGATAGCCTCGATAAGTGCTCGATAACGATGCAAAATTTTATCATCATCCGAAGTTCGCCAACTGAGCGGCGATCAGCCGCTTATCGACCATTTTCGGAGGGTTGATAAACTTGCGCGATTCAGAGACCCGCTAGTAGGCTGTCGCGGCCTATCGCAGCCCTAAAAGGCGTTCTTCTCCCCAAATCCAATTCACACAAAACTTCTGGTAAATTGGTGGGGAGATGACCTCGATGAGCCGCGATGTGTCGGGACTTAGAAAAAATCAGGCCCCTTTCCGGCCTCGGATTGATGCCGTGGGTCTCCGGAGCTGATAGCCATTAATAGCAGCTCCGGACCCCCCCGGCATGCATCCGAGGCAAGAAACACTCATGTACAGCAACTTCATTACCTTAGCGGCTAACCGCTAAGGCAATGAAGGGGTTAAACACCTGTGCCAGGCTTACTGTAAAAACATACAATACAATACTGTGGCTAGCGGGGGTGGGTAAAGAGGGAATTTGTCCCTTCGTGGCTGTTTAGGCATTGCGGGAGGTTGCGGGGGGAGTTAACCCCTTCATTACCTTAGCAGTTAATACCGCTAAGGTAATAAAGGGGTTAACCCAACCGCTACCCACCCGCAAGGTCTAAACACCCATCCGTAGGGCTAATACCCCCTTCACCCACCCGTGAGGCCTAAACACCCACCCCTGACTGACTATACCCACCCTATACCCATTGAGTTGTATAGTGGTACATCATACCCATATAATAATAATATGGGCATGATAAGCCTCTATAGCACTCAATGGGCACCCTAATCACAATACAGTAATACACAATACACACAATAATAAAACGTAACTAAACTCCAAAAAATCACACGTCACTAAATACAAACAGTAGCCAGCTAATCCAATCAATACAATCAAGAGCAACATCAACAATGAATTAATTAAACCATTAACCAATCTAAACAATTAATTCCGAAATCAACTCAAAATGAATAGTAACACTCACCAATCTAAACAATGAATTACTACAACATTAATGAATTTAAACAGTTAAATAGAAAGAAAGAAATTCTAACAATATCTGAACTAACCATAAAACACATTAGCTAACATAATATAACATTAAATACAAATGAACACCAATCGCAAACCTTTAATTACATTAAGCATGAAAAAACAAACAATGACATCCACATAATACATGAAATGCAAAAAAGCAACACCAATACCAAGCGAGAAATGCCCCCCAAATATTGGCATAATAATGTATTAATCTGTACCCTAAAGAGGTACAGATTAATATATTATCAGTCAATGTGCCTCCCCCAAAAAATCAAAAAACACATCCAAAGATTAAACCTGTAAAAAGAAACATTTACAAACATTGAATATATTACTTACCATTAGAAGCGGTGGAAAAATATGTTGTATGGTGCTCAATAGAAAACAGCAAAAAACATGATAAAATCTTGAAAAAATGGATTTAACCCAATAAATGCAGGTAACCAATGATTCCGAAAGATGTAAACTGGTGAACTATAATCCCACAAAGCACTGTAGTAAGGATACAATAATAGTTTAACACCTGCCGGTGACCAGTAAAACGAACATCTATTAAACGGAATAAACTTGAAATACAAAGTCCAGTAACATAGTGGATAAACTGGAATAGACTCACATGGGGATGAATATCCACGATTGACAGCAAGTCCTAGTATGTCCAGTAGTCCATGGGTTAAATGTGCCTCCGTCTGTGGAAGATACACTGAGCAAAAAGAGAGAGAAAAAAACGGAGCACTATATCCAAAACTGGTTGAGCCAGAACAAAAAACAAGGATGCGTTCCCATAATAAAAATTAAAGCTTATTTTAATGGAGCAAGAACAAAAAAAACACACCAACGCGTTTCGGACTCACAAAAGTCCTTTCTCAAGGTGAATAACTACTAACCCATGAGGAGTGTTATTTATATGTAATACTGACCAGTGCACGCCAATCGCCGCCATTTCCGCATACGTCACATAACGGGGACGTCATACATCATCACGCTTGAGCGCGTCACGCCCCCGCATGAGGCACAGCTCTGGAACGCCGACGGAAGGAAGTGGCAGAGAAATACATCGATAAAGAGATCACTGCATCTCAGTAGTCAATGAGTTCAAGTCGCGACCGCCGTAGGTAGTAACCAGCGTGTGACATCAACGCGTTCTTGAACGCGACGTCACTACGTAACACGTCGATTGGCGTATGTGCGTCACTGGCCACCATGCAAAGAAAACACAATCTATAACACTCCAAATGGACAAACATCAAAGGAAAAAAACAAAAATACAAAATACAAAGAATATATGTGAAACACATTAAAAGACATAAAGAACATATTAAAAAATGATTTAGTAAATAATTAATAAAACGTTAACAAGACATCTTTTGACATCAACCATGAGTTTGGTAGTAACGATGGTTATGCATTGGGCAATATGATGACAGTAGTAGTTATATAATTAATTAAGAAATATTTTTCTAATATCTAATACATAAATTATTCTAACTGAATTCATTAAGACCCATAATGCATACAAAAATTGAGAAACTGATAAGTTAGACCGGTAGCAAATATATTATAAAAAAACATTTATTTAAGAAAAAGATTGTCTTAAAAAACACATTATTTAACTATATGGTTTACCAAGCAGTATCAAATTATGGTTGTCGATACATTCTGGACAATATTACATCACATGAATAACATTAAATAACATGTGAGTTGTCCAGTGACCTATAAGCCAAAAATGTAAATGAAAATGCTTGGAAATGTGTCTTGTTAATAAACTGACATCCTGTATAGAGCTTCTGAATATAACAAAAGATTAAACAGAGTTACATATTTCATAACATTCAAACAATATATCATATAATTTGAAAGCAGGCAAAAGAAAGAAAACAAGAAAAGAGAACAATCATTGTCAGGTATCAAAAAGTAATGGTCCTATGTCCCAATCGGAATTTAAACCATGGGGAGTACGTGTTTGTAACAGAAAAATCCAAAATAACTCTCTTTTATTAAGGATATTAAGTCTATTACCTCCTCTTGTTGGACATGGTATGTGTTCTATACCCTGAAACGTTAGATTGTTAATACTGCCCAGACTATAGTTTGTAAAGTGATGGGACACTGGATGATTGGTATCTTTTTTGATAATGAGACGTAGATGTTCAAGGATACGGACCTTCATACTCCTGATGGTCCATCCAATATATTGTTTACCACAGCCACATTTTAACAGATAAACCACAAAAGTGGTGTCGCAGTTAATAAAAGAGTTAACACGAAATTTGTTACCCGTTCTTTGAGAAGAAAATTCGGAACATTGTTCCATATATTTACATGCCTTGCATTTGGAGCAGACAAAGCTACCCCTGGGTAAACTATTGGATGACTTTTTTTCTGAAGAAAACATGCTAGCGGAAACATGATTGGCGATGGTTTTTGCCCTTCTAAAAACGAATCTTGGGCCTTCTTCATAGATGGATTGTAAGACCGGATCAGCAGCTAACACTGCCCAATGTTTTTTAACTATGTTTTTAATAATTGTGGCCTGATTATTGTGTTGTACAATAAAGTAAGGGGATTGAAAGTTTTTTGCTTGTCTTTTTACTGAACTATCCAAGAGAGTGCTTCTATCTATCATCTGTACCTCATGAAATGTTTTAATCAAGTCTTTTCTTAAATAGCCTCTAGCTTCAAAGCGCTCCATCAGATCCATGGACTCAGCAATGAAATCTTCATTGTTTGTACAAATTCTTTTTAGTCTGATTATTTGGCCTTTTGGAATTCCTTTTATGAGTGATCTGGGATGGCAGCTGTCAGCACGCAAAAATGTGTTACGTGAATTAACTTTACGAAACACCGTGGTGGTGATATTTTTGTGCATACCAATTGATAATAATAAGTCTAAAAAGTGAATATGGTGAAAATCTGTAAGGAATCCGCTCCACGGTTTACTGGTTACCTTACCTTGCAGACCGGTGCAGTTCTGGAACAGCTTTCCTGAGGTTTGCTGCAGCCTGGATTCACTCAAAGCAATACACACTCCCTCTGGTATCTACTGCAGCTGTGCAGCCTTTCATTGCAAACTATACTTGCATTCACTCATTAGGGGCAGTACCTTCACACCCCCGCCGGGGATTGGCCCGCTGGCCTTTAAGTATTGCTTGCCCATAATGCTCCTTGCCGAGCATAGTCCTTACTGGATGTCAACTGTTTTGCCACAAGCTCTCGCTTGTTCCCCTTTGCTGATACCAGGTCACGCCCTGCGTCCTTCAGCTTCCTTCAAGCCGTTTGTTCTCCAATGCTGATTCCAGGTTACGTCCTGCATCCTTCAGCTCCCTTCAAGCCGCTTGTTCCCCTGTGCTGAAGCAGAGATTCGTTCCTGCGTCCTTCAGCCTCCTGGATTCCTGCACTAAGTAGTGGTTTCGTCCCTGCGTTCTGCAGTCTCCTGGATTCCTGCACTGAAGCGGAGGTTTCCCTGTATCTACAGCTTCCTGGTTCCTGGGGCCTACTCTTTCCCTAATATAGAGAGGCCGTGTCCTGGTTCCTGCGCTGAAACAGTGGATTCCCTTGCCCGCTCAGGACTTTTGCGCTGTAGCACTGGTGCACCCGTGCAGCAAGACGGTGTGCTATTCTGGTCTGCCTACCATCTCCTGTGACCAGCACCATGGGCCATGGTCGTCGCTCGCGCAAAGGCCAACCCCGCGCTCCTAAGCTGAAGCGGGGTTCTCCTGACTACATGTTGCCGAATTCTTGCCTGAACAATGTTTATCCTGACGTCTCCTGTTCTGACCCTGGCTTGTACAACGACGACGCTGTCTTCTCCAATCCTGATCCTGCGACATATGACTACGAACTGCGCAATCCGGATCAGCCTGCGCGGTCTCAGGTCGGTGCTTTTACAACCCCACCTCAGCCTCGCGGTCCGACCCTGGTTTGTGGCGAGCAGAACCCTGACAGTATGCTCGGCCACACAAACTCGGACCCCGCTGAGGTGTGGGTTGGTAAGTTTTTTCCTAAAAACCTGTCCCAGCCTGTAGACCAGTCCCAGTTTGAGAATAATTATTTGTGCGATATAATACCTCTGATGGAAGATCCGTTTATGTTGGAGGGCTTGACTCCCTTGCAAAAGAAATGCCGTAATAATCTGGTTTATAAGGCTTACTGCCTCAGAGACTTAAAACAGTACCTGGCCCGTCTTTTGGCCATTGCTAACATTGCTTGCTCCCCTGATTCCCCTTTAACTGGGGAGGAGCTGTGTCCTGTGGAACTGGTCAACGCCTGTAGTACACTCAATGCCCTGACTTTATCCTTGGACATTCCTATAGTATTCCCGGAACCTTCCGTCATGATGGCTCTCGCTCACGAGACGCTGCATTTACTTTCCCGTGCATTAGATGATTGCTTGTTAAAACAGGATCGTCTCTTAGCCGCTCATGCCGTCGTTTGGCGGTATCCCTCGGCTACCAGTCCTGTTGCTAAACCGGGGGACGTATCTCTCTCTCCGGGAGATGACCAAACAGAACTATTACCAATATCTCCCAACGTAGTAACTGCCACAGTCCCAAGCTCTGATTGTATGCCTGGGTTCCCTGACACTAATGATATGTCTACATTAACCCCTGCCGATCAGTCCTGTGAGGTCCCCTTGGAGAACACATATGTGTCACTAACTAACACTAAGGTTCTTGTATCAGAGAATAAGTCCCTTAGTTCTCCTATTTCTAGCTTTGAATCCCTCTCTCTAGGTCTTGAGGGTTTTCCAGCTTTAAACTCTGCTAGACAGTCCTGCGCGCTTTCCCCGTCAGAGAAAGAATCCCTAAGTTCTGTTCCCAGGGTTATTTCTGTATTAAGGGTTGCATCCCTTGATTTTATGACACTTCAATAAAGATTGGATATTTTTGGCCAGACCTGTTCCTCATTTGGATCGCGGTGCGCTGCATCACTCTCTACTTTGCTGGACTACATTCTCTACAGCAGCACGCGATGGAGGGGAGACTCTGGTGAAAGCAGTGGTACAGTGAGTACTCAGGGCCAACCCAATGAGGTGGAGGAGGCTGTCTTTGGACTACCTACCCCCACCTTCAGGGTATCTGGTGCCCCAACCTTTGAATACTCAAATGCATGTATTGATAATAATCAATATCCAGATTGTACTCCCCTCTTTCCTGTGTATAGGACACTACTGAGCACCTTAAATCACCCTAACCTTATTTCTGTATTAACCTCTGTGGGGCAGCTCTCTGAGTTTCCTTTGGTAAATCCCTGTTCTCTGTCAGCCACGGTCACGCCCCTAGCTTCAGACGAGAGATTCCTGCTCTCTTCTAATACAGAGAAAAGGTTACCTATGTATTACTCTCAGGCATTGTCTGCATTAACCCCTGTAAATTCTTGCTGCCTCCAAGTTAATGCCTTCGTTGTAGCCTCAGAGAATGAGTCCACAAGTCAGACAGCAGAGGTTGCATTGAGGGATTCCCATAACCGTACGGAGTCTCTAGATATTCTTTGCTATAAATCCCCTGCTTCAGCTCAAGTTTCCGCAGTTTCGTCTCCGGAGACTTCGGCTAAAGTTCTGGTTCCTGTTAAATGTATTCAGGAGTCAGGTTTTTCCCTAAGCTTAGTCGCAGAGTTCCTTCTCCCGGGTATTTCACTGAACCAGCCTGTCGCCCACATAGCGGTGATCCCTGCTTCAGCGCATAGTTCCCACATTATGGAGTCTGCAGTAAGTTCTGGTTTCCCAGACATTCCTTACCAAATACCTACTTCAGAGACCAGTACAGTTATGATTAACCCCCGTGTACTGTCTGAGTTCTCCTCCTCTTTAAGCTTAGGGTTAAAGGCATACAGTAGTCTGTATGTCTCTCCTGGGGTTCATATTGTGTTCCCAGGAATGTTTGCGGACGCACGGTTTTCTCCCAAAAGTGACGCTTTTTCATATAGATCAGTAAAAAGCTTGCATACTGTTTCCCTTTTCGCTGAATTGTGTCTTACTAGTTTTGAGACTCTGAGAGGTAATGATTCTCCTTCTGATTCTGAGGCTCTTTCTATAAGGGGTATCCTGTCTGGGGGCTCTCCTGATTTCTCTCTCCAGGCTAATCCTTTGGGGATCAGCATATCTGCGATCACTCCCTTAGTACTGTCTGAGGACACCATGCACATATTTCAAGTCCTGGGGTTTAAATCTGAGCTTTTTAGCTGTCCTGCCTTTGCTGAAACCCAGTCCCTCAGTACTGTGTCTAAATATGTCCCAGCAAACATGGGGTTACTCGGGGGGGAGATTAAAGCTCCTGTCTTAAAGGGTATTTTTTCTCACATGTCCAGCAAATTTAGATTCTCAGTAAGTGTTTCTATGTCACTTATCAATACATCTGATTTTTTCCCTAATCAAACCCAGATACCCTCACTATCGGTTAGGAGTCCTGTGATCAGAGATTTTGCACTAGAAAACACACCAATTCATGTTTTTGTCAGGTTAGGTACCCCTGTGGTTAGGGCCATTGCAGTTTTAGAGAGGACTCTTTGTACTCCTAAGGTGCATGTCATTAAGAGTTTTCATAGTTCATACTTGCTGCTTGTTGATTCTCAGGGCCCTGTCACTGAGGTACAGACTTCAGCTTCTGATGTTAGCTTCCCTCCCACCACTACCCTGGCTCTGCCTTTTTCTCAAGCTACTGATTTGAAGATCCCAAGGACTATTCCTGATTCACTGACAATATTATCTCCCAATGAAGATTTCCCAGTATTGGAGAACTCTACTGTTGTTTGCTTCTCTGCTCCTGCTAAACCATGGTTTTGTCCCTCGGAATTTTCGGTTGCCCCTGTTATTTCCTCTCAGTTGGAAATACTCTGTACGTATCCCAAGATTTCGGTCCCTATGCCTGGTTTACTGCTTGCCTTGTCACCTTCCATACCAATACCGGGAGATGCTTCTAACCAGCCTATACCCTTACTAACCATTACCTGGGAGCCTTCTAGGGGAAAAATTCCTCGCAAATTCCAACATACAGTGGTCAGCCAAGACTTTTTCTGTTACAAAGTTTCTCCTGGTGTATTCGATCAACTATCAGGGCCGCGGATCCTAGATTCAGGTTTCTTTATTAAGGACTGGGCTTTCAGTGGGGGTTCTTCTACCGTTTTTGCTCTGGAACTCTCTGGTTCTTCACAGCCCTGGATTTCCAAGACATTTTGCGAGGCAAGCCATGTACCAAGGATGTTTCCTCCATCAATCTTATATCCTAGAACTGTACTCACCAAAGAACTGCTCGTTTACGGATGCCCTTTCTACCTAAAGAAGTTTAGGAACAACTCAATGTCCCCAAGGCCCATGGATGGTCCTGTCTGGCCAAAGTTCTCACCGGGGGGTGGGGGTACACTAAGGACTAATCATGAGTCTCTGGAGTACGACTCTAGCCCCAATCCTAGACGGTTCAGCAACAATTCCCGGGCCTCCAACTCTATGAGTGCTCATGTTCGCCCGGAGGTCTCGCGTGAAGGGGGGGGGGTACTGTAAGGAATCCGCTCCACGGTTTACTGGTTACCTTACCTTGCAGACCGGTGCAGTTCTGGAACAGCTTTCCTGAGGTTTGCTGCAGCCTGGATTCACTCAAAGCAATACACACTCCCTCTGGTATCTACTGCAGCTGTGCAGCCTTTCATTGCAAACTATACTTGCATTCACTCATTAGGGGCAGTACCTTCACACCCCCGCCGGGGATTGGCCCGCTGGCCTTTAAGTATTGCTTGCCCATAATGCTCCTTGCCGAGCATAGTCCTTACTGGATGTCAACTGTTTTGCCACAAGCTCTCGCTTGTTCCCCTTTGCTGATACCAGGTCACGCCCTGCGTCCTTCAGCTTCCTTCAAGCCGTTTGTTCTCCAATGCTGATTCCAGGTTACGTCCTGCATCCTTCAGCTCCCTTCAAGCCGCTTGTTCCCCTGTGCTGAAGCAGAGATTCGTTCCTGCGTCCTTCAGCCTCCTGGATTCCTGCACTAAGTAGTGGTTTCGTCCCTGCGTTCTGCAGTCTCCTGGATTCCTGCACTGAAGCGGAGGTTTCCCTGTATCTACAGCTTCCTGGTTCCTGGGGCCTACTCTTTCCCTAATATAGAGAGGCCGTGTCCTGGTTCCTGCGCTGAAACAGTGGATTCCCTTGCCCGCTCAGGACTTTTGCGCTGTAGCACTGGTGCACCCGTGCAGCAAGACGGTGTGCTATTCTGGTCTGCCTACCATCTCCTGTGACCAGCACCATGGGCCATGGTCGTCGCTCGCGCAAAGGCCAACCCCGCGCTCCTAAGCTGAAGTGGGGTTCTCCTGACTACATGTTGCCGAATTCTTGCCTGAACAATGTTTATCCTGACGTCTCCTGTTCTGACCCTGGCTTGTACAACGACGACGCTGTCTTCTCCAATCCTGATCCTGCGACATATGACTACGAACTGCGCAATCCGGATCAGCCTGCGCGGTCTCAGGTCGGTGCTTTTACAACCCCACCTCAGCCTCGCGGTCCGACCCTGGTTTGTGGCGAGCAGAACCCTGACAAAATCATAATTGGGAGGGAGTTGGAATTTTTGTTTCGCCCATATCCCATTATACCCATCTTTCACCATCTCCCAAAGATCCATAAGACATTGGTCTCCCCACCTGGGAGGCCAATTGTCTCTAGTATTGGATCTTTGGGAGATGGTGTTTCAAAATATGTTGATCATTTCTTACAAGACATGGTGCAGTTATTACCCTCATACATCAAAGACAGTGGTGACCTCCAGACTAAATTAAACTCCATCAGATGGGAAAGCAATTTCATTTGGCTTACCCTTGATATTATATCACTGTACACGGTTATTGTACACGATCATGGGTTGGCAGCTGTCAGATTTTATTTACAACATTCTGACTTATCACCGGCACAGAGCACTTTCATTCTTAATGCAATACAATTTTAACTAACACATAATTATTTTATGTTTGACGGTGATTTCTATCTCCAAACGCGTGGTACAGCTACGGGCACTAGTTTTGCCCCCTCCTACGCCAACCTTTTTTTAGGTTGGTGGGAGTCCATCCACGTGTGACGCCGGCCATCTTGGATTTAGTGACGCCATCTCAAAGGCATATGAAGCACAGCCATTCTGATTGGCTGGCATCATTCCCTTTAAGTGACGTCATGTCCCCAAAAAATTTTTTAAGTCGGAACATGGTTTTAACAGCCAATCATGTGGCTGTTAACCATTTTGAGGCTAAATGTGACGTCACAAGCCCTATTTAAGGCCGTGACGCCTCATTTGAGCCCAAGAAGCCGACGAGACAGCATCGGCTGGGATTTAACATGGGGTATTTTGGATTGACAGATGAAGAAAGAAGATAAAGAAGAACAAGAAATGGTGACAGATGAAGATAGAAGAAGGTGATTAAAGAAAGAAAAAAGAAGATTGGGGTACCTGAGCCGGATCTTCATGGCGGCTGGCATCTGATGCTGTTGGAGGCCTTCAAGGTACGTGAGCTTCCTGTTTCCCCGGGAGTCGGAGGGCCACCGCTTCTAATGGTAAGTAATATATTCAATGTTTGTAAATGTCTCTTTTTACAGGTTTAATCTTTGGATGTGTTTTTTGATTTTTTGGGGGGAGGCACATTGACTGATAATATATTAATCTGTACCTCTTTAGGGTACAGATTAATACATTATTATGACAATATTTGGGGGGCATTTCTCGCTTGTTATTGCTGTTGCTATTTTTAATTGCAGTTTATTATGTGGATGTGATTGTTTGTTTGTTCATGCTTAATGTAATAAATGCTTTGCGATTGGTGTTCGCTTGTACTTAATGTTATATTATGTTAGCTAATGTGTTTTATGGTTACTTCAGAGATTGTTTTAATTTATTTCTTTGTCTTTTAATGGTTACATTCATTTGGATTAATTCATTGTTTGGATTGGTTAGTGTTACTATTCATTTTGAGTTGGTTTAGGAATTAATTGGTTTGATTGGGTAATGGTTTAATTAATTCATTGTTGATATAATTGCTTCTATTGATTGGATTAGCTGGCTACTGATTTTATTTTGTGACGTGTGATTTTTTGGAGTTTAGTTTTATTACTGTGTGTCTTGTGTATTACGTATTGTGATTAGGGTGCCCATTGAGTGCTATAGAGGCTTATCATGCCCATATTATTATTATATGGGTATGATGTACCACTATACTACTCAATGGGTATAGGGTGGGTATAGTCAGTCTAGGGTGGGTGCTTAGGCCTCCCGGGTCAGGGTGGGTTAACCCCTTATTGACTATAGCGGTTAGTAACCGCTAAGGTGATTAAGGGGTTAGGGGCCAATAGAATGTATATATTTTATTTACGGAGGACAGAGGGACCTGCTGTTGTGGTAAGTATAACTTTATTTATTTATTTTATTTATGCATGCTAATGCAGTGTTTAATAATGGGCAAATAATCTATTATCCATATCTGGATAATAGTTATTTTGCCCATTACTGTACTGTATGGGTTTGGGCGGAGGGGGGGGGGGCGTGTATTGATGTTTTTTTAAATATTTATTAATGTACATGTCTTTAATAGTGTAGAGGTGCAGGGGGTCTCCGGAGCTGAACCACGTTGGTTTTAAGTCCGGGGACCCCCTGCTTCCCGAGATACAGGCCTCTTTATGGGGTGGCGGTATCCCTCTGCATTGAAATGTCCCGCGTCACGTGACTGGGACATTTCCTTGCATAGGAGACACCGGCACCCCATAAAGGGGCCTGTATCTTTGGAAGCAGGGGGTCCCTGGACATAAAACCAACGTGGTTCAGCTCCGGAGACCCCCTGCACATCTACACTATTAAAGAAATGTATATTTAAATAAATAATTTTCAGGCGACATTTCAGCTGGGAGAGGCGGCTCTCTCAGAGCTGCTCTCTCTGCAGCAGAAATTAATCGCCGGTTCAGGCCTTTTCAGAGGCTCGATGCTCTCGCTGGCAGCAACTCGCCCTTTTTGGGCATTTTGCTATGTCTGGTAATCGAGCCTTTCTGAATACCGTGATAGCAACACCCAAAAAAACGGCATTTTATATTCCCTGGCGATTTTTTTTATCAACCCTCTCTGAATAAGGCCCAAAATGTGATTCATATCTCCTTTTTTCTTAGGCTTCGTCCATGGTACGGACGACCGCGCGGACGCATCCACACGCTGCGCCATCAGATGGCCTCAAGGCAGGGATCGCGTCCATGCCGCGTGCGGGCGTGTGCGCGCGAGGCAGGAGGGGGCGTGCAAAGCGCGAGAAATCAGTAAAAACTGATTTCTTGAGCGATAGGTCCGTCACGTGAGTGGTTTGCCCAATGAGGACGCCTCCAGGAACACCCCACATGGCCCAAGTACTATGGCCAGGGAAAACACCCGCTTTCCTCAGCCTCTGCGCGCCTCCGCATGGCTGCACTCTCGATGGACGCAGCCTTAATGAAAACATACAGAACACTTTCTCTGGGGACTTAGCCATTTTGCAATGCTCAGTCTGATCTGATGTAAATATTTATAGTAATCCTTTCCATTAGATATTAAACAAAGTCTAAGTAACAACTCCTAAAGTGATGGCTCTTATTAATGTTGGTTAGACTAGAGCAGAGGTGGCTGACTCCAGTCCTCAAGTGTTACCAACAGGTCAGGTCAAAAGACTGAGCCACTGATTTAGCCACCTACGCTCAAGCAGGAATATCCTGAAAACCTGACCTGTTGGAAGCTCTATGGACTGGAGTTGGCCACCCTTGGAATAGAGCAAACACTACAACCATGTCTAAGAAAAATGGCTTAATGCTCTGCATAGAAGAAAAAAAAATCCAGTGTGAAATGATGACTGAAAAAAGCCAGTGCAATGTGCTGTAATGTGAGCTGCACAGTGTTATCATTAGAAACAATAATTGCAGATGCCGCAGACTGTTATTCTAGCTTGTGATGCTTCACGGTCTGTATAAAAAACGTGTTGGTAAATCACAGAGAAAGAATGTGGACGTTACCCTTTGAATCCGTTTTTATTTTTTTTAATGAGCGGCTTTGATTGTAATCTCCCCAAAAAAATGCATTAAAGTCCACTATTGTCATGAAAAAAAATTATATTGAGGGGGGGAAATATGCTCTGTACCTAGGCAACAATATTCCAACAGATCTTGGAATGCTGCATGAAAGCAGGACTCGCTGTTTAGAGCTTATAATGCTCTGGAACGTATCAGATTCACTTCATTCTCTGTGTGTACATGGCTGTGAAGTGTTTAATGTTTATGGGGACCTCGGAGATGATAGAATGATTAACTGCATACATTCCCTCTTGAACTGAATTTAGAAGCACTGAGCTGCAGAAGTAGCATCAGTAATATAATCAATAACACATTAAAACCAAATTACCAAGACACTTGTGTGCAATTATGAAAGTCTTCATGAGTCAAAATGCTGTTACCCTTTCAGGAACAAGCTTCTTTTTATGAGTGGCCTGCACAATGTTTTCAAACAAATCATAGGGCAAGCATTCATATATTTTATTTATTTCTCACTTGGTACTCTTGCAAAATGTTTAGCTGTCCACAGATAAGTCTGAGGATAAAATATGTTACAGATGGTAGTGCATATGTTATATCTGTGTGCATTGTGTATTCCAATTATGATGATAACCGTGGTGACATTTTAACAGTATTTACTATAGGCTGTAAGCTACATATGTGATTAATTCCAGTATCTTTACCATGAGATATAAGTCATGCTATTATGTAATATCGGGGTTACAAATGACTAACGAGATGTAAAAAAAGCACAAGGCTCATGGGCAATGGTATGGAAGAAATAAAAAAATGAAAAAAGGAGCAGTGTATTGTTAAACAAATGCTAACCAAATGGTGGATTGTCTTTCACAGTGGTTATCAACTTTATATTATTCTGTACCGATCGGTAAAGGTATCTCCATTTACGTGTGTGTAATGTATATATTTCTATTTTCCTGATTTTACTTTAATCGTTGAAATACTCTTAGCATAACTATTGTGTGGATATTTCCTTTTGCTTCTGGCGTAACCCAGTCCCACAGCATCCTGAGGTTTGGAAGGCATGTTTGCAAATAAACCGACCAGAGCCCAGGGACTGAGTCCTGTAAGAGTTTCCGTAGTCGTAAGCAGGCAGGGGTCAGGGCTGGTGGCAGTGGTGCAGAATCCAGGCAACAGACAAAAGGTCAGGGCAGGCAGCAAGGTCGGGGTCACGGTCCGGGGTCAGCAACAGGGAAATCCGATCAACAGGAGAGCCACAGGGATAGGCACGCAACAGCAATAGGCAAGTCACACGGAAGGCTCTGGAATGTGGAAGGCACAGGTACTAGAAGGCTCAGGAACTGGAGCCCAGGGTGGCCAGGAACACAGATAAAGGCACACAGTGCTCGGGCCGTGAATGGGGTCACTGGCTGCTATTTAAGCCCTGGAACAAGTGCAGCCAATAAAGCAGGCTGCCAGTAACCAAAATGTCCACAGCAGTCAGGTAAGGGCGGGTTCCAGCCAAAGCCTGGACTGGAACCCTTACAGTATTGCTTCGGATTTTCAAAACTGAAAGTTGACTTAATCTAGCAGTTTAGATTGTAAATTCAATGTTAACGAGAGAGAGAGACACACAGACACACAGACGCAAGCTCTATAGCGTGAAACTATATGAATGAATTTAATAAAACAAAATAGAAAAACTCTTTTGGGCATGCACTCACAAGAGAACAGTTTTAAAGAGCATCACCAGTAAGGATATACAGCAGGGTCAGGTAACCAGTAAGCGGAAGTCCCCAGCCAAAGGTGCTGTATTATGAAAGATAGTTCTCATGCTGCCAATGTCCCAATAGGCTTATAGGCACTCCGGAGCTCGACCAGAGGATGACAGAAAATACTGGCCGAATCCAAGATGGAAGACGCCTGGCTTCACACTGCGGGACCATCAGTTTGGGATTGCTGGGTAGTAGCAGGGGCTAGCGTGTGTAGGCTTCATCGTGGATACACGACCGAACTCAGGTGACATCAGTGCATCCAACGTGGTGTTTCGTCACATGATGTGACTTTATCATGGCCCCTGATGAAGTCACATCAAGTGACAATTTGGCCCGTATTTTCTGGCATCCTGTGGTCTTGACTAACATGGCTATCACACACTAACATTCTATGACATACAAATGTTAATTTATTTCCCATGCTAATTCAACACTCTAATTGTGCTTTCTGATTTCTGTAGATGCCAAATAATTTTAAGCATTTGGTCCATTCACTGCTGGAATGGGTATAAGCTTCTTTTCATGATGTGTAAAATTCAGAGGTGCAAAATGTTCACCCTTTGTATACTGCTATTTACTCAATTATTGTGAAATGGCAACATTGTCTTGTAAAAATGTTGCACAATGTCCCCAAAAATTTGAAATGAAAGAAAAATGTCGTGAAGCAACTATGGAGATTAACACATCTCTAGTAAAATTCTTTGACCTGACGTAACATTTGAAAGGTGGAATGCCCTTGTTTTTTGTCAGCAGTGAAGGACTTTATCTTGGTCTATATATTGATAGGGAAAAGACTATTTTAACTATGATGTTTTGCAGCTGTTACACACTGAGGCAAAGTTAAGTTGAATCTCTGCCCACACAAAGCAAGACTATAATATTCGGATTTTCGGAAAATGACTACCTGCATAATTTTAAACCATCTGGACTGTGTCCAAGGCTTTACAAAACATTTTATTTTCATTCATCATCAGCGACTGCTTTGACCAAGTATTGAATTGTAAGACTGGGCCAAAGAGAACTGTGCATTAATTTTCCTTACCTCAGAAATCATTGAAGCCTATATTCAATATTGTCCTTCTCTTGGGTCAAAGCCAATCTTGTTGTCACCTGGAAATTCATCATTAAATCAGTAGAAACTCAAATATAATTCTGCATGACATGCTTTGTACATGTTGTTCATGACGTTATAAAGAGACCTTAAACTCTATATTTCTAATTTCTGTTTTCTGCTTGATTGGGAACAGGCCTGAGTTCTCCTAAGTGAAGGTGAAATGGCACATGTTTTAAACAACTCCTGTTTTTAAACAACTTCCTTTAACCACAAAAATGAATGTTCTCTTTCCAGTATTTATTCAAGCCCCATGTAAGATAAAATGCTGCGTCTCCACTTTGTAAATTAAATGAATCATTAAAAGAAGAACCCTCATTATAATTTGACTTCTGCATAGACAGAAGTACCCCTAACCTAATGATGTCAATGTTTTCTAAAGTTGTGATGTTAAAAGGAACACTTATTAACTTGGGCTTGCTTGCCCACTTTTTATTATAATATTTAAAACAAAACATGCTGTGGACTTGGAAGCCGAGGGGATCGAGAATACGCTCCCTGCCTAAGATGCAGTTTGTTTCATATAAATGGGAGTTAAAACATAAATACAGTATGAAACGAAGAGGAAACTTAATAATATGAAAGTGGATGGATGAGATATAAATTAGGAACCTGATTTGTGGGTTTTGTGACATCTTTATGTGGACTAATATAGTTTTTTACAGATACAATTATTGTGTACCGAGCTCTTGTAACCTCAAAGATTTCATTTTATATATAAATAAGACAAGTGAAATATTAGAAATATGGAGATGAAGGAAACATTTTACATTTAAAAGGGGTTATGAGAGGTTGTTTTAGATGTTTGGTTGATGGGGCACATGTGACAGGATTGTGTATCGTTAGTGAGATGTGGCAGGTATTGAGCTTTAAAGAGTTACATGGCTAATTCTAACACCAATATTGAGGGCATAAGAAACACCAAAAACTACATTCGTATTTTTTTTTTAACTATTGATGCTTAATGTGTTATTTGAAAATGATACCCCTCTGCTTTTCTGTTATCTCACCTGCCAATTTACTTCAGACCAACAGTGTGATCTAGTCCTGCCTTTGCATACTCATTTGACCTCTAGTTGGTTTAATATATTGTCGCGACTGAACTATTCATTTCTGTTGGATGGATGTAAAATGGGAAAAAACACTGTCCTGGATCATTGTTACTCACATCACCTAAAATTAGTTGGCTGGTATGTCTCTAACATAAAATTTTAATATATTATTAAAATATGTTTTTACGGATGTCATTAATGGGAGAAGTGTATGGATAAAAATGTGTTACTTTGTATGGAAGTTTTATAAGGTTTTGTGTAAAAATACTGTTGGGCGCTTTAAAAATATTTCATGCACCCACAAAGCATTTTATGTTTCAGTGAGATCTGTATGATTATAACAGAATCCTATTTTATAATATTGGATAGTAAAAAACTAGGCTACAAAATACAAAATCCATGGAAATAGTTGAAACTTCTAGATGTGTCATTGAGCCCTATACAATATGTAAATGGGATAAAAAATGTTCTCCAGGACAGAGTAGTGACTTCACAGCATATTGAATAAGTCCTGAGTGTGCACTTTCATTGTATTTCTCAATTTTATTTTAAAACTTTTTTTTGTCCAAGTTCAATCTATGTCAAATTCAGACAACAGATACTAATCATATATTTGTATTTACACTATATTGATCCAGAGGAAGGCAAACAAAAAACCCCAGTGAAACATCATCTAATGATGTCTCATATAGGGAAAAATAAATTCCTCCCTTACTCCTAAATAATAGCAATCAGATTTCTCCCGGATCAACATGCACGCAACCTTTTCTCCTCCTGGCACGTGGTCATGGACGGCGTGCCCTGGGGCTTCCATCCTCCCATCCTCGGTCTGGAAGTGGGCCTATCCACAGCCTCCCGGGGCTTCCCCCGCTCGGAGCGCTCCCGTCCTGTTGGACTTACCAGCCTCCATGCTACGATCGGCGGAGGCTGGTCGGCCCCCCGCTGACCAGGCTGGTTGGCTTGTAGTGGGAAGAGGGTGTAGGGGGGGGCGAGGCTCAGTCGATAACGGGGTGGTCTTGGGCTATGGTTGCTTGGCCATCTGCTGCTCCTTTTGCCTGGACATCTCACGTCGCACCCATGCTTGTTCGGGCGTGGGAGACACAAGCTGGAGTTAGAGACTGACACCCCGCGGACCCCCAGCTATGCAACTAGGAAACAGATTGTGAGTGCAAACTCTATATATTTTTATGTTGTAAGTATATATTACATTTTGTTACCTATGTTCTTGGTTGCTTTTTTGCAGTTGTTTTACAGATTATCTATACAGTGGTGTGAAAAAGAAAGTACACCCTCTTTCAATTCTATGGTTTTACATATCAGGACATAATAACAATCAACTGTTCCTTAGCAGGTCTTAAAATTAGGTAAATACAACCTCAGATGAACAACAACACATGATATATTGCACTGTGTCATGATTTATTTAACAAAAATAAAGCGAAAATGGAGAAGCCATGTATGAAAAACTAAGTACACCTTATGATTCAATAGATGTAGAAACACTTTTACCAGCAATAACTTGAAGCAATCGTTTTCTGTATGACTTTATCAGTCTCTCACATTGTTGTGGAGGAATTTTGGCCCACTCTTCTTTACAACGTTGCTTCAGTTCATTGAAGTTTGTGGGCATTTGTTTATGCACAGCTCTCTTAAGCTCCAACCACAGCATTTCAATCGTGTTGAGGTCTGGACTTTGACTGGGCCATTGCAACACCTTGATTCTTTTCTTTTTCAGCCATTCGGTTGTAGATTTGCTGATGTGCTTGGGATCATTGTCCTGTTGCACAACCCAAATTTGGCCAAGAATTAGCTGTTGGACAGATGGCCTCACATTTGACTCTAGAATACTTTGGTATACAGAGAAGTTCATGGTCGACTCAATGACTGCAAGGTTCCCAGGTGCTGTGGCTGCAAAACAAGCCCAAGTCATCACCCCTCCACCACCGTGCTTGACAGTTGGTGTGAGGTGTTTGTGCTGATATGCTGTGTTTGGTTTTCGCCAAATGTGGCGCTGTGCATTATGGCCAAACATCTCCACTTTGGTCTCGTCTGTAAAAAAGGACATTGTTCCAGAAGTCTTGTGGTTTGTTCAGATGCAACTTTGCAAACCTAAGCCTTGCTGCCATGTTCTTTTTAGAGAGAAGATGCTTTCTCCTGGCAACCCTTCCAAACAAACCATACTTGTTCAGTCTTTTTCTAATTGTACTGTCATGAACTTTAACATTTAACATGCTAACTGAGGCCTGTAGAGTCTGAGATGTAACTCATGGGTTTTATGCAATTTCTCTGAGCATTGCACGATCTGACCTTGGGGTGAATTTGCTGGGACGTCCACTCCTGGGAAGATTGGTAACTGTCTTGAATGTTTTCCACTTTTGAATAATCTTTCTCACTGTAGAATGATGGACTTTAATTTGTTTGGAAATGGCCTTATAACCCTTCCCAGGTTGATGGGCAGCAACAATTGCTTCTCTAAGATCATTGCTGATATCTTTGCTCCTTTGCGTTGTGTTAACACACACCTGAATGCTCCAGACCAGCAAACTGCTAAAACTTCGGCTTTTCTAGAGGTGATCACACTTGTGGTGATCAATTAATCAAGGGCATTTGATTAGCAGCACCTGTCTGCTACTTAGCATCTGAATTCCTATGGAAGCAGTAAGGGAGTACTTAGTTTTTCACACATAGCTTCTCCATTTTGGCTTTATTTTTATTAAATAAATCATGACACAGTGTAATATGTCATGTGTTGTTGTTCACCTGAGGTTGTATTTACCTAATTTTAAGACCTGCTAAGGAACAGATGATTGTTATTATGTCCTGATACTGTATGTAAAACCATAGAATTGAAAGAGGGTGTACTTTCTTTTTCACACAACTGTGTGTATGTGTGTGTGTGTGTGTGTATAAGTGTGTGTGTGTGTGTGTGTCTTTTTGTGTGGGGGCTGCTCCTTTCATTTATCATGGGCCCCATGATTTCTGTTGGCGGCCCTGTCCTAAACACCCACCCTTGGTCTATTACCCCCTTCACCCAATCCCTCTACCCCAAGAAACAAAAATAAACACAACAACCCTACTACCCACCTCCTCTACCCCCAACAACCCCCCACAACACGTACAGTACATGAATGGGCAAAATAACTATTATCTATATATGGATAATAGCTCTTTTGCCCATTATAAAATCAATCATTAGCCAGCCAGCATAAATAAAGTAAATAACAAGATCTAATCTTGCATTAAACGGGCAATGGATGGAAGGCAAGTATACATAATTATGCCCCTTTACAAAGCATTAGTAAGACCACACCTTGAATATGGAGTACAAATTTGGGCACTACTCCGTAGAAAAGACATTATGAAACTAGTGAGAGTGCAGAGAAGAGCCAGCAAATTAATAAAGGGGGTGGACAATCTAACTTATGAGGAGAGGCTAGCTAAATTAGATTTATTTACATTAGAAACGAGACATCTAAGAGGGGATTTGATAACTATATACAAATATATTCGGGGACAGTACAGGGAGTTTTCAAAAGAACTATTCATTCCAAGGGCAGTACAAAGGATTCTGGGGCATCCCTTAAGGTTGGAGGAAAGGAGATTTCACCAACAACAAAGGAAAGAGTTCTTTACGGCAAGGGCAGTTACAATGTGGAATTCATTACCAATGGAGACTGTGATGGCAGATACAATAGATTTGTTAAAAAATTGATTGGATATCTTTTTGGAAAGGAAAGGTATAGAAGGATATACAGTACCAAATAAGTAAACATGGGAAGGAATGTATTTTTCCACTTATGAAATATCATTGGATGATATTTTGCCGGGGGGGGAGGGTTGTTTTCCTTCCTCTGGATTAATATACTGTAAGTAGGGATATAGGATAATGTATCTGTCAACTATATGTAGCGTAGGTGGATCTTGATCGACGTAAATCTTTTTTCAACCCCATCTACTATGTAACTACGTAATTAATAAACAAGTTAAAAAGCAGGGATCCCAGTACTGATCCTTGAGGTACTCCAGTCAAAACTTTAGCCCAACCTGAAAAGGTTCCATTTATGACAACTCTCTGTCTATCCTTCAACCAGTTTTCAATCCAGGTGCAAATATGTTTACTGAGTCCAATTTGCTTTATTTTGTACACTGACCTCTTGTGTGGCACTGTATCAAAAGCCTTTGCAAAATCTAAGTAGGTCACATCAACTGCATTTACCTGGTCTAAATTCCTACTTACCTCATCAAAGCAACAAACAAGGTTAGTTTGGCACAACCTGTCCTTCATATATCCATGCTGACTGTTACTAAGAATGTTGTTATACATTAGGTATTGCTGAATATTATCCTGTATATATAATAATGGGATATACAGCATGACATTCTCCAGTTATTACCATGATTTGCTCTATTTTTTCTCTCTGACTCTTTAAAATCCTCAGGGTCTGATCTGACGCAAATTACACAACAACTCCACAAATCATTTGCTGATAAAATCATAGCAAAGTACTCCTACAATCCATCAGAGATACTGTAGAATTGTTAACTTGCAACCCTGCCTTTTTCACTGTATTTTAAGCTGTAAAGGTGGCTCAAAATGTTTCACTCAATTTAAATCAGTGTTTTTGTTAAATTCTCAAGCAATCATATTACAAACTGATATCTTTTTAGTGTCATCAATCACTTATGCCTGGATAATGTGGACTATTTGAATCATTAAATGGTGCATAATCACAATTTTACCACAGTTTTCTTTTTTCTTTTAATGAGCCATAGACAAGCATTTTTGGAAATACCCGAGTATAATTTGCTCGTAACCACAGGCTTTCTACAGCACATGTGAACTTCATATTAGTTCACATTCTTCATAAAGGAATATTCTTTTATTGAAATATAATTGGATACTGTATGAAATGTCAGTAAGTGGTACTGCCTCCTAAACAATTGCTCATTATTAGATTTTGCTATAGTGGTTACTAAAAAGGTTCAGGCCTAGGACCTGCAATGTTTTTGTTTTCTTTCCGTGAGGCTACTGACCTGCAGATTTTAAATAAGTTCTACCACTAACCCTTTTAAAATTAGTTGATACCCTCTAAATTATTTTAAATATTTTCCAAATTAAAAAAGTAACAAAAACACTCTACTGTATAGCATACAGCAAATTAAAATATAATGCGTGTACACCTTCACATGTCTCAGACAGGTCTGTAACCTGCTTTTCCCCATTGTATCTTAGCATACAGTGCTTCCACTGCAGCCAGGGATTCTGGGAAATGACATATAAATTTAGCATTTTTGCTTCAAATACATTTTGACATGGACCCTGTAACAGGGATTTATCACTTGCAACGGTGTTTCCCACACCCTCTGGGAGATTCTGCCATTACATGGTATATAGTGCAGGCTACTTGTTGGCTCACAGGATCCTGAGTCGTCTGCCGGTGGTAGAGTGGGGACCTCGGGACAGGTTTCTGGGGTATATTACTCGTCTTAATCTCTGTTGGTACAGCGCCTCCATCTGCTGCAGGTCCATGGATGTGGAGACAATCCCTGCAGGAGAACGTACTTCCACTCCCCCAGATAGATTGCACACCAAGGCAGGAGTATAATGAAACACAGGAACACTTTATTGAATCTCTGCATACACAGAGATACTGCATACTTCTTGGGCTTCACCCTGCGGATGGTCCCTGGACATCCACCCCAGGCCAAGGGCATCCGAGGAGGTCCTTGCTCTTCCCTGACTCTCTAATAGAGTCAGGGGAAAGGACTCACTCCCCCTAAGGGGAGGGGGACAGTAGGTGCCAATTCCAATACACCTCTGTGTGAGTACCTGTCTCTTTCAAGGGGGAAGAGACACGGCTAAATTTAGGAAGTGCAACTCTCTAAGTACAGGCGGAGAAGGTACAAGGTCAGAGACCTAGATTGGGCAGAACACAGGCCTTGTCCCACCTCCCCTGTCACTCGAAAGCTGCTTCGGTGTCGAAAATCCCTGATTGGTCCTTACACTGTCTGCACTGTTACCAGGGAATGCATGTCAGGGATGGCAGACTGGTAGCCCAAACCAGGCATGGCTACACACTGTTGGAGAGAAACTGCCTCTACATCCAGTAGTGTGCTGGTTAATTGCACAGGCAATCAACCAGATTCCACCTGGCTGATTAGTGCTGTTAGAAAAAGCCTTGTCTGAGTAACAGGAAGGAGATTCCTTAGCTCACAAGGGAGCAGACAGAAGGAAAATGAGGGTGTGTCATGAGCAGACCTCTATGCCTGGACCCTCCAGCAGACACCTACCCAGACACAACTGACCTGAAGGGCCACCTGCGTTAAGGTACCACTGAGACTTTGGGGTGATAAGTGGGTAAGGGGCTTTTCCCGCCCCCCCCCCCCCCCATCCTTGCGGAGAGGGACTGGGGAAGTAAGTTAGCCCTTACACTGGGATAGGTGTTTATTGTTTTATGTATCTTTTTGGTTTGCTGTATAGTTTGGAGGAACAGGCAATAAAGCCTTATTTTAATTTTACCTTAAAAACGGTCTCCATTGCATGCCTTTGCACACATCTCTTACAGACCCCTACAAGCTTATGCTTATATTTACAAATGTTTTTAAGAAGTTGCACAGTATCTTGGATCCATTGCATGCATGCAAAGTTTTGAGGTTTATTATTTTGTTGTGCTATTTTGATATGAACGAAACATGATTATGTTGTAAGGTGCACTAGGAGTAATAACTAACATGCACAGAGTTGATCCAATGGATCCAAAGTACCCCAGTTATTGCACTCAATTCATGATATGATAATATTTAGGACAATAATAGCCCTTCAGATAATATCTGATCGGCAATCATAATTGATCAAAATGGACCCGCAAATATAATAAAACAAAATAATAACAACATTTTATTACATCAAAAATATATAATACACGCAATCAAATGAAGTATTTACAATAAGAAATGTATTAAAATTCCTCTCTGTAGTGGTGATGTGGACACAATCACTCAGTTATCTCTGTTCAAACAGTAAATTGTAATATATAGCATTAATTATGCATGTTGATGGATATGTAGAGAACTGAATGAGATTGTAAGGAGACTCCAAATATACATGGGTGAATAGTAAGTGGTGGCCTACTATGCTGATCTATAATGTACAATACGAGTTAATAATACTGTATACTCTATTGTAATGAGCATAAATGCACACATAGCAACAAACATCTTAGGAACTCTAGTCACCCAAAAGAATGGTAAATATAGGATAGCTCAAGATACAAAAGATACTGTGTCAGCATGCAATGATGTTCTTAATGTACTGTATGTAAGTATCAGCAAAAAGGCAAAATCAATATGATAAATTGGAGATAGAGACACTATTAATTGTCTCTAGTACTGAAATGTTCTCCAACTACCACATACTTATATGGAATAATAACTGATACATATTATACAGTGTAGTAGTTAACAGAACGAAGCTTCATCCAAATATAAATACTTGAGTGTCCCTAAATATATAGCTGCTCTAAGGCCACTCTTAACCTCAGCAAGTAATTACAGAGGCTCTACACCTACATATGTAAGATTGATAATAGTGGTGTAGTGTATAGCATGTATTAATGACAACTCCTGCGTGGCTTAAGCATAGGGATGCAATCAGATGACTACAATAAGCAGATACAACACAATTTGGAAAGAGGATACATACATGCCTCTAGATCATGTGCACTCCGTTTGTAAACAATGCTCGTCGAGAGGCTGCGTCTGCCAATAATGAGACACGACTGCGGGATTGCTCCCCACCTGTATCTACTATAAGTAACAGATATATTGCAGCACCGCAGAACTTTCAAAGAATTATAATAGTTGCCAAACAAATCGTAGTGGCCACGGAGGACCAATAAAGGAACTCAAAGGCCCATATACAAGCTGTACTCCTGAGTCAGTCTCCTGCAGTCAGTCTCCTGCAACGATCACCACTTCACAAGCATCACATAGTGTGACGTCTTTCTACCGACATATGTTTCACTAGTGACCAGTGCTTCATCAGGGGGAGGAATCTAAAAAGCTGCTTCATTCACTATAATATATACAAAAAGGAATTGAACTGGTATTGTCTCACTAGCCAATAGTAGCAGGACTACCACAGTGTGACCAATCACCAAGGGTTGGTCATATCCTGTGAGAAATGTCACAGGTGTTTATATTAGGAGATAATTACAACAAATCAGAATTGTTACATCTGCAAGTTTGAAAGAGGCCTAGAATACTGCATAGACACCCATTGTAATCATATTTAATTTAGATAAATATGAGGTATATATCTCCCCTAAATGTAGCAATGGTACCATTACAGTTGCTACCATTTAAATTAATTACATACTAGTTACTGATACATTGTCCCATATAATAGTATAGAAATATCCCAAAAAACATGTTGGTTTCATAAGTAGGTGTAGGAATGAAAGCCCCTAGGATGATCTGCCCAAATGGTCAAAACAGATCCTGGCTTTATTTAAGCTATATACCTGTATCCCAAAGAAAAAAAACCCACAAAATAAAATGAAAATAAATAAATAAACATTATGTGGGATACCAGTAATTGTAAATCAGATAGTTATTTATATCGTCACAAAAATTAAGAATAAATAATGCCCACATTTAACCCCTGGGGACTTAGTGTTTATAGCTGAAATATCCATCGGCATTCGCGTTGGAGGAGATGTTTGTCCCAATCTCCTCTACGTTGCCCGAATGGAACATGTGCAATTCCCATGAAAGTCAGTACTTTGCTGCCACCATTGTGTGCAGATAGCACATGTTTTGCTACTGGCGTATCAAGACAGTTTCTAATGGTCCCAATGTGTTCCAAAATCCTTGTTTTGAGTTGTCTGTGGGTCTTGCATCTTGAGATGTTAAGGGCCCTGTGATATCCTTTTTTAACTGAATTTCTACTGTAGCCCCTTTCATAAAATCTCCTACTCATGACATCAGCCAGATCCTTATATTCCTTCAATGTGGAACAGTTGCGGCGTAACCTCAAAAACTGTCACATAGGGATATTGGCTATTGTGTGTCTCAGATGATGGCTTCCGCTCTGAGCAAACTATTTGTAGATGTCGGTTTCCTAAAGATATTTGTTTGTAACCTACCATCTTCCGTTTTGAAGATTGTAATACAGGCATACCCGCATTAACGTACGCAATGGGTCCAGAGCATGTATGTAAAGCGAAAATGTACTTAAAGTGAAGCACAACCTTTTCCCCACTTATCGATGCATGTACTGTACTGCAATCGTCATACACATGCATAACTGATGTAAATAACGCATTTGTAACAGGCTCTATAGTCTCCCCGCTTGCGCACAGCTTTGGTACAGGTAGAGAGCTGTTATTGCTGTTCAGGACGTGCTGGCAGGCGCATGCGTGAGCTGCTGTTTGCCTATTGGGCGACATGTACTTACTCGCTAGTGTACTTAAAGTGTGTCCTTAAACCGGGGTATGACTGTATCTAGGAAATCGATTCTATTCGTCTGGACCTGATAAATCAATTTGAGGTTATTTTTATTCGTATTAAGGACACTAATTAATTATTTTAGTAATACCTCCGAACCCCCACACAGAAGTAGAATGTCGTCAATGTACCTGACCCATAAAATGACATGTTCCGTATACTTTTCCTGGGACTCACAGAAGACCACTGTCTTCTCCCACCAACCCAGATATAAATTGGTATAGGTGGGAGCACAAGTGGTCCCCATAGCTGTGCCCTGTACTTAGTTGAACAATTGATTATCAAATAGGAAAAAATTGTGTCAAGGTAAATTCTAACAACTCCATAATAAAATCATTGTGTTGTCTGGAGTTTATACTCCTAGGCTTTAGGAAGTGTAGTACTGCACTCTTTCCAACTGGGTGCGGAATGCTAGAAAACAGTCTCTCCACATCAAGACCTAACATGTAAGTAGTTTGATCAAGTGTGACGTCTTCCAGTTTTAGTAGGGTGTCTTTTGTATCCCTTAGATAGGAAGGAAGTGCACTTATAAAAGGACGTAGGATACGATCTAAGTAAACACTAATGTTGGAGGTCAAATTACCAACACCGGATACTATTGGTCTACCCGGTGGTGGGAACACCCTCCTTATGAACCTTAGGTAGGTGGTAAAAGGTTGCTGTCCTTGGTAACTTAATGGACATGAAATCATGTTCACTTTTGGATATTCATTTTGTATCCAGTCCTTCTTTCAGAAGACTTGATAGCTCTTTCATAAACTCTATTGTGGGATCTGCTTTTAGAATGCTATAGCATTTCTTATCAGATAGCAGTCATCTACATTCTTGTACGTAGTCAATTCTATTAAGAATGACTAAGTTTCCACCCTTATCAGAAGGTTTTATAACTATGTTGGTATCTTTCTCTAAGTCTGATAGTGCAGTACTTTCTTTTATAGTTGAGGTTTTGATGACCTTTACTAGGTGTCGCATTCATGAGATCTCTGGTCACTAGTTTTGTGAATACGTCCACATTGGTACTGGTCTCTAAAGGTGGTACAAATGAGGACCTATTTCTCAGATATGTGAAGGGACCCTCCCCCAATGGTCTCTCATTCGAGTCCCAGAGATCATGAAGAACTCTGAGATTCGCGTAATCCCTGTAATCAAAATCCTCATAAAGAGCATTTCAGTACTAGAGACAATTAATAGTGTCTCTATCTCCAATTTATCATATTGGTTTTACCTTTTTGCTGATAATTACATACAGTACATTAAGAACAGCATTGCATGCTGACACAGTATCTTTTGTATCTTGAACTAATAGTCAGGAGGGGAAAAAGAACCCAAAAGATAGCACTCACACCCCCAGTCCAGATGATTAATGAATGAGTTAAAACTTAAATTTTATTGATCACATGTTTAAAATAAATGTGATTAAAATAGACTTGGGCTGAGTCCCCGCTGGCGCGGTCCGTGCTTAGCACTTTGCGCTTGGCGCGCTTACCTTCTGCAATGTAGATCCTCAAATCCGCTCTCACACTGTGCAAGCGCGCTCATGCACGTGCACACACGCTCTCCCAAGCTTTGAGGCAGGATAGGCGGAGAACTGTAAACTGGGGGGGTGTGAATGGGGACTGGAGCGCTGTGAACCACAGGCTCTGATCCACAAATCAGCTAGTGTGCAATCAATAGCACACGTGACCACATGTGGGTAATCAATAAGCTGATGTGTGGACTGTATGGTAGATCCCTGTGTGAATTATTTCATAAAACACTTGATAGTAACACAGCCTAACACTTTATGATCTATATAGGTGGAACACACTTCAGTTCTAACACTACTTAGGACAGTACATAAATTCTATTCTCTGACAGAGCAGTGTGTGCAGTGTCTTAACCCAGAGCCCATATTCATGAATGGTCTAGAGCTTAAATAAACTGGGTGCAGATGTAGTACACTAGCACACTACCTAAACTATATGGCTACACTTGTCAGTAGAGTAAAAACAATCATACAGAGGGTTTCCCTATGTGCATTCTATGAGGAGAGTAATCTCTTGAAGCTACAATAGCATATACACTCTCCCTCGGGCGGCTGCAGGGTTCCCGCAGCTAATCGCAGTGCGAATGAAAGTGCTTCGGTCAGACAGTCTGCCCTGTGTGTGCGCGTGCCATCTTGATGGTGTATCTTGAGCTATCCTATATTTACCATTCTTTTGGTTGACTGGTGTTCCTAAGATCTTTGTTGCTATATGTGCACATATGCTCATTACAATACAGTATTATTAACTTGTATTGTACATTATACATCTGCATAGTAGGACACCACTTACCATTCACCCATGTATATTTGGAGTCTCCATACAATCTCATTCAGTTCTCTACATATCCATCAACATGCATAATTAATGCTATATATTACAATTTACTGTTGACAGAGATAACTGAGTGATTGTGTCCACATCACCACTACACATGGAGGAATTTTAATACATTTCTTATTGTAAATACTTCATTTGATTGCGTGTATTATATATTTTGGATGTAATAAAATGTTGTTATTTTTTGGTTTTACTATATTGCTGGTTCATTTTGATCAATTATGATTGCCGATCAGATATTATCTGAAGGGCTATTATTGTCCTAAATATTATCATATCATGTATTGAGTGCAATAACTGGGGTACTTTGGATCCCTTGGATCAACTCTGTGAATATTGTAACTATGCAATACATTAAATGTTAGCGGTGAGAAATACTCACGTTTTATTCCTTACTAAGAGGGACTTAGGAAGAATGTGTCCCTGTGTCTTTAATAACCTCCACACATTTCAATGGAATGTAAAGTTCCTCATTATACAGTATATATGGTCTATCCCTGGGATGGAGGTTGTGTGTCCAATATCTAACTGCTGGGATCCTGTTGCCTAATCGTTTGCAGTGTGTGGAGATCCTATCCTGAATAGCAACATCGTAAGAAGTTCTGTGAGGACTGAAGTATCGAGCAGAGTTCCTGATCCTAATGTTGGATAAAGGCATTTATTTGTCTTTCTAACTGTGAGTGCATATCGTACCATCTACTTACTGGAAATATTTGAACATACTACCCTATGTTTGTTTCCCTTTCCTCTCTTCCCTATTTTTGCGCCTTTCCTCTTTCCCTATGTTTGTCTGTGGGCTTGTGCGTGCTCTCATTGGCTGTCAAGCTCTCCGATTGGCTGACTGCGGAGCGGGCCTTGGCTGTCATTGTCTCTCATTGCCTGACTACAGGGTGGGCCTTGGCTCTCATTGGCTCTCACGGTCCCTGAGTGCAAGGCAGGATGACGTCATTATATACACACAGAGAGAAGGGAGATACATATATTATATACACACAGAGAGAGGAGATATATATATATATTATATACACACAGAGAGAGAGGAGATACATATATTATATACACTCACAGAGAGAGGGGAGATACATATATTATATACACACACAGAGAGAGGGGAGATACATATATTATGTACACACACCGAGAGAGAGGGGATATACATATATTATACACACACAGAGAGAGCGGATATATATATTATACAGGCATACCCCGCTTTAAGTACACTCACTTTAAGTACACTCGCGAGTAAGTACATATCGCCCAATAGGCAAACGGCAGCTCACGCATGCGCCTGTCATCACATCCTGAACAGCAATACTGGCTCCCTACCTGTACCGAAGCTGTGCGCAAGCAGGGAAACTATAGAGCCTGTTACAAATGCGTTATTTACATCAGTTATGCATGTATATATAACGATTACAGTACATGCATCGATAAGAGGGAAAAGGTAGTGTTTCACTTTAAGTACATTTTCGCTTTACATACATGCTCCGGTCCCATTGCGTACGTTAATGCGGGGTATGCCTGTATACACACACAGAGACAGGGGAGGTACATATATTATACTCACACAAACAGAGAGGAGATACATATATTATAAACACAGAGAGGAGACATACATATATTATATACACACACACACACACACAGAGAGGGGAGATACATATATTATATACACTCACAGAGAGAGGGGAGATACCCCACTGTGAAGGGGGGGACACAGAGTTGTGAACGGGGGGAACGGAGCTGTGAAAGGCAGGGGACCGCAGCTGTGAATGGGGGGGGGGGACCGGATCTGTGCAGGGGGGGGGGAATGGAGCTGTGAATGGGGGGGAACAGAGCTGTGAATGGGGGGGGGGGAGCTGTGAAGGGGGGGAATGGAGCTGTGAAGGGGGGGCAGAGTTGTGAATGGGGGTGGAATCAGATGTGAATGGGGGTGAGCGCAGCTGTGAACAGGGGTGTGTGGAGCTGTGAACTGGGGGGAATGGAGTTGTGAATGGGGGGGGGACCGGAGTTGTGAACGAGGGGGACTGAAGTTGTGAAGGGAGGGGGGCCGCATTCATGTGCAGGGGGTGACCGGATTTCTGTGAAAAGGAGAGAAAGAGAGAAGGGGACAGAAAAGGGAATGGAGCTGTGAAGGGGGGGGGGGAATCGGAGATGTGAAGGGGGGGAACGGAGCTGTGACCGGCAGGTGACCGCAGCTGTGAAGGGGGGGGGATGGGACTGGATCTGTGCAGGGAGGGGGGGAATGGAGCTGTGAAAGGGGGGAACAGAGCTGTGAATGGGGGGGAACAGAGCTGTGAAGGGGGGAATGGAGCTGTGAAGGGGGCGGAGTTGTGAATTGGGGGGGAATCAGATGTGAACAGGGGTGAGCGTAGCTGTGAACGGGGGGGCAGAGCTGTGAACGGGGGGGAATGGAGTTGTGAATGGGGAAGGGACCGGAGTTGTGAACGAGGGGGACTGGAGTTGTGAAGGGAGGGGGGCCACATTCATGTGCAGGGGGGGGATCGGATTACTGTGAAAAAGGGAGAAAGAGAGAGGGGGACAGAGAGGGGAAGGGCGAGAGAGAGGGGGGGAGCAGAGAGAGAGGGGGAGCGGAGAGAGACAGAGGGAGCGGAGAGAGAGGGGGGAGCAGAGACAGAGGGGCAGTGTAAAAAATTACATCCCGGGCAACGCTGGGTATATTGCTAGTATATATATAAATATGAGAATAATTAACCTCTTGTGGTGCTGAGGATAGAAGCAACTTAGGTAACTTTAGGAAGACTGCAGAAAATGTCCGGTGTTCTGAAGGTGATTACCTCAAGAAAAGGGAGACAAAAATACAGAAAAACACTATAATAGTGTGTTACCCCAATAACATCACATAACATTTAATTTAATACTCCAAATTGGAGGAATATAAGAATAAAATAGTGTACACAAACGTACATCACACAGTAACAAACATATACTGAGTGCTACTAGCAAAAATTGGAATCCTACTCGGTGGAGCATCATTTTATTGGAGTGCTAGTAGCACTAGTATATGTTTGTCAATTGACGCCGGAACCAAGCAGGGGGTGGTGGCGCGAGGCACAGAGGAGAGCAGCCTGGTATAGTGTACTGTATGTCTGCCATAGCCGTCAATGCTTGTACACATGCGCACTAGAGCGTACCTTAACGCATGCGCACTCTCGGAATTTATAGCTTAATTTTTTTTTCCAGAAATGAAACTAAAAAATCGAGCATCAAAAGATAAGGATGAAGTTCGATGGAACTCTAATATTGCTTTTTTAAAACGTTGCCTTTAATACTTTTATACAGTCAGTATCACCAGCTTCCCGCTTTTAAAACTTTGCCATGCTACAGTATTATTTTGGACAACACACCATGATCTGTGATAATTACATGTCATAACCTGTAATAAAATTTCACACCGAGATTTAGAAAATAACTACATCTGCAAACAGTTCAAACAGTTGTTTTCAAATCCTTCATGATCATCCGTGCAGTACTGTAATACAGACCAATTGAGTTGCCTCTCACCTCCCGACCACCCCCACAAAGCAAAGGCATTTGACTAGCTATCAACACCTCCCCCGGGCTACAGTATGAGAAATTACCTGCAACAGAGAAAGTCTAAGATGGTTTCATGATTTGTCTGTTGGTATAGAAATGTACATTTCCTGGTTCCGCAGGAATGCGCATTGTGAACTAGTGCAGAATAGAAAGCCTTCACTGCCAATCGGACTTATTTAGATATCTAACGTGAAACAAAAAAGTAAAAAAAATTTGAGAAGTAGAGGATAATTGTGAGCTGTAAACAAAACCTTATGCGATGTATTTTTCTAAAATATTTAATCAATTATTACATTTATAAAATCACTACCTTTTTTATTTCTCTGAAGTGGCATACGGTACTGTCATATTTTTTTCTTTGGGGGGGGGGAGAATTCTATTCAATACCTTCAACTTTTGGTAGGGTTGGTCATTTTTCACCAAGATGAAACATTTTAGTTGCACATTCCACTCCCCCCACCCCCGCAAAGCCAAGCAAAAGGCATTCAACTCGTTATCAACACCTCCCCCGGCCGATCAAGGACATTCACACAAAAAGACACATTTTGTATGATTGGGGTCTTGGCTGGGCAATTATTTTTCCTGCTTTCACATGCATGCGCGTGGCTGATAAGAAGACCTGCACTGTAATTTGGCTACAAGGACTTCACTGCCAATGCGAATTTCAAGTAAAATAAAAGCCTTTTCCTTTTTTTCCCTTTTTTTCCTCGAGAAGGGATTAATAAATGATTTGAAGAAACACTTTATGTTATGCTTTTTTTATGTTTCATCAATTTCAACATTGTTCAACAACATTATTATTTTAGAAATGAGGTTGGACTTTGCATGTGTGTGGGGGGAGGAGAATTTGATTCAATACCTTCAACTTTGGTTAGGCTTGGTCTGCTTACAGTACCATGCTGCTTATGGAAATATCACACGCACACACACACACACACACACACACACACACACACACACACACACACACACACACACGGTACAGTATCAAGGGAGTCATAACTTTTATTGTATTTTACAACAGTTTAAATGATTTATTTCAACTTTAATCCTGCAGGCTTATCACAGCATTAGACCAAGACAGACTAATTTAGTTTTTAATTCCTCACAAGGTGTAAACGACTTTTGTCATTGAGAGGGGGGGGGGATTAGGACAAACTATTGACTGTTATGCACACAGTACAATAATCTTGGACATCCCCCCCTTCCAACAGTGCTGCATCTGTGAAAGAAAGAAAAATGGCTGCAGGATTAGTGAATTGAAGGCCTTGACTGGTTAACACTACTGAAAGCCACACAAAACGAACAAACTATAACTTGCCGTATATGTAAACGATAATTATTTTTTTTAAATAATGGGTATTACACGTATTTCTAATACAAATACTATACATACAGTTCTGTATATAATCAGGTATATGTAAAGTGGAGAGAAAATGCAGAGATAAAATGGTTAATGTTCAATTACCTTTAATAGAAGCCTAACATTTAATCAGGTTATTGTCAGTACCATACTTACCTGTACTATACTTACTGTACCTGTACTTACCTTAGTACAGTACAGCACAGTACTGTACTTTACTACATGCCGATGGCACGCCCACTACGCTCTATAAGAATGGACAAAACGCTGCTAATATGTCTATGTTGTTGTTGCATCTTTGTACAGTCAGTATGTCATTCCAGAAACTCATTATTCCTTGTATTAATTCCTCCTTTTTGGATGTTTAACAACCTTTCTGATATGATCCATCTGCTGATGTCACACCAATTCTATAAGGTTCAAATCTGGTGATCTGGAATGGGAGTGGCAAAAAAAGGTGAACAGATAAAAACAGTTAAAACAATGAGGAAAAAGTTAATGTACACTGGAGTACTTACTCCAGTGGCATCTTAACCCAGTTGATACCGCTTGCAAGAATATAGGTAGTACAGGTGGTATGTTTAGGGTCATTGTCCTGGAAGAACTGGTGACCACCAGATGGGAAATCATGCCTAATCTATTCAACAATACGGGGAACTATTTGCTCTAGGAAAAATACTTTGTCCATGATTCCTGGAACAGGAGAGGAAAAACTGAACATTAGGGTACAGAATACACTACAGTTGTACTGTACAATGCATAAGGCTACAGCATGTGACTTTGTGCATTATTTTACCCTCAAATATGATTATGCATCCTGGTCCACGTCTAGAGATTGCACCCCACAAATGCATCTTCACTGGGTGCTTGGGACGTGACTTCAGAGATGGGCATCCTTTTTTGTGGAATGCAAAAGTGGAAAATCTCTCAAGAGCTACAGTTATCTCGTCAGAAAAGATGACATCCTGAAAAGTCTCGCCACTTGTGAGCCATGCCAGTGCTTGGTTCACTCTTTTTACCTTGATGGCATTCCTTGTCATTACAGAGCGTATCCAATGATAAGGAAGAATTTTACAGGTACAGAGTAATTTGATTGAAGTGCCTTTTCTTACCACCTCTAACTCTATGAATAAAAAAATTGAAAGGATTATACAACGGCATTGGGCAATTTTATGCACTGATCCAGTACTAAGTGATCATATTGCAGATGTTCCTAAGTTTATCTATAGAAGGGCAAAAAACCTTAAAAACACACAAGCCCCCAGTGACGTGGGCTTTTCCCACGCGAAGCCTTTAACTAAAACTTGGCTTGGTAATAAACAAACAGGGAATTATCAATGTGGAAAGTGTTCTATATGTAAACATATTCACCCAGAGAGAAAAACCTTCAAATCATTCACCACCGGTGAGAGTTTTGAGATCAATTATTTTATAAATTGTAATTCTACATATGTGGTCTATATGATCAACTGTGAATGCGGCCTGCAATATATAGGCCGCACAAAAAGATGCCTGAAAATTCGGATACAGGAGCACATTAGAAATATCAAAATAGGTTATGAGAAACATAGTCTCTCCCGTCACTTTGCACTTTACCATAATAAAGACCCTTCTAACTTACAATTTAAAGGTATCAAAGTGGTCCCTAAAGCAAGAAGGGGAGGTGATAGGATTAAAAGTCTTTCCTATCAAGAGACATTTTGGATTTATCAAATGAACTCATTGAGCCCTAAGGGTTTAAATGAGGACATAGACATTGGGTCTTTGTATTAGACTCTAGCCTCCTGTATATGTCATGCTTTTTACACTCATCCCTGTATATGGATTTTTTTGCCTCTAACTTTGGCTTCTCTTTTTCAGAAATTCAATTTCTCATGCGTCGAGTTTTAACCATTCATATGTTTTAATTTTTGATATGCAATGTTATACTGTATTTTTGTACTTGAATGCATTTTGTTATAAATCAGTTCTTTTTTTTATGAGACACAGCTATATGCAGGTTTTAATGAGCAATACGCTACACCTTTAATTGACGATACAGCAATTAGACACCACATGTTTGATTGGGGGATGCTGGGTATATATATATGTGTACAACCCCCCTCCATCTGCATACATTCCCTGAAGAAGTAACCTAGTGTTACGAAACACGTTGGAAGGGTGTCTCTGCTCGTATTTCTGTACCCCTGTGTGTTCAGAACACACTTTGTGCATTTTCCCCGTATGTAAGTGCCAGTCAGTTTTTTCCACATTTGCTACTACGTGCATTGTACTCCAAGTCGCTGTGAGCATCCAGCATGGCCCGCATGCTGTGCGTTCCAGCAGACGCCTCCCGGAAGTCGATGGTCAACTTGTGACGTCATCGCCGGGCGCCCCACGAGGAGTAGAGGCAAGCGAGTGGCGTGCAAGCCGTGTGGACACTGACTGAGGCTGGTACATGCCGCTTTGAGCCTTGTGCTCCGGGACTTTCATCTTGGGACTGACCCATCTGCCACCCTGAGACGGAGAACTCTAGATTTCACAAGTGTGAAGTGAATAGCAGACGAGACGCTTGCTGACCCACCACCTGCTGAGATCAAATGAAGAGTGTCGCCTCCGGTTGTCTCCTGGTGTGGTAAACCTATTAACCAACTGCTTGTTTATTTCACTTTGATGTACGCAGAACTATTTACTTTTAATCATAAAGTCACCTTTTAAACTTTACATCACTGTGCGTTGTGCGCCCTGTTCTTTTGTTTTTTGTACAGTAAAACCATACTTTTACCTACAGTAAAGTAGTGTACAGTACAATACTTTACCTGTACTGTCCTAACTACTGCACACAATTACAGTATCAACCCTGTTCTGTCACTTTGCATACTAAAGTATTGTATTATACTATACAGTACTTTATTACAGTAAGACACTTACTTGCCACGTCCATATTTCCATTCCAATTGGCATTATCACCCTGATGCTGGTCTCAGATTCTGTGATATTGTGACTGTTCTCTAGAATAGTCTTGACTCTTGCTGCGCAGCGCTCATCATTAGCCTCGCTGATTTCGTCTACCAGATGCTTTGCCGTCCTACAGTTTAAAGGAAAAGAGAATAATTTGAGTAATAAAAGCAGAAAGATAATTTAAAATATATATATATTCTTCTCAAAGTACAGTAGTACAGTAATTGCTTGGGCCTAAAAGAATTAAACAGAAAACAAGTAAACAAAAACATGCTTTTTGATATTCAAGAAGCAATTTGAGTAATATTGTAATTGCAGATAGAAACCCAAAGTACTTATTCTGTTGTGACTGGGGGGACTCCGCTTTACAGTTTTTGCCTGACCATGGGCATGATGGCTGACAGTGCTTTGTGCTAAATCGAGGCCCAAATTCAATAACCAGTGTTTGATCAGTAAAATTCCAGGTCCTATTCTCATGCTGAGATCCTTTGAAATAAATTTCTTCAGCATCGCTGCTTTAGAAAATAAATCAAGCACAAAGGAAAGTATATTCGATGCATTGAATCAACAGAAGTGATGTGTATGTATAATAATGGAGCTCGCTTGACAGGTTAAGTAATGTATACAGTACGCCCACATTTAACACCTGCAGCTCGTGTCCATGCCCGCCAAAAAAATCAAATAGGTACACAGTGCATAAAAGGTGACACAAAATGCATAGCCTCCCACATGCTGATCTCTATCTGAACGAGCTCTTGAACAGATACTGTATTGTGCATTCTTCCATCTGCTTCCATGGATCAACCCCGATTCTACAAAGGCAGGAACCTGCTATCTTCTGCTGTGTCGACCACGAGAAAGCAAAAGCCAGAAGCTGTTTTAAAGCCAAATGTGCATAGAGAAAAGATTCTGAAAGCTCCCAAGGCAACGAACCCTGGCTCTTATTATGTGAAGAAGAAAATGGCCCAAATCAACAAAGATCAACTTTTTTGGACATGCAGCAGAAGTGCCCATGCACCCACCGAAGCCAAATCGGATGTCCCGGACTGTTCACTACCATCGCCCACCGCTACTGATTACAAAACATCCGCCCGCTCTGGCCCTTTGTCCACCAATGCTCGTCCGGAACCCCCCAGCTCACCTGCTCCAGCACCCATCCATGCTCATGGTCATCCAGAAAGCCCCAGCTCACCTGCTCCAGCACTCATTCGCGCCGGTACTTGTCCGGAAAGCTCCAGCTCACCTGCTCCAGCACCATCCACGCAGATGCTCATCCTGAAAGCCCCAGCTCACCTGCTCCTGCACCCAGCAACACCGATGTTCATCCAGAAGCCCCAAGCTCACCTCCTCCAGCACCCAGCCACACAGATGTTCATCCGGGTGACACCAGCACTCCTTGCACCAGATTAAGCTTGCTCGCCCGCATGCTGGATGTTTTAAGTGGTATAAAAAATCACTGAAAACTCAACAGAGCAATACAGGGACCGAATGGAGGCCAAGATGGATCGTCTGTTGGAGACCATGGTGAATATGGATAGGTGCATGGATGTTCATCTGGATAAGTTTGAGAGAAACATCGCAGGGCTCTATTGTTTCCTTAAGTCCCTGCCCCTGTATGTCTGACGAAGGAGAGTGGCCTGGAGATGCCTCTTCTCCCATGGAGGAACCGCATACCCCCCCCCCCCATGCACCATTTCAATCCCTGGATTTAACCTTCACGGTGCGAACACCAAGCACACCACGGGACCCACCACGCTTACCCCTGCAATCTCCAGGATACACATATATCCTTCTGTGTGAGAAGATGACAACCCCGGTAAGAGCTAGGCCACAACAGGAGAAAACACCCTCCCCAACCATCTACCCCCGGCTGCTGCCAGAAGCACACCTGCTCCAGCACCCAGGATTGTACAGCTCCCAGACATCATGCTGAGATATCTGCCCCAGAGCGACCGAGAGATATACAAGATCAGATGTGGTGGTCTACCTGAGAAATATGCCGAGTTCATCTTTAAACACCACGTCAGTTTTGAGCTGTACAGCGAGTGGACCCGAAATGTCAATTATGAAGGCAATAAATACAGCTCTTCCAGCAAATTTAAGGAGAACAATTATGGATGAAGTGAAGTTCTATTTTAAAACTACCAGTCTTCTTCTGAAAACCGTAAGAGAAAGCATCAATAGCCTTTTGAGGCATACAAGGGCTCTTCCCTGGAGGTCCATCGACTTGTATGATGACTACTAGTTATACATTTATTTACAAATAAAGATGCGCCACCAATGTTTTTAATCTTAAAAAAAAAACGGTTGATTTTTTAAAAAATTATAATTATTTCATTGTTTAATGCTTATTTTCTATTTTGCATATAACCCACCCCCCTTGTGCAGGAAACTCTCCCAGCAATACTGCCAGGTAAGACACAGTGCTCAAATCCATGCATGCCATGTCCCTTCCCCCCCAAATCCCCCTAGTATACTGTAAACCTCTAGTTATATTATAAACTTCTGTAGCCCATGCCATTCATGCTTTGCTTTCATAATGTACTGTTCCCCATGTCATACACTTTCTCCCTAAATACCCCAAAAATCTGGTTTGAATAATGTACGGTGCGATTGTAAATATATAATATTGTCTCTTTCTTTACAGACCAAGATGTCCAAGAAGCACCATCCATTGCGAAGAAGAAAAAGACAAGATTGTAAATTTAGAAGAAGAGGCGACGTTGTATTTTTGTATTATTCATTTTTCCTTTGTTATTCATTTTTCCTTTGTTATCCTGAAAAAAATAAACATTTTCATTCTTTACATATAATTTTTTGGTGTTTTTATGTTTTACTGTTTACACACTTACAGTAGTACAGGTACATTACTACACCTTTCTGTACATAAAGTTGTAAAGGCATTTAAATATATATAAATATCTGGCATACAGTACAGTACCATATACAGTATATCAATCTTGAAATTAAGTTGCTTTTAGTGCTTAAATAGTACTATAAAATAATAAAGTACTGATGTAATTTAAATACAGTATAGTATATCTAAATACTATTAATCTTTGACATATACTATAACAATCTTTAAAATCCAGTACATACTGTAATGTTCAGTTCTAAATGCATTTAAATATATAAAAATGTCTCATTGAGATACTGTACAGTATACTACAGCATATAACTACAGTATAGATACACAAAGAGCAGTACTACTGTACAACAGATATCTAGAGACTCAATGAGGAAATGCACTGTACTGTATCTTACTGTACAGTAATGAAATTCATTTGCTTTTAGTGCTTAAATAAACTTACAGTACAGTATGTACACTATATACCATATACATTTAGAAAATAAAATTGCTTTTACTAGTTATATACACAACCAGTGTACTACTGTATAGCAGATATTTAGCAACCGTGTGGAAATGCACTGTATCTTACTGTATGGTAACACGCATGCGGTGTACTGTACATTCCTCACATGCGCAGAAATGTGATGACACGCATATGCGTTTCAACAAGGTTACAATTTGACATGCACGCATGCACATTTCAACAAGGTTACAATTTAACATAAACTTTATTATCCTGTACAAATAAAACGTTTAATTAGTTAAAAATACTTTTTGTTGTGTGTGTTCATATTTTAAATCTTCTACAGTTCGAGAATTTTTGTATGGCTAAAAGCTAAGGAGCATCAGAAAGAACTTCTTTCCCATGTACTGCATATAAACTCATATTTTTAATCTTCAAATTACAATTACACACGCAGACACTTAAAGTACTGTACGGGAATAAAAGACAGGTTGAATTGCAATTAGATTTTTTAAGACAACGACTCGTGATCACCCACTTGAGTTTCTCGACGGTATTGCAGACAACGCTAAAATGCAATTTTCTGCACTCGATCAAAACACAAGTAAACTAGCGTCATAACACGGGAAAATTTCAAGAAAACTCGAACCAACACAGGGTGTGCAAACGAATACAACCTGTGAAATGATCGGATAACAGCCGCTGCATCTGTAATAGCCATTAAGGACAGAGTTTATAGTACAATTGAGAAAAACTGAATACACACTCTGCGAATCCCCTAATCAGACTGCGAGACTCCATTGGTGACTATTAAAGCAGACACTTCACAAGAGTCTGTGGTTGTGGTGGTTCATTGTATACAGTCATGTGAAAAAGAAAGTACACCCTCTTTGAATTCCATGGTTTTACATATCCGGACATAATAACAATTATCTGTTCCTTAGCAGGTCTTAAAATTAGGTAAATACAACGCAGATGAACAACAACACCTTACATATTACACTGTGTCATGATTTATTTAACAAAAATAAAGCCAAAATGGAGAAGCTGTGTGAAAAACTAAGTATACCTTATGATTCAATAGCTTGTAGAACCACCTTTAGCAGCAATAACTTGAAGTAATCGTTTTCTGTATGACTTTATCAGTCTCTCACATTGTTGTGGAGGAATTTTGGCCGGGTTGAGGTCTGGACTTTGACTGGGCCATTGCAACACCTTGATTCTTTTCTTTTTCAGCCATTCTGTTGTAGATTTGCTGGTGTGCTTGGGATCATTGTCCTGTTGCATGACCCAATTTCAGTCAAGCTTTAGCTGTCGCAGATGGCTTCACATTTGACAATATAATACTTTGGTATACAGAGGAGTTCATGGTCGACTAAATGACTGCAAGGTTCCCAGGTCCTGTGGCTGTAAAAACAAGCCCAAATCATCACCACTCCACCACTGTGCTTGACAGTTGGTATGAGGTGTTTGTGCTGATATGTTGTGTTTGGTTTTCGTCAAACGTGCCACTGTGCATTATGGCCAAACGTTTCCACTTTGGTCTCGTCTGTCCAAAAGACATTGTTCCAGAAGTCTTGTGGTTTGTTCAGATACAACTTTGCAAACCTAAGCCATGCTGCCATGTTCTTTTTAAAGAGAAGAGGCTTTCTCCTGGCAACCCGCACCAAACAAACCATACTTGTTCAGTCTTGGGTTTTATGCAATTTTCTTTGAGCATTGCACGGTCTGACCTTGGGGTGAATTTGCTGGGACGTCCACTCCTGGGAAGATTGGTAACTGTCTTGAATGTTTTCCACTTTTGAATAATCTTTCTCACTGTAGAATGATGGACTTTAAATTGTTTGGAAATGGCCATATAACACTTCCCAGATTGATGGGCAGCAACAATTGCTTCTCTAAGATCATTGCTGATGTCTTTCCTCCTTGGCATTGTGTTAACACACCTGAATTCTCTAGACCAGCAAACTGCTAAAACTTTGGCTTTTATAGAGGTGGCCACACTTGCTGATGATCAATTAATCAAGGGCATTAGATTAGCAGCACCTGTCTGCTACTTAGCATCTTAATTCCTATGGTAGATGCAAGGGTGTACACATAGCTTCTCCATTTTGGCTTTATTTTTGTTAAATAAATCAAGACACTGTGTAATATGTCATGTGTTGTTGTTCATCTGAGGTTGTATTTGCCTAATTTTTAGACCTGCTAAGGAACAGATGATTGTTATTATGTCCTGATATGTAAAACCATGGAATTCAAAGAGGGTGTACTTTCTTTTTCACATGACTGTGTATGTACAAAAATTAAAAATCTATCATTTTCTATTAAATGTTATTACAACATGAACGTTTATTTGTCTGAAGAAACCCTTCTAAAGAGGAACTTTACACATTCCATTGAAATGTATGGAGGTTATTAAAGACAGAGGGACACACATTCTTCATAAGGCTCTCTTACTAAGGAATAAAACGTGTGTGTCTCTCAAAGCTAACTTTCAATATTGCACAATGTTTTCTTCTTTTTTTCTTTCTGTCCCCTGGAATCTGTGGATCCATGCAACCAAAGAAATCAATTTCTGCATTCTCTTAACATCTGTAACTATACACTACAATGGTTTTAGGTCCTGCAAGAACAGCTGCACCTATTAAACAGATTCCCAGTATACTTTGAGAAGAAACCTATGAGGGTTCGAAAGCTCTACCCATTATAAATTAAGTCTAATGTTGCTCCACTAAAAAATATTGACTCTGCTTTACTCCAGGACCTCTATGGCTACTAGAACTACATATTAAACAAGAAGTTTGTGAGTGTGGTAAGCTTCATACTGTAGTTTAATGGACTCCTATAGGAATTGCTTGGAAGTACCTCCATTCAGCAAGAGTTGAGGAACTAAAGTGATACCTATTTTTATGTGCAAAACGTTGGCGGTCTTCTATCTACTAATTTTTTCAAAGCTTATTTTTTTGCAGAGTTGTATCCTTTTGTATTTTATTTTATTTATTCACAGGCATCAGCTGTTATTATAGAAAGCTCTTGGAGGCAGATTGTCAGCAACTGATTTAATTTACCATCAGAAATGAAAGTGGTAGGATCACTAAAAACAACAGGATAAGAAATTTGCAATGGTAAAATAAAATGAGACTTTTATGGTGCGTAGATTGCCGCTTTGACTCATACAGGTGCGCTGACGAGTATTCTAAAACTTGCCTTAAACTTGCCTTGGAAAATCTGGGGCTATCACCTATAAGATCCAGGTACATGCTGGGTACATGCTGCAACATTTCAGTGACATTTCTGCAGAAACTAATGGCCCATCGGATTAACACAGCAGGGGTCCCTGGCAGTCCCGTTCAGTTTTAATGGGACTGCCAGGGACTGCCACTGTTAATCCGATGGGCCATTAGTCTGTCTGCAGTAATGTCACTGACATGTTGCAGCATGTACCCAGCATGTGCCCAGCATGTACCAAGCATGTACCTGGGTCTTGTTGGTGATTGCCCCAGATTTGTTTTGGAATACTCGTCGGCACTACAGTAGGTGGCAAATAAAATTGTGGTTGGGTGACTGACTCTTGGGTGGGTGACTGACTTTTGGGTGGGTGACTGACTTGGGTATGTGGGTGACTGACAGACACTTGGGTGAGTGACTGACACTTGGGTGAGTGACTGACACTTGGGTGAGTGACTGATGGGTGGATGACTATGACTGACTGTAGGTTGTTGTCTGTATTCATTCACATACTCCCACACACACTCCCACACACACTTTCACTCTCACAGACACTCACTCACACACACACTCTCTCACACACACACACACGCTCTCACATACACACACTCTCGCACACTCTCGCACACACTCACACACACTCTCACACATTCAGACACACACACACTCTCTCACACACACACACTCTCTCACACACACACTCTCGCACAGTCTCGTACATACACTCACACACACACACACACACACACACACACACACACACACACACACACACACACACACTCACACTCTCTCAGACACTCTCACACTCACACACTCTCTCAGACACTCTCACACATTCAGACACACACACACACACTCTCTCAGACACTCTCCCAGACACTCACACTCAGACACCCTCAGACACACACACTCACACAGTCAGACACTCTCTCAGACACACTCACATACACACGGGGGAAATCGGAGTAGGGGGGGGAATTGGAACAGGGGGGAAATCGGAGCGGGGGAATCGGAGCGGGGGGAATCGGAGCGGGGGGAATTGGAGCAAGGGGGGAAATAAGAACGGAGGGGCATTGGAACATGGGGGGAATCAGAGCAGGGGGGGAAATCGGAGTGGAGGGGAATCGGAGCGGGGGGAAATCGGAGCAGGGGGGAAATCGGAGCAGGGGGGACTGGAGGCAAGGGGGGAATAAGGGAGGCATGGAGCAGTACTTACCACTTGCTCCATGCAGGAAGAGGCAGGCCTTGGTTTGCCAGCTCGTGTAGAGCTTGGTGGGGGCAAAAAAAAAATCCTGACAGCGTGCCAGCACAAGCCAGCCAATCAGGAGGGGCGGATCGCAAAAGCGCAAAATCCCGTCACCTCGTGGTGACCTGGCGACGGGATTTATCGAGGGGCACGGCCGTGCAGTGGGCCCGGGAAGCTGGGCCACCTGACTCACAGAGCCCGGAACATTAGTACCTGCTGCCCCCCTGTTGGCGGCCCTGTTGGTTAATGTTGGCAAACTTTGACGAATTTCACAAATGCTCACACATATTTGCATATCATGCTTTTAAGCAAAAGTGTCTAATCTTAGACATTGGCCAAGGCATTTTTGTTTTATTCTAGAAAGTATGAATGTCAGTCATATTTTCAAAGACTCTTCATATTTTGTTTGAATTCCTTGGGATAAGATCAATAAAAACCATAAACCATATGTTTGCCGGCAATGGGCTTTCCATCACCAGATATACTACATTAAACTCATCTGACACATGAAGAGCCAAGATTTTCCTGATCTAACAATGTGGTATATGTTTGAAGAAATTATATGTTTATTTTATTTTGGGGATTGCCTGTAAAGCAAATATTACACAAATCCAAAGAACTTTAACAGCACTCCAAGAATGACATTTCATATATTTGTTTTTCCCCTCTGTTATATATCTCTCTGCGAGTCCAGAGGGCGACTGTAAGCAGGTCAGTCTCTTTGTCACACATTGCCTGAGGACCAGACTGTTGCTAATCAGTATGGTCACCCCATTAATTAATAACTTGAGCTAATTCATGTACATTAATCTGTACATTTTATAGGCATATCCAGTATTTACTTGAATTGTAGGTGCCTAGATTACTTATTTAGAATATTCTCTTGAAAACATTGGCACTAAACAAATAGATTACTAAACAATCCTCTAAATCAGGGGTTCTCAAACTTTTCTATATCATTAACCAATTAAAAAATGAATAATCATTTGAAGAACCGCACTACTTAAATGTTGCTCAGTTCATCAGTGTGTGTGTGTGTGTGTGTGTGTGTGTATACACACACACACACACACACACACACACACACACACACACACACACACACACACACACATACACTAGTCTGTTACTACTAAAGCCTGGTTTTAAAATACAGATCTAAGAGAGAAAAAAGAAACAGAAGCGCAAGCTCCATAGCGTAACTCTGTAACAATTGTATTAGTTAATAAAAAGAGAGACAGTCTGTAGGACCTGCACTCACAAGGGGAGAATAAAATCAGGCAATTTAGAGATATCTCTGCACGTGTGACATCACCAAAATGGAGTCCAAAACCGGTACAGCTGGAATCACGGTCAGTCATCCTGTTCCATCGGAGCTCGCCTCAGTGGGAATCCTCAGATGGTGTGGACCCGTAGGGGAAGACCTCAGTACCCTCAAAACTGTTTTGGATGCAAGCTGCCGCTATCAAAGACATTCTGAGGGTACTGAGGTCTTCCCCTGCGGCTATTTATTATATACCCATATCTGGATTTTAAAACCAGGCTGCAGTAGAAATAGTGTACACAAAATAAATGGGGAGCGCTGGTTAAACACCAACAGCCACAAACTCACAAACAATGGCTGCTGTTTGTGGAATAATGATGAAACAGTGATACGGAAGATAAAAGTATGAATATAATAAATACTCACACGGCCATGTGTGAGTACACAGGTAAGTACTGGTTTCTTTTGGGGTCCTTATCCCAATATTCTCCCCAGTCGACTGTGGATAGCTTTGATGTTGTCTGTGTGTGCAGACTTCTCCGTAATCGCAACCGCCCAGCAGGAACAGCAGACAAGGATGGAGTAGATTTAAAAGCACAGATTTATTTAATACAACAGAGCAATGAGAGAACTCACATGCAGATCCTTATACCACGGCTACAGCACTCGTCCGGTACATTGCAGTACCTCTCTGCTCCAGCTCCCGCATCCGGTACCACCGCTGGAACGCAGATGGCACGCAGCTGTGCCAAGAGAGTACGGTGGCTGTCCCGGGACAAAAATGGCACACTTGATAGAGCAACGTGTTTTGCTGACGTTTCAGCTTCATCAGGCTCAGTAATCAAGTGTGCAAGATCCTCAGAGGTTTAAATACCCCTTACTAATTGTAACAGTCTTTGAAATAATCATTCCTAATGATATCATTGGTGCTGTAGTAAATCTTAACACCTGTCATTGCAATCTGTTCTACATTCATACTAAGCATGGTAGTAATAAAGCGGAAAAGGAAGGATATTCAGCGCTCGTGCTGTAGCTGTTAAATATGGAAAATCCCTTTGCAGCACGCTCATGGAGCGTCTCCCCAAGGGCTCCTACTTCAAGGTGGTCCCCCCTACAAGAGGGGGGAGGGCACCCTGAAAAACAAGGTAAGAAAAAATGCACAAATGCGCACCAGGGATTAGTTAATGGTAATTTATTAAAAATACACATGCCCGTGTTTCCTGACAAGCTGAGACGGAGCCTGCGAGAGGCACAAGCGGTGTGTTCCATCTTCACGGTGCCGAGATCCGGATCTTCATGCGGACACTGTGAACCCACATTTCTACCTCAGTGTAAGTGTCCGTCTCCCCTTGCCAGCTGTTTGATTTCCTATGGCGGTTTCACTTTAAATCGTTAGATGGATTTTCACATTTTGTTTTATTGATTATATGTATTTTTACTGTGTTTTGTATGTTGTACTGTTTAGGGTTTAGGCAGTATCAGAGGTCACATTCTATGGTCACTGTGTCTAAGCTGTATAGCATTTTTAGCTGAGGTGGGGTTGGATCCCCTCAGTATTTGTGTATTTTTAATAAATTACCATTAACTAATCCCTGGTGCGCATTTGTGCATTTTTTCTTACCATGGTAGTAATAAAGCTTGTATTCCTTTTTAAGTAACACCCCCAATTGCTAATCAGATATCTAAACACACTGCTCTTATAAGTTTATGACGCATCAGTATCACTTATAGGATGCCTCCATGGAAAATAAACACCAAACAGTACAGGGTAATCCGTAATCTGAGTACTGCTGTTCTTAAACAGCACTATTAGTATCAAATTAAAAACATATTTCAACAATTCTGTACTAATATATGATACATTAAAACATACAGTAAACAATTAAAACATAAACATCGCAGCTGGGCATTTTGCTAGCGGAATTACCGCTAGGTTTATGGTATAAATAGGTAGCCCCAATCCGATACCGGTTCATATGACATATACTAGGAAGAGGTTTAGCACTTTTAACCTCTAATCAGACCAAATATAAATGCAGTTAGTTAGGCTAATTAAACCTACTTATATCCATATGTTAAGAACGACAATGATATACAGTATAGAGTACATACTACCATCTTGAAATGGACCTCTACAAACTTCTAAAACAAAAGCTAGAGGTGGCCACATTTAATAGAGATATAAAAAATAGATAAACAATACAATATCTTAGATACTGACAAAACTAAACTAAAACATCTCTCCTTGTCTCAGAGGGTGAGTAATAAAGTGCAATGAACTTCCAGCCATACTTCCTATAGGGGGCTGGATATATTTAAAAAAAGCATTCTCACCCATATCCAAAACGGAATCAACACAGGGACATATCTAAATGTCCTATATATCACCACATAAAAACATGTAAATCAAAGCATATATTAAAGTCATATTGTCGATGCAAGCATATGATTGTAGTGTTCATCTTAGGTGGTCATGATCTATTAGAAAATAAACACTAGTCCAAATACATCACAGGGAATAGTCTGTTGTTATATTGTTAATTATTATTATTGTTAATATGTTATCAAGAATTATAAAAACATGTTCAAATTTAATTCATGTTGGTGTTTAAAGCTGCAGTTCAGTTTTTATTTTTTTTTATTTATTTTTTTTTTTATTCAATAGTTTCATGTGGGCAATCTCTAATTACCTAAGGAACTGTATAGCTGCCAGTCAATTCGTTCTCCATGTATTGATTGGCGAAATCTTTAGATATGGGATATGTTTTTCCTCTGCTTCTGTCCCTCAGTGGAAGCTCATGAATATTCATGAGCACTCCTGCACTGACATGTGCTAGAGGGAGGGCAGGGCTGACAAAGGGGTGTACCAGGGCTTGTGACAGGACATGAAAGGGCAGTGCCTTAGTAAATGGTTGTTAAAATAGAATACAAGAAAATTGGTCTTTCAAAGTTGTTTTTTAAAAACAGAAACCGCTAAAAGTATTTTTTCTTACTACAGAACTGATTTATTTAAAAAAAACACACATGCAGGATATTGACTGGACTGCAGCTTTAACCAGCGCTCCCCATTTCTTTTGTGTACACTATCCCTAAGGATCAAGGTTAGATCCAATTGGGTGAGCAGCAGGAATTTGACACCCTGCAAGTGGCCTGAAGCTTGAGGCACCCTTAGGGGTTCTTGGGAAGGTAATATACATTTACTACTTTTCAATAATTCGATACAATTTTTATTGAATTTCATGCGAGTTAGCGCCATAGCTCTTTCTACGAATTCTTCTCTGTTTACCTGTACTGGTGGCTGCACTCATCTGTGAGACAATAAATCTTCCTCTATTAAAATATACGTTCCATTATGAAAGAAATCATTGAAGACACACAAAATGTTTTTGAAAAGAGGAAAAGGGGAAAAGATTTAAGGAACAAAATGAAAATTTGTGAAGATTTAGAGGATTCTGAGATCGTTAATCTAGAATTCGATAACCTAGATAAAATACTTAAACGTGAAACCAAGAAGTGGTGGGATCATGTCTATTTAGAAAAGTATCTTAAAACTGAGCGTATCCCAATAGTCTTAAGGGTCTTTAAAAAGGCCTCTTCCGACCTTGAGGAGATCGAGTTCAATTGCATGTGGGAGAAGGTGTTGGACACATGCTCCTATGATTTGATTAGACTACTTATTAGACATAACAAGAAAACTCTCAAAGAAATAGATGAAGAGGTTATTAGGATAAAAGAAAAATTAGAATCCCTTGCGGAATGTCCAAACTTTACCGTTCGTAATAAAGAACTATCAGACGAAGTAGACAATCTAGAAAAGGGTACTGTATCCTCATAACAAAGAATAAAAAATTCAAAAGGGACGAGGCAGACTACACAGAAGGTAATCAGAGTAAATAGAATAAGACCATCTATCCATTTGAGATTAAAGGGGCTGCTAAAAAGAGATTTCAGACTAATTGAGACGAAAGGAAATATTCCACAAACTCTATAGTAGATATAGAGAGGCCGACCAACATAGCCAAAAAGGTGACTCCAAAGAGAGTGTATCCTCAGGAAAGAGAGGAATCTAATAACAAAAGGTACAGTGGAAAGAGTAGGGACCATGTGCAGGGCACTATGGGAACTACCAACAAACCAAATATTATCAAGAAAGATCACAATATGAGAGAGAGTATAGCGAAGGGTATATGAATAGAGACCAAAGGGACCATTACGGAAGAAACCAAGAGAGAAAACGAGATATAGAGCAGGAGAGATATTGGAGGTACGATCAGAGAGATAGAGAGGATAGAGCACCTAGAAAAGGGTGGGATGACAGACAAAATAATCACCAAGATAGATCAAAGACCAAGAGATAAAAAGAGCACTCCCATCAGGAGTCCCACTTGGGAAAGAGCGGGAAGAAGTGGCACTGTGGTGACTTTTTTAGACCATGCTCATAAATCCCCATTGCACACACTCAATCGATACTCCAGTCTAGAGGTCCCAGAGGCATTAGAGAGAAGAGATCAAAAAAGGAAAAAAAGAGAATGAGAGGATAGAGATGAAGAAGAAGAAAGCATAAGATCAAAGAGACAAATGTACTAAAAGGCTTTTTTAATATTAGTCAAAAAAAATTAACGAATGATCAAAACAAACTTTTAGCGAAGGGTCTTAACTTTGCACCCTCACGAGTGGGTTCAATTTGTTTTTAGATGCCATTAAGATCCTCAGACAATTGACGATTAAAAGATTCTTTCTGAGCAAGGATGCAGCAAGCAGAGAAGAGACCATGGGGCCTATGCAGAGAGCAGCGAATTTTAAAATTGGCGAATTTATTAAAAAGTAGCTTTTTTGGAGAGTTTTATTCTCCATATGCAGAAAAGTGCGAATTCTGCTATGTTTAACATGGATGCGTGTGGCGAGTTTAAATTGGCGAGATGCGCGCTTCAGAAATGTGTTAAAACAAATTCGCGCCTTTTTTTTCCCTTTGCAATGGCCGCGAGCGGCAGTTTTTTTTGGCGAGGCAAAACGGAGACAATCGCGCCATTTTATTGGCGCGAACAGCCGCTAGATGCCGTTCGCGCCTCTCTGCATACGGATATTTTTAAAACTGGCGAGATTGAGGTTCTCGCCAGCCGCGAGGCGAGTTTTACAAATAGAAAAGAAAAATTGGCGCGTTTTTCGGAACTCGCCATTTTCTGCTGCTTTCTGCGTGATTTTCTCCAAAAAATGGCGAATTTCGAAATAGCGCTGCTCTCTGCATAGGCCCCTATGTCTACTAATGTTGGGAATCAGTTAGGTCCAGAAGCACCACCTGCAGATAACTTTTTACATTCTAATCTTAGAAAAAAATCGAAATTTTATCCGAGCAACAGTAAGGGCCAATTTTTAGAGATTTTTAATCAACTTGTGTTAGAAGATTTTGAGAAACGGACCAAAACTAAAAGAAAATATAATGACAATCTCACCAGACAAGAGAAACTGGCATTGGAGGAATTATCAAAAGACAGGACTATCACAATCAAACCAGCTGACAAAGGGGGGGGGGGGGTATTGTAGTTATGGACACAGACTTTTATCTTAAAGAAGCAGATCCAATTTTAGTCGATACAGTAACATATGAAAAAGTGTAAAGTTGTGAGTGATCCCACATTGCTCTTTAAGGTAGAGTTGGCAACTATGCTTAACAAAGAAAAACAACTAGGGATTTTAAAGGAGAAGGAATACGGGTATCTTATGAAGGAAAAAACAATTATGGCAATTTTTTTTTCAAAATACATAAAAATTAGCAAAATCCACCAGGGAGACCAATCATCTCTGGTATTGGTTCTTTAACACAGAATCTATCGGAGTATATCGATTTTTGTCTACAAAAATATGTGTTTGAGTACAGATCGCATTTAAAAGATACTACTCAGGTTTTAAATATATTATCTACAACTTAATGGCAAAAGGACTACTGGCTGGTCACTTGCGATGTCTCTTCGCTCTACACCTGCATTAGGCATGATGACGGTTGTGAAGCGATAAGAAAAATCATTGAGAAGGACCCCTCAATTCAGAGTGAGCAAAGAGAATTCTTGCTAGAAGAGATTACATTTGTTTACATCACAACATATTCTGGTTTAACGATGTAAATTACTTACAGAAATGCGGGACGGCGATGGGGCCCAGGTTCGCACCAAATTATGCCAATATTTTCATGGCAAGTGGTATACGTGTAGGTCATCAGGAAGCGCAAAAATATGTGGAAACAGAACAATAGAATGATGGTGCAATATTGTAAAACAACAGTGACAAAAATGTAGTGTCAGGTCTATCTACAAAGTACTCACAAACGTGAGAAGATGTGGAGCACGTAAAGGTATCTTTGGGTGCTATATAGCCACAGAGCGATCAGGAAGTCAATCTTCACCATATGGATGCAGGCTTCAAAGGACCTTGGTGTAAATAAAACCGGACATAGTGCAGACTGTATCCAAATTTATAAAAGGTAAGTGAAATACAATGCACTCACATGATTCAAGGTTTAAAAAAGCATTCAGATCACACGCAGTGGATCTCAGCAGCCGGATGAATGATGTCTCTAGTATCCCTCTGGTGTAGCGTGCGTGTCATGGATGCGTCTCACCGAAGACCGAAAGTGACGTCACCCGCTCCCAGGGGTTCCAGCCAGTGTAGTAAACATCACTCTACGCGTTTCACCTACTCGGTTTCATCAGGAGTAACGTTTAATGAATGGTAGGGGCATATATACCCTAGACTTAGTTCCCATAGGTTGAGGGAAACCAAGGTGTTAATAATTATGCTAATTACGTACATATCGGGCTGTAATGAGACAGATCTTTAGTCTCTCTACATCAAACATATGTAGAGGTCAAAAAAGTGCTAACAGATGCAGATGAATTAATTTGTTAGTTAAAACATGGTCATTAAAAACATGTATACATATATAAAAAGGTGATAAAACAGTTAACCCTAAATGGGGGACTATGAATGGGGAACAGGGTATGTAGATTTAATAATGACAGTTGGTGGGAGGCATAGTCTAGTGTGGAGACAGAGAACAAAAAGTTAGTATAGGCTTATAAAAGTATTATAAAAGTTCTATACAAATTCCTATAAAAAAGGTTTAATATCAAACTCCAAATTCAGACCAGAGGGGGACATGGTCTTTAATTCAAACATCCAAAATGACTCCCTTTTAATAAGAGCTGTGTGTCTATTGCCCCCTCTCCAGTGTGGCATCACTTGTTCAATAGCTTTAAAAGTTAACCCTTTAGGATCTGAATTGTGTGCCAATAAAAAATGGTTTGAAACACTGTGTGTGGTCAATTTTCTTTTAATATTTCCAATGTGTTCCAATATGCGTATTTTCAAAGGTCTAATTGTTTTCCCTATATATTGTAGGCCACACTTGCATTCGATTAAATAAATCACAAAGTTTGACCTACAATTCAGATGTTGTTTAATATTATATACTTTTTGTGTAGTGTTAGACTTGAAACTGTCTAATGTCTTAGAGCTGAAATGGCAAGCAGTACAGAATTTACAGTCAAAAAATCCTTTGGGGGGGTCTAGCCATGTGGAACGGCTGGCAGCAGTAGAATTCCTCAAAGCACTTGGTGCTACACTGGCGACACACTTTATTCGAGCTCGGCTAGTCCCACGAATTCGGGTATACCCGGGTGTATTGAGGTTTGTGACTGTTTTCTGCCCGAGTGCATTGGGTTATTTTCCAGGCAGGGATTGAAGCATTTTATTCCCGCTGGCTGCAATACTGCACAGTATATATATATATACTGCATTACAATTCATGAATTTATGCCATCTGGTAGACACGCGAAGCATTGCAGCCTATTAAATCCTAATCATTATAATTTAACAGATCAGCCGCCCGTCAGCCAGGCATGAACCCAGGCTGGGAAGGCAAACGCAACGGGGCTTGTCAGAGGTGAGGAGCGGCGCATTCCAGGTATCTGCCAGGTACATACTGGGTATTTGCTCGAATAAAGTGTGTCGGTGCAGTACAAGGCTTTTAACATTAGGGGCTTTTTTATAAACCATTTGGACTTTATCAGATAGGTTCCTATGATGGGGTCATTTTTTAAAATTGGCCAATGACAATTTAGTATATTATTACTTTTATATGCATCCCTATTGTATTGGGTGATGAAGGGCACTTTGATAGAGTCATTCACTGTATTCTTTTTTGTGGGAATCAGCATTGATTCTCTCGATACGCTGTTAGTTTTAGCCAATGCTTTTTGGATGACATTAGGCTTATATTTTCTCTCCGTGAACTTTCTGGATAATAACTGGGATTGTTCTTTGAACACACTGTTGTCTGAACAATTACGTTTCAGCCTACGATATTGGCCATATGGGATGTTTGCAATCCATTTGTTGAGGTGACAGCTGGACTGCAAAATGTAATTATTAGCATCCACATCTTTGAAAAAATTTTTGGTTTTAATAACATTATTTTCCAAGTAAATGGTAAGATCCAGAAAGTTCACAGTGGATTTACTGATGGTGGAAGTGAATTTAAGATTAAATTCATTATTGTTAAGGTAAGTAAGAAATGTAGTAAGACCCTCCAATGTGCCCTTCCAAACAAAGATGATATCATCTATATATCTCCGCCATGTGACCAAATTCGCATCCAGTCCTACCCAAGACCATATGTATAGGTCTTCCCACATGGCCATAAGTAGATTGGCGTAGCTGGGCGCGAATTTGGTCCCCATGGCGGTCCCACATAATTGTAGAAAAAACTCATCACAGAACCAAAAGAAATTCTTATGTAAAACCAATTGAATGCATCCAATAAGGAACTCTATCTGTGCCTCTGGAAATCTCCCATCCTTTTCCAGAAACAACTTAACGGCTCTACACCCATCATCATGTCTGATTGATGTATATAGAGCCGTCACATCAGTGGTGACTAATACATAATTCTCCTCCCATTGGATATCTTTTAATAGCATGATTACATGACTGGTATCTTTAAGATATGATTTTTGTTGTTTCACAATATCTTGTAGGTAGCTATCTATAAACTCTGACAAATTAGCCGTTAATGACCCGATGCCAGAGATTATAGGTCTTCCAGGAGGATGTGTGAGATTCTTATGTATCTTAGGTAAAAAGTAGAAGACGGGGAATACCGGGTCCTCAACATTGAGGAATTGGAACTCGTGCTCCTCCAATATTCCCCGTCTTCTTCCATCCTCTAGTATTATTTGCAGTTCCTTTTTGTACAACGTGGTGGGGTTTGATTTCAATTTCAAATAGGTATTTGTGTCACCCAAGATATTCCTGGACTCCAGCATATAATAGCTGTGGTCCATAATAACCACTCCTCCTCCCTTGACCACACACAGTGTTTCAAACCATTTTTTATTGGCACACAATTCAGATCCTAAAGGGTTAACTTTTAAAGCTATTAAACAAGTGATGCCACACTGGAGAGGGGGCAATAGACACACAGCTCTTATTAAAAGGGGGTAATTTTGGATGTTTGAATTAAAGACCATGTCCCCCTCTGGTCTGAATTTGGAGTTTGATATTAAACCTTTTTTATAGGAATTTGTATAGAACTTTTATAATACTTTTATAAGCCTATACTAACTTTTTGTTCTCTGTCTCCACACTAGACTATGCCTCCCACCAACTGTCATTATTAAATCTACATACCCTGTTCCCCAATCATAGTCCCCAATTTAGGGTTAACTGTTTTATCACCTTTTTATATATGTATACATGTTTTTAATGACTATGTTTTAACTAACAAATTAATTCATCTGCATCTGTTAGCACTTTTTTGACCTCTACATATGTTTGATGTAGAGAGACTAAAGATCTGTCTCATTTCAGCCCAATATGTACGTAATTAGCATAATTATTAACACCTTGGTTTCCCTCAACCTATGGGAACTAAGTCTAGGGTATATATGCCCCTACCATTCATTAAACGTTACTCCTGATGAAACCGAGTAGGTGAAACGCGTAGAGTGACGTTTACTACACTGGCCGGAACCCCTGGGAGCGGATGACATCACTTCCGGTCTTCGGTGAGACGCATCCGTGACACGCACGCTACACCAGAGGGATACTAGAGACATCACTCATCCGGCTGCCAATATTTTCATGGCAGACTGGGAATCAGACAACGTATGATCGGGTAATCCCTTTGGTGCGAAACTGGTCCTCTGGAAATGATATATAGATGATATCCTGTTTGTCTGGAATGGCAACGAGCTATACCTGAATGCTTTTCTCTCACACATCAATAATAATAATTTAAACCTAGTGTTCACTTCAGAAAAGAGTAGAGAACAAATTGACTTTCTGGATCTCATCATGTATATAGAAGATGACACGCTTACAACAAAAACATTATTTTTTTAAGTTGACGTCAATAATTATCTCCTAAATTTTTGTTGTCACCACCACAAGTGGATTAACAACCTTCCTGATGGACAATTCAGGCGAATACAAAGGAATTGTTCTGATGCCATTGATTTTAAAAATCAAACTGAAATTTTAAAAGAGATTTTTAGAAAGAAATTATAAACAGGATCTAATAAAAACCGCAGTGGCAAGGACGAATCTTTTAAAAAGAGAAGATATTTTGTGACCAAAAGAAAGTGCAAGTAACAACTCAAAAAGTCTACACTTTGTGACTCAATATAACCGGGAGGCCACTAGGATTAAAAAAATATATAGGGAGTGTAACAGGGGACTTATCCCTGTTCAGTAATGTGCCTTTAATCCAGCAGTGTGGTGGTTAACCTCTGGTAGTTAATTACTAAACACCACCTGCCTGATTGAGATTGTATACAAAAACCTGTCTGTTCAGACAGGAAGTGACTCTTTAGCTCTGACTGAGAGCTGACCCTTGGAGCTGACCAGTCTTGAGCTCTGCACAGCAGACCTGATTTCAAGACACAGGGAAAACTACTGCACCTGAAGCTGAACCAGGAAGTGAGATTTTCCCTCCAAGAAACAGATAAGACTTTTATTCTTAAGAGACTGCTTATATCTGCTTATTTCATGTTATATGTTTTGGGGCTGCGAGAACTGCTTGACTAAGGGAGATGTGAATTATTGCATAGTGTTTCACTAGAAATACTCCCAAGTGAATGGAAGCTTTGTTCCCCCCCCCCCTGTGTTTGGATGAATTTCCTGATGAAAAGGAAAAGGCACAATAAAGCCTTATTATAATTTTACATTATAAACGACTCCACGTGTGTACCTCTGTGAACATCTGTCTACAGGGAGACACTGGTACCTGCTACAAAAGGACCCAGTGCTAAGAGGTCATATCCCAGACTGCTCAGTGGTTATGTGTAAAAAGGCAACTAGCCTAAAAGCAAAATTTTCTCCCAGTGTTTTCAGAAAGCAAGAACAAGAGAAACTCTGACATTAGTTACCAAGTCTCATTGATTTTTTTAACTGTTTTAAATGTAACACGTGCACACAAGCTACGAATGAACGCATTAACTTTTCATCACATGTTACAGAAGAACATTTTAAAATCGAGCATTTTATTCATTATTTAACGTCATTCGTGGTATGTCTCCTGGAGTGCCCATGTGGACTCAAGTATGTGGGACACACCTCGAGATCATTGAGGGTCCGCATACTGGAGCAATATTAGGAAAAAACTCCCATTTCTTAATGCGGATGGGTGCCCAGGGATCCCTGGGGTAGCATCAGGGGCCTGGCCACAGCCTCTTTTACTTCTGCTGCTTGCCAAAGTCTCTGATAGCCTGCCCTGTTGCTGCATCTCAGCAGTGCCTCCAATTGTAGCCCTGTTTCCTTCCTCTAGAAACATGTTGCTGCTACTGATCTCTCTCTCTCTCTCTCTCTCTCTCTCTCTCTCTCTCTCTCTCTCTCTCTCTCTCTCTCTCTCTCTCTCTCTTTTAGCATTTCCTCTCTGAGGCACCAGAAGGGGAGGGCACAAGGTCTGAACGATTATTGGCTATACACGGACCCTGTGTCACCCCCACTTCTGTGACTCAGAGAGTCAGCATGAGCGGGGTCAATGCCCCTAGGATAGCCTGCCACAGCCTAAAGCTACTAAGGACTTACATGACAGGGGGCAGAGAGTCAGTCTGGACCAGCCTACACATATATTAGTACAGAATTGTTGAAATACGTCTTTTAATTTGATACTAATAGTACTGTTTGAGAACAGCAGGACTAAGATTATGGATTACTCTGTACTGTTTGGTGTTTATTTTCCATGGAAGCATACTATAAATGAAACTGATGCTTCATAAACTTATAAGAGCAGCGTGTCTACATTGATACTAGATATCTTATAAGCATTTGGGGGTGTCACTTTAAAAGGAATACAAGCTTTAATACTACCATGCTTAGTATGAATGTAGAACAGATTGCAATGACAGGTGTTAAGATTTACTACAGCACCAATGTTATCATTAGGATTGATTATTTCAAAGACTGTTATAATTAGTAGGGGAGTATTTAAACCTCTGAGGATCCTACACACTTGATTTCTGAGACTGATGAAGCTGAAACATCAGCGAAACGCATTGCTCTACCAAGTGTGCCATTTTTATCCCTGGACGGCCATCGTACTCTCTTGGCACAGCTGCGTGCCATCTGCGTTCCAGCGGTGGTACCAGGCGCGGGAGCCGGAGCAAAGAGGTACTGCAATGTACCGGAAGAGTGCTGTAGCCGTGGTATAAGGACCTGCATGTGAGTTCTCTCGTTGCTTTGTTGTATTAAATAAATATGTGCTTTTACAATCTACTCCATCATTGTCTGCTGTTCCTGCTGGGCGGTTGCGATTACGGAGAAGTCTGCACACACAGACAACATCAAAGCTATCCACAGTCGACTGGGGAGAATATTGGGATAAGGACCCCAAAAGAAACCAGTACTTACCTGTGTACTCACACATGGCTGTGTGAGTATTTATTATATTCATACTTTTATCTTCCGTATCACTGTTTCATCATTATTCCACAAACAGCAGCCATTGTTTGTGAGTTTGTGGCGGTTGGTGTTTAACCAGTTGTTTAACCAGCGCTCCCCATTTCTTTTTGTGTACACTATCCCTAAGGATCAAGGTTAGATCCAATTGGGTGAGCAGCAGGAATTTGACACCCCGCAAATGGCCTCAAGCTTGAGGCACCCTTAGGGGTCATCGGGAAGGTAGTATTATACATTTACTACTTTTTAATTATTTCGATACAATTTTTAAACTGATTTTTATTGAATTTCATGCGAGATAGCGCCCTAGTTCCTTCTTCCAATTCCTCTCTGCAGTAGAAATAGACTACATGAGAGAGGAGGCTGAAGGGCTTAGGGAAAGGCCTTGTGGACCACTGTCTGAAAACCATTGCTCTAACAAGCTCGATGTATTACCTGCTCACTTGCTTCATGGAAAATAAATACAGAAACCTGCACTCCTCTCAAATTAGCTTGCAATTTATTAGTGACAGGCTACATTTTGATCCTAAGTCTTATAACAAAGGGATCATTTAGTTGCATCTTTTAATCAAAAAATTATTTAAGCCGGCTATTCACGTCAAGGTAAATTCCAGTGTAGCAGGTACAGTACCTACACTACATACATAATATTTCTTGTTGTTTTGTAGCCTAAACATCGTGACATAATATTTGCTATTGTTTTGTAGTCTAAACATCGTGAAATATTTGAAAGTGCACGAAGGGTTAAATATATTAAACTTTTATGCCATCTGCATTTCGGTGCAATTAAAACTGTCAAAAAACAGAAATAAATTCCCTTAGCATTACTGTATGAAGAAAAAATTGTGAGTGCACAAATGCCTTACTGAAAAGTCATTATATCTATATCGCATGTTCAAGAATAATTCCCCCCTCCACCCCCTCGTCCCATCCTCATGTCAGAGTTCTCTCACTTGCTTTTCTTGCACACACACACACACCTCTCTTGTTTACAGTATCTCAGTCACAGACACTCACCACCTTCTCCTGTAGAGATTACCACATTGTAAAAGTGTTTTATTCCTATTTGCTAATTGGAGAATTGGCAAGGAGCTCAGAACCTCCAAAAACAACCATTTAGCATAAGAGAATTACGTGAGCTCGGACCTACCCCTATAACAATATGCATCAGGAACACTATAAAACTGTCGTACGCTGCTAAGGAAATAAAAAATAAGTATTTTTGCGAAACGCCTTATTGCTAGGGAAAGTGAACTGGTTGTAAATGTATGGAAAACAAACACAAAAACCATGCACTATTCCCAAATTGGCTTACAATTTATTTGTGGAATTCTACATTTTGCTCCCAAGTCTTTTTTTTAACAAAGGAGCTATTTAGTTGCATCCTTTGAGCACACAATGATTTAAGACTGCTAAGCCTGTCAATGTAAACTCCGTTTAAGCAGGTACCTACATTACATTATACTATTTTTTACTGTCTTGTGGACTAAATATAAGAAATGCTTCATATCTGCAAATGTTGTAGATGTTTGCAGTGACCTAGTATGACTTCACAGAACAGGAGCTGGAAACATGGATCGTACATGGAACATGTGTTTCCAAATAAAAGTGCAGAATTAAAAGCCAAAGATCAAAAAAGTATTTGCAGTATTCAATTAGATAGGGTCTGGGATAAACTGCTATTTATGTATGCATCTGTTGCCGATTTGTAGCATAGATCTGGTACAGTTATATTGCTGATAAGCTTGAGAGCTTTAAATAACACCCTCCTGTCTTTTATTTTCCTCAGTGCACCCTAATGTCAGCCAGGGTTGCCAAGGCGGGTGTGCCACATGTTCTGATTACAATGGATGCTTGTCGTGTAAGCCCCGACTGTTCTTTGCTCTGGTAAGGAATGGCATGAAGCAAGTCGGGGTCTGTCTCCCTTCATGTCCAAGCGGATACTATGGGACGCGATCTCCAGAAATAAATAAGTGTACAAGTAAGTCACTTTGTAACACTTTGTTATTGTTATAACATTTCTTGCCATAATGATGAATATATTCATCCTGACATATTTTGCCTTTCAAAAAGAACGATTCCTGCGCTCCTACCAATTAGGCTAAGATAAAATAATAATCTCATGAAAAAGGGTATTTTGTTAAACCCTTTGGCCAAAGCATTTGTAAGCCTGCATGCCACGTCAAGGCATACCCGTTTAATGCAGGTACCTACACTATATATATGTAATAGTTGTCCCATATACTGGTGAAAAAAGTGTGAGAGCCCTGAAGGGGTTAAATAAAGTATGACCTTTAAGACCCACCTTAAGACACACTTGTTTAAAGAAGCATATGAGTAGCACTGTGAATATTCTGAACACATGATACATAAAGCTTGGCCCCCTGCAGACGCACTTACCAGAACTCCCTCCTACTGTCTCTGTGCGTTCTCCCTACCTACCAATTAGACTGTAAGCTCCTCAGGGCCGGCACTCCTTTTCCTTAATGTTACTTTTATGTCTAAAGCACTTATTCCCATGATCTGTTATTTATATTATCTGTTATTTATTTGATTACCACATGTATTACTACTGTGAAGCGCTATGTACATTAATGGCGCTATATAAATAAAGACATACAATACAATACAATGTGAATAGTGCAATTAAAATCTGGCTAAAGCCAGTATCATAGTTACCTTACTATAGAGGCAAACTGGGTGCACAATTTCCCTGGTGTGAATATAATAAAACTTACACATATTTCTCTCTGTCAGCCTTATACGTTCACCTACCATTCAATAGATGGTGATGTCCAGACTGACACTGGGGTGTATTATACCTGCACTAATTGGAAAATTGGTAGGGACTCAGTAACTGTTATGTAAAGCAGATGAGCCAATAACCCTACCTCTCTGACATTTCAGAGATAGTATATTTAAAATGCCCTTTGGGAGTATGCAGCAAGGAAAATATTGTGCCTTTCAGCCTGTGAAGCTAATAAAAATGTGGGGGGATGGGAGGGACATTCATTACCACTAATGAATTAACTTATTTCTACTGTACTTTCTATAATGGCTGAATTGTAAAACAAATGTGCAATGTGATTACAGCATTCTTTATAGAAAAGGTCAACAAATGTTTTCTTTAAAAAAAATGAGATCTGAATAGCTCATTAAATGCCATTTTATTTTCAACAAGATGAGTTTGATTTACTCTGATGTTGCTTTAAGTTACAAAGAACTCATAGCTTATACTAAAAGTGCAGATATATAAAATAAAGTCCAGTTTCTAGAGTTCTGTATAGATTTGCAAAATTGTAGAGACCCAGCAGAGATCAAAAAATAAGTTGTAGCTTGATAGCAATAGATGAGGCTTAGTGAACAGTATCTTCCTACAGTACATAATGAATAGGTACACAAAGTTGGCATGCATACACTACATACAACAATGTACATGATTAGTGTCTTTTTTGTGTTTTAGAATGTAAAGCTGACTGCGAAACATGTTTCCACAACAATTTCTGCACGAAATGTAAAGGTGGATTTTACTTACATAGCGGGAAGTGCCTTGACACCTGTCCAAATGGGTTTGAAAACAACAACCACAGTATGGAGTGCAGCAGTACTGGTAAGTAGCATGTAAGAAGTTGTAAAGGAAGAACTGGTTGACTTGTCTAGTCTCACGATATTAGCATGAAACAAGGAAATCTCCAATCTCCAATGTGTATGGCGGTGCAAAACCGTGTCAGATTACCATTATTCTTGCTGACTGAGCTCTGCAACTACCACCAGAGGTCTAAACACACTCTCCTGAGGTGTCTTTCTGCATGACAATGTAACAAGGGACTTCATTGGTATCATGGAGGAAAATGTCATACTACCCCAAGTGAAGAACAGAATAGAACAGGAGTGGGTTGCACTGAATGTGAGGCCAGTGACTAATTGGACTGTGTGTTCCTGTGGCCCTTGAGATCATTGTGACAAAAATAAAACATAATAATCCATGTATTAAAAACATGGTCCTTAAAGAACTGTAATTAGTCTGGATATTCATTAAAGATTAAGCTAGGTATAATAAGTAGGTGACTGGAGCATGGTAGCATATATAGCATTTCTAAACTGCACTAGAGTACAGGTCCTGATTTGCCCCAATTTGCGGGAGAAAAACTGTCACCTACAACTGGTAATGTGTAAAATTCTACTGACATGACAATTTTATGTGCCAGTTCCCTATATATTGGCCTTAATAAGCTATTAATGCAAAAATTCCATCGACGGCAATAGGCATTTTTCTTATATGACTTGACCCAGATAATCTCCAGGAGCATAGCCACCACTCCTTTGTTAACTTAATAAGACTCCTGGTTCCACTGCCACTTATCTTGGCATGACTGTATAGAACACATGGCTAGAGCCAATAATTAATTAAAACAGTTCATGTCATAGCAATGTTCATGTTATTAATTAGCTCATGGCAATCACATTCTTGATGCACATACTGTTGATCTAATAATGAATCTATGTAGGCGCTCTGTTACATTAAGACGTTATATACTAACTTAGCTAGAGCATGGTAGTAAACCTGTTCTGGACACATACGCTAGACTGAGCTATTGTTTTTGTTCCTACAGTGCACTGTGCAGTCAGTGAATGGAGTTCTTGGGGCCCATGTACAAAGAGGGGGAAAACCTGCGACTTCAAACGTGGCAATGAAACAAGAGTTCGGGAGATTGTACAGCGCCCCTCACCCCGGGGTATACCTTGCCCGCCAACAACTGAGACAAGGAAGTGCATAGTGCAGAGAAAGAAATGTCAAGGGAGAAAAAGGTAATTTTGCTTTCATAAGAACTAAACATCTACAAATGAGCACTGTCTAAGAAAAGAATATGATCTCTGCGGATTATTTAAGGAATTTTATCAACACATGTTTTAATCAAGGCAATCAACATGTCTGAATTGGAAACTGCCCAACCCTCCTCCTCACCCCCCCCCCCCCCGAACCAAGTTGCTTATTCCTAATATACTCCCCTGTCAGAAAAATGGATTGTTGTATTAGCGCATATGTGTGGTTCAGCTGGGTGGGAGAAGAGCATTTACATGCAATGTTTGTGAAATCTCTGGGCAGGAGGATTTGATAAGTATGCAGTTGGCTCGCACTCATTGCGTTTTATCACACTTTGATTGGAGTTCAAAAATATGTTGAGGAAAAATTCCCAAAACCATGCATCAAGATTAGAGTAAATGTTACTTTAGCTGGAGATAATGTAACATAATACCAAAAGGCTTAAAATATTAAGTGTTAAATTCCCTTCTCATCCACCCACTCACACTCATCGCAGACACAATCTGATGTAGCACAGAGAGGCAGCAGATTTGCAATCGAGTTTAATGATGTGCTAAATGAAAATATTGAGCTAATCCACTTTATGTCACAATCATTTATCTGTCAATAAAGAGTCCCAAATCTACGGTAAAACTCAGCCTTTTGTATAGACATCTTCGCAAGTTGTCCAACTACTAAAGATCTACTATACAAAGTGAAATAAAATCTGCCAATCGAAGAGCTGGTGTATTCTAAAACAAGGCTTATCATTAAGGATCAAAAGAACAGGACTGTTTAGCAGTCACTTAACAGTCACGTGGTGCCACTTGTTCATATTAGCTATACGGGGTGTCAATTTGAAAGAAGAAAATAGTAATATATAAGTATCTGGTTTCACTTTGCCAATACCTTTAGTTTCTCTGTCTATGTACATACTTGTTTCCAGCACCTTTGCTTTCTACCATCCCAGTCACGGGCGTTCATTTGATTCTTTTTGAACATAGGGTTTGTTCTTAAAATAATATTTTACATACTGCTATATTTCTTTTTTTTTTTGCCTAACCATAAGCACTTAAGACACATTGCAGAATGCTAGAGCAATTACAAATGAATAAGTAAAATCATGACCGCACATTACACTACAATCTGTAGTTCACATATTACTATTCTGAGCTCAATTAACATCTGTCAATGACAAATGTGTGGAATACGCTCAACAGTTATAAAAAAAAATGTATTCGTCTTAGATTGTAAGATTTCTGGGGCAGGACTTCCCTTTCCTATTGCCTGCTTTTATGTTTGTTGCACTTGTATTATAACTCCCTCTATTTTATTGTCTTTTCTTTTTTGTTGCATACATGTGTGGCGCTATACACGGAGAAATATAAATACAAATTGTAGCCCTGTTTCCCCCCAGAACACAGGAAGCTACCAGTGCTGCTCTTGTACCTGTTGGCTCCAGGAGCCTGCGCCTCTGCCACGGAGAGCCTGGGTATATCACTTACTATATGCAGCGCCTCCACCTGTGAGGGATCCCAGCAAAGCGGAAGCAGCCCCTCACAGGACATAATCACAATGAACACATAGCTTTGTAAAAATAGAAAGGTCTTTACTGAACATAGACATAACAGATAACCCTGAACACTAGACTCTATCATGACTAGAGATACAACTGCTCCACGCCTCGCAGGGCCTTCACCCCTCACCATGTATCCAAAGTCCCACACCCTTTAGGAGTGATCAGCGCCATACTAGATGAGGATAAAGTTGGTGCACTTGGTGTATTATGATACCTGCCGGGTGTGTCCACACCCGGGCGCGCTGACGTGGAGATAAGTGGATCCTCTGATCCCACGACGATTCCGCCTCCGCGTGGGATGATGTCCTGTAGGATGATCCCACCATAGAAACCGTCTCTGTAACTGGTCAAGGTCTGGTCATAGACTGTAACTTTCAGGGCTGCACAGCATTCTGGCTGTGTCCCTGAACTAGCAAACAACTAAAGGGGCAGGGTCCCTACCTAAGGGCCTGTCCCTGTAGCAACCACACACTAGTATATGAGTATGGCCTAGCTGACACTAGGGGAGATCTCTGGCCTAGTGCAGAGGTTACTTGCCTCCCTGCACATATACACCCTTCCCTGTCTATGTCCCAGCTCCTACTAACTCCTGTCTCCAGCGTGCAACAATGTATCCCCTTTGCAGCAGGAGAATCTGTAAACCCTATTGGCTGTAATGCAGCAGGTGATAGGGATCATAGGGCAGTCCCCAGAGGCTTCTGGGTAATGTAGTCTCTGCGGGACCTCTTTACTATTGGGACCGCGTGCGCAATCTCTACCACACATGCACGATCCTGTAATGGCTGCCGCTAATCTTCTCTTCACCTGTGCAACCTTGTAATGGCCGCCGCATCGCGCAATCTCCTGTGCCTGCGCGAACTCTCGCGCCAATCTCAATATGGTCGCCGCGATGCCTCTGCGCATGCGCAAGCCAGCTAAACATGGCGGCACCCTGTAGCTAATGCCGCCAGGAGCCCCCGGCGACGCGCTCTCCCCTGCAGCTCCCAGACATGCCACGGAGGTAAGGGAGGGGGAACCGAGAGACCGGCGAGCCATAGGGGACCTGGCTACAGAATATACATACTAACATGTGAAACAGTAGCATTTGGGTGACTAAACATGCAAATCAAATTCCTTACTTCACTTCAGCTCCTTATATTTAAAACTTGCTTCATAATGCCGTTTAACATTTTCAGGTATTTTTTCCCTCTTGCCTTTAAATTCTATCCTTTTGATACGTTTTATAGCCACATTAAGGTCACCAGTGGTCACTTTATTCAGAAGGAAAAAATAATGGTAAAAGATATATACTTTGATACATTCATTGTTTGTCTGTATGTGTATGAAATAGATCCTCCCTTGGTCTCACAACTTCACATTACTGCTTATAAATGGCTTGCTGTTGCAAGTGTGACACAATTGCAACAAAAAACCTTGATACACTGATGCTTTCCAAATATATTTCATCACACTTCAATAGCTATAGAAGTTTTTTGGAGCTAAATATATACCTTGTTCTGTTTCAGTGAATGGTTTTAGCTTACTGTCAGCTCTCATGATGTGGGTAACTTTGGATGCTAGGATTGGCTACAACAAAATGCGCATGCGTTCTAAATCTGCATATACCATTAGCTGTATGTCTGAATAAATAGGACTAGTTTGTGACCTACATGTTCTCAAAATACGCTACTGTGATCAATAGTTTGTATGCTTATTTATTGACATTGTGCCAAAGAAAGCAAAATATGTGGAGCAGCTGAGAATTCTTTTCAGTGATATTTCTATAATAATAATGATGGTTTGATTTGAAGAATGGTTAAAATGTGGATGACAAGAAAGTCTCAGTCAAAACCATTGGAGCTCATGGAGAAAAACAAGCATTGCCTAATAAAATAAATCTCACATTTCGGTGAAAAAATGGATACTGTACATTATTCCTGTATGTCTTTGAACTGAAAATTTGACTGGATTCTTCCTCCCCCCCCCCCCCAAATAAAGACAAAGGATAACACAGTAGGTAGCAGAACGCTGCAGTGGTCCATTTATTATAAAACAAAACATTAAGTTGCAGTCATTGGAAACACACAGCCATATGTTCACTGAAAACAATAACTCAGTGCAAAAGTTTTTCATTACAATTTATATCCTATAATTTATGATGAAAAGATCAAGCAACAAGATTGTGGTATTGACCAATAGAGATGTGCAAATGTTTCGATCAAGCACGCAAAAACATTTTGTTGGCGAAATTTTTTTGTTTCATCAAAAATTACAAAGCAACATCTGGCTGTTTAATCTAAATCTTTGAAATATGGCTTTTGCTGCATGATATATATATGGTGAACTTTATAAATGGTGAACTTTAAGGCGTATTGTATTTAAAAAAAAAAAAAAAACACAAAAAAAAGCCTTTAGATTACAAAAACATCAAAGGAATGTGTGCTTTGGTGGGTCACCTTTTTGGTGTTCCCTTCATTATTATTTTTTGTTTATTAATTTTTTTATATATATATTGTATTGTATTGTATGTCTTTATTTATATAGTGCCATTAATGTACATAGCGCTTCACAGTAGTAATACATGGGGTAATCAAATAAATAACAGATAATATAAATAACAGATCATGGGAATAAGTGCTTTAGACATAAAAGTAACATTTCGGAAGAGGAGTCCCTGCCCCGAGGAGCTTACAGTCTAATTGGTAGGTAGAACGTACAGAGACAGTAGGAGGGAGTTCTGGTAAGTGCATCTGCAGGGGGCCAAGCTTTATGTATCGTGTTCAGAATATACACAGTGCTATTCATATGCTTCTTTAAGCAAGTGTGTCTTAAGGTGGGTCTTAAAGGTGGATAGAGAGGGTGCTAGTCGGGTACTGAGGGGAAGGGCATTCCAGAGGTGTGGGGCAGAAAGTGATAAAGGTTTAAGGCGGGAGAGGGCTTTAGATACAAAGGGGGTAGAAAGAAGACATCCTTGAGAAGAACGCAAGAGTCTGGATGGTGCATAACGAGAAATTAGGGATGAGATGTAAGGAGGGGCAGAAGAATGTAAAGCTTTAAAAGTGAGGAGAAGAATGGAATGTGAGATGCGGGATTTGATCGGAAGCCAGGAGAGGGATTTCATGAGGGGAGATGCTGAGACAGATCTAGGAAAGAGTAGAGTGATTCTGGCAGCAGCGTTTAGGATAGATTGTAGGGGAGACAGGTGAGAGGCAGGAAGGTTGGACAGCAGGAGGTTACAGTAATCAAGACGGGAGAGAATGAGGGCCTGAGTCAGAGTTTTAGCAGTCGAGCAACAGAGGAAAGGGCGTATCTTTGTTATATTGCGGAGGAAAAAGCAACAAGTTTTAGAAATGTTTTGAATGTGAGGGGCGAATGTGAGAGAGGAGTCGAGTGTGACCCCTAGGCAGCGTGCTTGGGCTACTGGGTGACTGATTGTAGTTCCAACAGTAATGTGGAAGGAGGTAGTAGGGCCAGGTTTGGGAGGAAGTATGAGCAGCTCTGTTTTAGCCATGTTGAGTTTAAGGCGGCGGAGGGCCATCCAGGATGATATAGCAGAGAGACATTCAGAAACTTTGGTTTGTACAGCAGGTGTAAGGACAGGTGTTGAAAAGTATATTTGTGTGTCGTCGGCATAGAGGTGATAATTAAACCCAAAAGATGTTATTAGGTCACCTAGAGAGAGTGTGTACAGAGAAAAGAGAAGAGGTCCCAGGACAGAGCCCTGGGGTACCCCCACAGAGAGATCAATAGAGGAGGAGGAGGTGTTAGCAGAAGAGACACTGAAACTACGATGTGAGAGGTAGGATGAGATCCAGGATAGAGCTTTGTTCCGAATACCTAGAGTATGGAGAATGTGGAGGAGAAGAGGGTGGTCCACTGTGTCAAATGCTGCAGAGAGGTCGAGTAATATGAGCAGAGTGTAATGACCTCTGTCTTTGGCAGCATGGAGGTCGTCAGTTATTTTAGTGAGGGCTGTTTCGGTGGAGTGAGCAGAGCGGAAGCCAGATTGTAGAGGGTCTAGGAGAGAATAGGTGTTGAGAAAATGGAGCAAGCGAGAGAATACAAGATGTTCAAGGAGTTTAGAGGCAAAAGGCAGGAGGGAGATAGGTCGATAGTTAGAAAGACAGGTAGGGTCAAGCTTGCTGTTATTGAGTAATGGTATGACTGTTGCATGTTTGAAGGAGGATGGAAAGGTTCCAGAGCAGAGGGAGGAGTGAAAAATGTGTGTGAGCGTAGGGATTATAGTAGGAGCAAGAGGTTTTAGGAGATGGGAGGGAATGGGGTCAAGAGGGCAAGTGGTAGAGGGAGAGGAGGTGATCAACAGCGACACATCCTCCTCTAAGACAGTGGAAAAAGAGTCAAGGATGGCAGGAGGAGAGTTAGGAAGAGGTGTAGGATGGGAGGAAGAAACAGAGGGGATGTTCTGCCGTATGGATTCCACCTTTTCCTTAAAATAGTCAGCAAAGTCCTGAGCGGAGATGGAGGAAGGAGAGGCAGCTGAGGGTGGTTTGAGTAGAGTATCAAAGACAGAGAACAGTCGGCGTGGGTTAGACTTGTGCATATTGATTAGTGCAGAAAATAGGCTTGTTTAGCTTGCGAGAGGGCAGAGTTGAAACAGGATAGCATAAATTTGTAGTGAAGGAAGTCTGCGAGACTGTGAGACTTCCTCCAGAGGCGTTCAGAGGAAGGAGTGGAGGAACGCAGCATGCGCGTGTGGGAATTTAGCCAGGGTCTAGGGTTAGAAGGGCGAGTGCGGCAGAGAGAAAGCGGGGCATGTAGATCAAGAGACGAGGACAAGGCAGAGTTGTAGTTCCTGACCAGGTTGTCAGAGTCTGTAGCAGAGCTGAGAGAGGAGAGCTTAAAGTGGACTCAAAGTCAGGTAAGTGAATAGAGCGCAGGTTTCTGCAGAACCGGGGGGTAGATGGAGATGGAGAAGGGGAGAAGCGAGATAGAGAGAATGAGATGAGGTGATGGTCAGAGAGAGGAAAAGGGGAAATGGAGAAATCAGAGAGAGAAAAGTTTTTAGTGAAAACCAGGTCTAAGTAGTGGCCATCCTTGTGGGTGCTGGCTGCAGTCCACTGTTGAAGGCCAAAAGAAGAGGTTAGAGAAAGAAAGCGGGAAGCCCAAGGGAGAGAGGGGTCATCAATGTGGCAATTGAAGTCCCCAAGGAGAAGAACGGGGGAGTCTGAGGAGAGAAAGAAAGAGAGCCAGGATTCAAAGTGAGAGAGAAAGGCAGAAGGGGAATGAGTAGAGGTAGGTGGGCGATAGATGACCGTCACATGGACAGGGAGAGGAGAGAAGATCTGGACAGTGTGAGCCTCAAAGGAGGGAAAAGCAAGAGAGGGGGGAATAGGAAGGGTTCGGTAACGGCAGAGAGAGGAGAGCAGGAGCCCCACGCCTCCACCCCTGCCATCAGGGCGCGGAGTGTGGGAGAAGGAAAGGCCACCGTAGGAGAGGGCAGCTTCCAGAGCAGAGTCAGACTGAGTGAGCCAGGTCTCAGTTATAGCAAAGAGAAGCAGGGAGTGAGAGAGAAAGAAGTCATGCACAGAGAGGAACTTGTTAGAGAGGGAGCGAGCATTCCAAAGGGCACAGGAGAAAGGGAGAGAGGAGGGAGGGTAGCAGGGGATGGGTATGAGGTTGGAGGGGTTGACACCAGAAGGAGTAGAGGTTGCAGTTGGCAGGCGAGGACGAGCGCATGTAGGAATAAGACAGGTACCAGGATTGGGAGGGATATCCCCAGAAGCAAGGATGAGAAGCATGGATAGAAAGAGGATGTGTGAGGATGATTTGTAAGGGTGTTTTTTAGTGCAGGGGATATAGCTGTGTGGTGTCAGAGGACGCAGGTAAGAAAGGAGTTCATGTGAACAGAGAAGTGGTGAAGGAAGGAGAGATGGAGATATATGAATGGAGTTAGAGACATACTGAGGCTGGTAAAAAGAAGTGCATAATTTGAGAAGAAGTGAAGTCACAGCAAATATAAATGGTAAAGGCAGCATCACAGCAGTAATGATGCAGTCTAGTATTGATGATATCCTCCTTTCCAGCGTAGTTCACATGCAGGAATCAGGGCCAGATGGGGTGTCCACTTCTTCCTCACTTCTTTTGAACTTCCTTTTAAACTTCAGTTGTTCAGTTGTCCTGCCACTTATAATGTGCCACTTGGATATGTGCTGCAGGCAGACTAGCTGTTCTGACACAGTTTATATGGGCCTAAGTCACCTGACAGTGTGGTTCTGTCTGCTTAATTAGCACATCTGAGGCACATTCAAACAGATTGTTTCCTACACAGGGTGTTCCCTGCCTAGGTGTCAATGCTTAATTCAATTAACAGTTGAAGCAGACAGGATTCAGATATGGGATATTACCTAAGATTGTTTCAGTTGCATATACTGAAATACTGAAATACTGAAATATATATATATCATGGCACAAAGCCATGCCACGCCACCACCCAGGGCTACCGGTTCGAACACTCAAGAGCACCACCCAGTTCTCTGCCACCTACAAAACAATTGCTTTTTTTCAGCGAGTGTTCTGTCAATTGCCAGGTACCACACAAACTCTTGAGAAAGCTGTGATCACTATGAAGGCATATACTGTAGTCTCTGGTGACGATTAGGCCTGCTACTAAGCCACAAAGCTCCCAGAGAGTACACTACAAGCAAAACCATAAAAATATGAAACATACACTGGCTAGCAAAGTACACAGCGGAGTAATGGGATCCACACCAATCTATGTGCAACAGAACTCCCAGAGTAAATACGAAAAAGTTAAACCGTAAAATAAATGCAGTGGGTAGTTATAGAGCATGTGAGATAATAATCAGCCAGACATGAGAGATATTAAATGAATAGGTTTAATAGGGAAAGGTATGGTACACAAAGGGGTTGACCGACAAACCACAGTAAAATTAGGCGAGACCATAGCCTAAAATGTACAGGAAGGTTGGTCAGGTTATGCTGGTCCCTCCTAGCTGAGGTCCAGTTCCAGGGAGTCTCAGATACAGAGTTCTTGGAGCAACACAAAGTTCTTGGTCCTAGCCCATAGGATCAAGTTATGGATTGCAGGGAAGAGGGTTGTACAGTTTTTACAGAATGATACTGTAGCTCCAAGCTGAGGCTTGCAGCAGCGTTGTAAACTTGCAGCAGCAAGTATGCAGCATGTGGGCTATGGCAGGATTAGTTATAGCTAGTTGTCCTTTGCTGTGCATATGAAGGGGACTTACAGAAGTAACTAATCATGTGGTTGGATTTTTGTTACTTCTAGTGGTTATGAATGGTACTTTATAATGAAACTAAAGACAGCGCTACAGGTGGCCCTCGATATCCGCCGGTTCGCTTTCCGCCGAACGCCATATCCGACATCGCATAATGCTGGATGCATTTTCCGATGTCGGAATCGCTTATCCGACGCGCACCGCCATGGATTAACATGGACCTGCAATTCAACAGCCCGTTATCCGACAGCGGTTTGCGGGACGCATTCCGACGGATAAGCGTGGACCAACTGTACTGGATAATGAAACCAATGGAAGAACTAAGGCAAAAAAAGTGATCTACTAAAGTACAATACATATGGTGCACAAGGACTTAATCCCAATATAATACATCAAATGATAAGCTAGGGACAAAAATGGGGTATACACAACAAAAAGCAGGCAACAATAGGGCTGGTGTTGACAGTCTCAAGTTTTATTTAGTGGAGTGACTTACATACAGATCTAGCTTGCAGCAGAACATAACGCATCCGTGGGAGCAGCCGCCATTGCAATGGTATTAGTCACTCGCAAAAAAGGGGTGGGTCCGATGCACTGTTGCACTAGTAGGTGCACCATTGCCTGCTACATCTGTACCGCTCAAAACACATCTATACAACACGTGCTGCGATACCTGTGAATACACTTTACATGCCTGCAAAATTACCTAATTTTAATGAGCCATATATCAGGGTTCCTGAAGCATCTAAGACTGATTTTGTAAACGTTTTAGCTCAAAGAGTAGGGACACTTTTTGCACATCTCTATTGACCAAAATGAGACAATATTCGGTCATTTCAGAAGTCTAGATTCCAAGAGTACAACATATGCCACACGTATCATTTCCTTCTATATACAATAATTGAACAGAAAAGTTTGGTGCCATCAATCACCATCGATTTACAGATAATCAAAAGCTGTTTCTATTTGATCCGTAGGGATAATCAATAATATAGCATGGTGCAGAGGAAATCGTGGGTGGTTTTGCACTGATTGTCCTTCAATCTTTACATGTCCTACCTATGTCATCTTGATTTTTGTGTGTCTGCATTGAAAGCCAGGAGAAATTACAAACATCATTTCACTTTAAAAATCAAAATGTTTATTTTACAAAATCAACAGAAAAATGAGTCCCTAATCTCACAGTTTATTCATGACCGAAATAAATGAGTTCTGTTATATTTCCGGTTACTTTATCAAACATCACAGAATAAACAAACTGTAGCAGTGTCAAACACATGAGTAGGAGTATTTAAAGGTAACTCATTTACCATCATAGTCATGGGACATTTCAACAGCGTATACAAACAAATTACAATAGTGATTGTTCTTGTGCACATAATATACATGGTTCATAGAGAGAGAGAGGACAAGTTAATCAGTGAAATAAATAAACACACAATCCCATGTGGCATATCAAACTCTAAACAGGGTCAGCATGGTATGGAAAAGCAGAAGATCTTAGTAACACAGCTGAGAGGAGTGTGTGTTTTGTGTGTTAAAGACACCAGTGTGGTTAATGACCTTACTGTGCGATTGTTCCCCGGGCCTCTTGGATTCCAAAATTAACTTGAGCCTAATTACTGTTTCCTGATGTTTATGTTTTACATACACTGCAGGGTCAGACGTGGGTATTTAAGGGGCCTTTATTTCAGAATGCATCTTATGGTTTTTGGTGTTCCGCTTCCGTTGTTTTATATATATATATATATATATATATATATATATATATATATATATATATATATATATATATATACTGACTTAAGTTATGGCGAGTAAAAAAAGTGACAAAACCCTCCACAGCAAAGCAAATATGCAAATGTAAATACAACTGTATGCTCATCTGCATGTCTTAGGCAGGTCTGCAACCCCGCCTTTCACTATTATCACCCAGCACACAGCACTTCCACTGCAGCAAGGGATTCTGGGGAATGACATGCAAATGAGCACACAGTGCCACTTTTTGCTTCAAAAACCATTTTTAACATGGTTCCCTATAGGCTTAAGCCTAAGCCTATAGGGATACCTTCCAGCTCCAGAAACGAACTTATGGCATAATCAAGTGAATGGGTGGTAAGGTGTCGTGTGGCACAGTAATACTGTACTTAAGGGGTGGGAGCACTTTCACTCATGTTTTGGTTCTGGCTTTTATGAACCTCGATTTGTTTCTTTACGAGTTACGAGTTTTTTCCTTACGAAAAAAAAAATAGGAAACTTAATGTGAGACAGGTTCCACTTCTGCTTTTGAACTCACAGTAGACGGTATCACTGTCATGTCCCTTATACAGTAAATACTGATTCAACTTCTTTGTCCTTGTCTGTTCACATTTACCCTTCACACTTTCCCTGGGATTATTGTATGTTTCTAATAGCTATTCTTCTTGCAACTAAGGCCATTTCTCTTAGCATTACTCACACACAGACCTCTGTGGCATTCTATATAGACTCTATATAGACTGTAGCTATTTAACGGGTACTGTACCTGTTTTTTGTGTTCTGTACCAATTAAATTGAGCTGTACCTTTTTTGTAACTATTTCTGTCAGTAGCTGAAGCTTCGGCTAGTTAATGTGACTGGGAAATTGATTGAGTTATCTGCTAATGATCAGCTGGATAGGATGCATTTAATACCACTTCTGTTGTATTTGCATATAAGTATAGACCAATAAATCCATCAACACCATTTTTATTGGTAATATTATCTTAGCATTAAGTAAATTGCACATGGTATTTTGCCTCTTTTGGAGAGGTCACTGGTTTGGAAGCTGATCTATCCCACACCGAGAGAGCAAATAAATTGTATCTATTTTTGTGTTAAAAGGTGGAGGGTCTCCGTTTTTTTAAATTCCACATTCAGGACCATGCTACTTTCATTCAGCCCCTTACGCTCCTCTAACCCTCAGTGCTTCTCAACTGTCTTGCTTTAACCCTAGCTGCACTTTTAGATTCACTCAAGAATCTCCCTCTATGCTTCACAACCTGTTTGTTAAAGCATTTTCTTTCATGTCCCCTTGTTTTGTAACTTTCACCCAAGCAACATATGCAAGTCATCCATATTCTCTATTGATATTTCAAATGAAATCCCACATATAATTTTTTCCATGCAACGCCTTCTACAACCTACACATGTCTATTGCTGTTGTAAGTAACTTTGTTCTCATCATGTATGCTGAGATTATGCAGTATTTGAGATCTTATTTAAATGAGCTGCGTTACTGTCAGCACTATATACTGTAAGAATAAATTAATAAGAATCTTTGCAGGTAACTGTATATTGTTATTGACTCCCCATATTGATCTGATCTTGAATTTTTTTGCCACATTCTTCATATCACTTCTTTTTTATTTATTTTTTTTAAATCATGATAAATGTATTTATTGTTTCCAGCTCTTTCTTTCTTGTTCAGTGTCTTGATGGTTGGTACAATTGTGCAAAACTGGATGACAATGGAAAGTTGCCATCTGCATTTGATTTGCTGATATATTTAATGCTAAGTAATAGAACCTCAAGGCTAAATTGCTGACGTGATTGCAAGAGATGAAGGCTTCCCTCAACCATCTGGCATTTTCACAAATTCGTGGAAAAAAAATATTAACCAGTAGCGAAGAACAGTAGCTCAAGTGCCAAGATTTACAGCCCTGGTACTTTGAATCCTATCTGCTTTACCAGCTTGCTCTCTGATATACCCTTTCCCCATTAGTCATCAACTTTGTTCTGTTGTTTAAGAAAAAAGGAGGTTTCAGACACGATGTCTCAGGAATGCTGCAGTGTTTTATCTACATGGACCACTGCAGAGCCCCTAAGACATGCAGTTTATATCCTTTCATCCATGTAACCTTTAATTCACACTAATCATCTCTGTTGCTGGATGGTTTATATCTGCATTAACCATTGGTCAAAGTGTTGTTAACCCTTACAGTGCCAGCGGGGCTTAAACAGCATTGCATTAAACAATTTGTGGAATTGGGTTCAAAATATCCAAGTTCTATAAACTAAAGAGAAAAGCTTTTGGATGTCATTTTTAAATGGTTAATGTAATTTCTACTTTAGCACCAGGCAAGGAGACCACTTTGTTTCTTTTTTTTCTCTAAAAAATGTGAACATTTGCCAATTAAAAAATAGACTGGTACACTGTTCCCTCCTTCCCTTTCATGTACTATCACACTTCAATGACTGCGCCAACAAAGAAGGCTAGCAATGCAATAATGTCATGTGCAAAGTGGAGTACAATGACCAACTGGATAGTGCCTTTTTATTATCAAGCATCCTGATGCAGTTACACATTTCTGACACTTGGAAGTGTATACAGTACTAACATTTTCCCTGCTGCAATCCTTGTTCAAAATATAAAATACACGTGGTATGCAGGCTTATGATGCTTTGGCCAAAGGGTTTAACTAAATAAAGAAGTAATTATTATTATTATTGAGGTATTCCAACTTTATACTTTTTACCATATATGTTTTGTCAATTGGATGTAGCATTGGGCACCTCTGTCTTTTGGTGTTCAAAATATAACATACATATTCTTGAAAATAAACGAAAACCCTTTTTTTCCATGGGATATTTTACTTTTATCAGTTTGGACCTGAACATTGCACCAGTGAAAAGTTAATATATCACTTCTTAACCCCTGCACTTGACAACCCAAAAGGACTGTACATATTAGTAAATGTTGCAGGAAAAGTGGTAAAATCTGTATCACTAGAGAAAATGTGTAGATTATTTGTAGATTATTGGGGGCCTAAATGTTTTGTTTTGAGTGACTAATCTAAATGTTACACTCTGCATACTGCACCTCTTGGCTACAACCAGAGTAGACCATAACACTGTTTTTTTTTACATAGTTTCAGAAAAGGTCAGATTTGGAAAGATCACAGCTGCTAAACTTGGAATTCACCACCCAGTGGTCATTTGTAATTAATGAATGGCAGATGACAGATGTTTATATCCTAGACTTTGCCAGGCATTACTAAACAAGAAGCATAACGTTTTGTTTAACTCATAACCCTGTTTTCCTTCTACATTAACTAAAAATGATTCATGGTAACATGTAGGTAATGTACAAAATAAATGGTCTCCCAGTGCCTCAGACATAGTGGAGGTTACTGGATAGATATGCTACTTTGAACCATCAAATATTGACTATAGAACTCCCAGAATAGGAACAAATAACAGAGTAAATATCCTCAGGTAAAATGAAAAGAGGGGAATATAGTGCAATAATCTAGGGTACGACATTGTATATAAATAAAAAATGGGGATAATCCCCCTCACATGTTATCAAAATTAACCAGGAAATTTCGGGCAATACCTTATTGCAGCCAAACAGCAACACATCCTCCAACAGCAGGTAAATGGACCAAATTTTCTTCAAACAAATGAAGAGAGAGAAATATAGTGCAAAAGAGTTTACTTTAAAATGCTAAAAGTAAAAATACATTTGCACACAGCAAGTAAAATCAGGCGTTGTGACCACTCTGGGTCAGGACCCGATGCAGGAACCATAGTATCCACACTCTCCACTCCTCTCCTTCCCCTTCGATGCATGTGCCTGCGATTCAGTTCTGGAAAATGGCCGCCTCTGGCACGATGCATGAAGGTAAGGTGCTGGAAGTTTGAAGGGGGTTGGTTTCTCCGTCCAGCACCTTACCTTTGTGCATGGCGCCAGTGGCAGCCATTTTCCGGAAGTGACGTCGCAGGCGCATACGTGGAAGGAGAGGAGTGGAGAGTGTCGGTTCCAGGACAGTTCCTGTGAGTGGTCACAACCCCTGTTTTTACTTGCTGTGTGTAAGTGTATTTTCACTTTCTGCATTATATAGTAAACTCTTTTGCACTATATTTCTCTCCGTCTGAGGAAAATCTGGACCTGCAGTTGGAGGACGTGTTGATGTTGTGGTTGCAGAGGGGTCTTCCCCCAAATTTCCAAATTCATTTGAATAAAATGTGAGTGGGATTATCCCCTTCTTCCAATATTTGTGCTCCGTTATATGTTCCTGCTCGTACACAAAGACATGTGGAAAGTCTTTATTTGGAGCTGCACTATCCTGTATGGTTGTAATTTTTACACTTTTATCACAATTGTGCACTGCACATGTTTTTCACTTAAAGTGTGATTTGCGCATGTTTTTTTGTGGAGAACTCCCTGCGTGATGACAGATCTGGGGAATTTCCTCTTTTCTGCAATAGTATGTAGGTTTACTAATATGGGTTTATAATAAAGGGTCAAATTAGAGCAAATGGACCAAGTGGTACTCCCACTCTCACCATCTCCATGCCTCTTAACTCCACATCTTTAGAAAGAACAGAGAAGCAATGGCTTCTAGCAGTGATGCATTGCATTTGTGTTAAAAATACATAGGGGCCTATGCTATAAGCCTGGATAAAAATTCACTGTGCCATTTACACCGGCAGTTTTGACAGCGTTGCTATCACGATATTCAGAAAGCCTCGATTACCTGTGATAGCATAATTCACAAAACGGGCGAGTAGCCGGTGACATGATGATCTCCTCTCTGAAAAGGCCTTACCCGGCGATTTCTTTCAGCTGCAGAGAGAGCTGGACAGATAGAGCTGCCTCTCCCTGCGCAAATCTCGCCAGCGATCAAAAGTTTTTAATGGAAATTTTATTATTAGTGTAGATGAGCAGGGGGTATCCGGAGTAGAATCGTGTTGATTTCAGGTCCGGGGACCCCCTGATCCCGAGATACCGGTCCCGTTATGGGGTGCCGGTATCTCCTATGCATTTAAATGTCTCCTGCTCGTGACTGTGAGATTTAAATCCATAGCAGATACCAGCACCCCATAACGAAGCCTGTATCGGGGATTAATTAATAGCTATAGGCGTTTTTGGTGAAAAGGCCTCGATAAGAGGCTTTTCGGCGCTTATAGCATCGACCCCATAATATTTTAACAGTGAATTGAATCAAAGTAATAACTTAATAACAACATTTGCCTCCACTCCTATTGTTCGTGCAACATGAGAAGAGAGGCTTGCAACCACAGTACCAGGAAGATCATTAGGGAGGCCTTCCTTCAGCAGTGGGTCAACAAGGGCTGAAGACGAAACTATGTAGCATCTCCTTTCATCGCTTATAAATGGTCTTCCCATGAGTTATAATCCTAGTGAACATGATGTTACATGGAGATTGTTATGTGAACACTGAAAAAGCATCTAATTTTTTAATTGCTATTCGATACAGCTGAACATACTGTGAGTGTTTGTCAATACAGTTACTTATACTTATTTTGATACTAGAAATGTAAATCACGGCAATCCCATCTTATTTTATCACTAGAAACTTTTATTGACTAGTTCCACAAAGGCAGACTAAACAGGCAGTCCTGACAACATGGAGCTTATTGCTCTTCTAGGTTGGACACCTACATCAGGGGGGTGTAGTACTGTCCCTGAAGTGAGAAAAAGTTCCAACAGAGGAGCGACAGTACTTGGGCAGTCATAAGCAAAACAATCTGTTACAACTTTACAAGTGTATTATTAAGTTCGGACACTAAAAACGTAAATATTGTACAGTAGGTGCTTAGTTATAAAACAACTCCGAACATTGTTTAGATATTCGGTTCATACATTACATTTGAATTGTACTAATTCTATTTATTTAGCATTGCCCATGCACAAAATAAAATAATGGAGCACAATGAATCTTTACCCTATTGCTAATCGTTATTTTTAAAGTAACCAAGCGATATATAAAGTGACTCGCAATTGAAGCTTTGGGTAAGTCCTTTGCTAGCGAGGTTGCCTGCAAAACAAATTGCAACTTAAGCCCTTACTCAATATGTTTTGAAGCAACTTCCCTATGCTGGAGAATATTTTAGAGCTATTTATTTGAATACAGCCGATCTCTTTTTCAGCACTGGAAGTGGCTTCCTAGCATATTGAATACGGGGCTAACGGGCCAAATGGGCAGAATATTATTTTCCTCATGAAATTAAATACTGTATTTGCAGACACCTATATGTATAAACAATGGGGCAATTTGCTCCAAACGCTTAGCAGATATTTGCACCTGGATCAACTTGCGCCAGTGACATATGTATGAATCTTTTCTAATGGTGCTTTTTACATTTGGCACAGATCATATAGGAGCAGAGGTTAACGCCACCTAAACCTGGAGAGTTTCTTTGGCACAGAGAGTGGAAAACTGCACCTGTTATAGGTGCAACTTTTGATACATCTCTTTATACTAACGCTCTCCTTTCCTAACTCCAGCTACTGTATAACCTCCCCTCAAAACACACAAGGTCCAAGTGCAGCAAGTAAAGTCCCATTGATACATTGATGCAGAGTCACGCAGTATTAAAATTACCCAATTTACACCAGTTTGGGAGCAATCAGTCAGTTTGCGACACTTGATAATATCATCCTTTGTTTCTTCTGCCTTTTGAGTGCATGAAACTACATTTCTAGCCTGTTTTTATGTGTTGTTTTTTTACTTTCATAGTCATTAATGTAACATTTTGCCATAACGGTCAACAGTTTGCATCGTAGCAACACAATCTCAGCTTTCTATCAGCCATAGGAAGATGTAATACGGACCAGTGGTGAAGATTTTGCCATAATTGGGATGCGTTATCCATTTTTTAATGGAGATGGAAGGTTAACATAACTTGTAGTATGCGCTACATCAATGGTTTTCATGTAATTTGCTTTTGTTGTTGCTGTTTCCAGTACATGAAGTACTACTAATTATATAGAACTTGCACAATAAGTTCAGTGTAATCCAGAAGATAAGTGCACAACAATTAAAAGTAATTATTTATTTTTAGTCTTTTCTTTAAAAACAAAACATTACACAATGTAAGCATGTTATTTGCAACCAATTGTAGTTACAGTACCTTATAAAACAAATGCTAACTAAAATGTAAGCATTAAAAAAAAAACATAATCACAATTCATGCTATGTAATCCTCTTTGCCGGCTCTAAAGGACTTTTCAAGTTGGATATATAATATATATACATGGCTGTGCTCAGTGTCTCATAACTTTTTAGGGTGCTGGGTCCCTGCCGGCTGGGCGTGGATATGCAGATAGAATAATGATGGGCACCAGGAACTTTTATAGTCCAAACAAGAGCTTTATTCACAGCTGTTCACAATGCTCGCCATAGAACAGACAGACTTCACTTCCAACATTAACTGGTGTCAAACAATATGGTTACTTTGTGCTTCTTCCCCTGGTTGATCTTACTCCTACGCTGAGGACGTACTTATGCTTGTTTCACTTAATATTGTTTAGATTGTCAATCTCTGCATAGCTTCAATAATGCCATATGGACCCTTGTTGGGGGACACATTGTATTCTCTGGGATAACTATCCCATTTCAGTACACAGCATTCTTAGTCTTTTCTTGTTGGATCGGGAGTTTACTTAGGACCTTCCAGTGAAGCCGATCTGGTTATGCCCCAGAGCTTCTACTCTGAGAACTCCCTGCTGAGCACATGCTTATTCCTCTTCTGGCCAGAGAACAATCTAACTATATTGGGCATGTTCCTTAACTGAAAACAATAAATGGTGACAGGACATCCATAATAGACATAACTACACAGAGAACCCTATTTACAGGACTCACGGTGAGGCTTCCATCTGAACTCTGAGGAACCTGTTTCTAGAACATAGGGAGAAGCTATAAATACTCTTCTATCTCCCAATAGTGACATCACTGGTCACAACACATACACAGGAGTGGCTATTCCTTTCTGAATAGTCACCCTGCATCACACGATGGAAAAGGGAGTAGCCTGAGTGATCCCAGATAGTTAACCAATTAAAGCTGTTAACCCCATATACTAATTATTAGCCCCCAAATGGGGGCCACAAGTATAAAAATACAGAAGGAGATTACCCCATATCAAGCTCATGATCTATCTAGGTTAAGATGCAAGACATAAATTATTACTTTTATAGTGGCTGATTCAAGAATATGGAAAAAAACGATGTACATATGTACTATATCATAGAATGTAATATTTACTTAAGATGGAGCTGTCTTGTCTTAATTCATTATTCATTTCTAGTTTTTTTTTTCTTCTAAACTTAATCTGTTTTATTACAACATAGTATGTTACGATTGCCAGCAATAGCACAAAATTATTACTTGAGGCAATTATACTTACCTACTGTAGGATTTTTGTAAATTTGCATTTGGATTAAATATTACACGTATTCTAAAAATTAAAGTCCGGTGCTAAAAGTCAATCTGCAATCTGTTGATCTCTCTGGCAGTGAAGGTGTTGATGATCTGTTTAACATTAATAGCTGCTGTGTTCACAAACATGTGGGATTACTTGTATAGATGTTTGTTTCTGGCCATGTTTATTCTATTTACTTGTTGACATTCCATTTTCATGCACTCATTTTTGCTACTTAAATAATGAGATTGAGTTCTTTCTTAAACTGAATCTACCAGACAATTAGCTGACAGCCAGATACTGACAATAATCATTAGTCCCAGATAAAACATAGTCTATTTTTACTGACCAATACCCAAGTGTGAAAAAAGCATTTAAATTAGTAAACTAAGAAGTTATGACTAGGAAACCTAGCCTCATTTTTACTAAGTGTCATTTGTAGATTTGGACTTACAGCATAAATCTAATGCGGCTGCCTCAGCGCAAGTAAAGCGCTCCCCGTTTAGACGCGGGCTTTTTTTTTTTTTTTGGCACCACAGGCGCCTCCATTGTTCAGCGCATTAGCGCTGAATGGAGAAACTAACCAATTCCGGTGCCAAAATTTAAATGGCCGGGACAAATGCGGTCAAGCTTTAGATTAAGCTTGGCCGCAGCAGTAAAAGTAGAGTGCAAGGAATGAGTGTAAGGGATGAATTCTGCGTACTGTATACAGTGCGTACTGAGGGGGCGATTCACTAAGCAGTGATAACTGCTTTTAAGTACAAAAAATGGCTTTTAAGACTGATACTGCCTGCTGCGCGATTCACTAAGCAGTGATAACAGTGATAGGCCATAACATAAAAGGCATTTTTTCAGCCAAAAATACGTACAATCAGAGAAAAACCGTCAAACGCACCGGTTTTTGCCAGTCAGCGCGATTCACTAAGCAGTGATAAGTGAATCATACTTTAAAAGCACGCCAGATTTTTGCACCAGCTAAAGACTGGCACAAAAGAAATGGAGCCATGAAAAAAATCATTGTTTACGTTTTTTTAACCACAATTAATATAACAGGCCGGCGGGTGTCCCTGGGTGATCCCCATGGGATACAAGGCCCTCGGGTGATCCCAGCGGGAGTAAGGGGGTCCCCGCTTGCCTGCGGTACCAATCATGTGGCCAAAAAAACATAACACCCAATACTTTGCAATAAATACACCCCCCCCCCCCGCTCCCTAGTACATACAGTACAACAATGGTCAAAATTACTATTATCCAGATATGGATAATAGTGTGTTTGTCCATTACAAATAAAATATTAAGCTGCAGAAATAAAATAAATAAAACTTGCACTCACCTCATCATGTCCACAATCAAAGCGGTTCATCTCGGGAAACCCCCTGCTCCCTCACACTATTAATAAAAATTACATTAATGCAGCTTAATTACCATAGTGGCTATCTGCTACGGTAATTAATTATTTTTTATTGATATGTGTGTTTTGATACTAGTGTACATGAGCAGGGGTCTCCTGAGCTGAACCGCATTGGTTTCAGCCTCGGGGACCCCCTACTTCATGTGATGCAGGCCCCGTTATGGGGTTCCGGTATCCCCTGCAGAATTTAAATCCCCCGGTCACGTGACGCGGGAGCTTTAAAAGCACTGGGGATACCTCACCCCATAACAGGGCCTGTAGCTCATGAAGTAGGGGGTCCCCGAAGCTGAAACCAATGCGGTTCAGCTCAGCTGCATATGTACACTAATATTAAAATGTATATATATACACCATACTATATATATATATACACCATACGCCTGTATGAGCCATACATGAAGTCGCAGCGTCTCCATGCAGCTCTTACAGGCTGCTTTTTTTCAATCAGCTATCGCGCTTTAGATTTTTAAGCACGATAGCAGGGGAGGGGGGGAAATATCTTGCGCGATTGGGCATATTTTTGTCCGTATCTACTCAAATGCGCTTCATTTCTTAGTGAATCCCGCGTCTGGCTTCATTTTTTATCGTGGGATTACAAATTTCCCAATCGAGCGCAAAAGCTCACTGCTTAGTGAATTGCGCCCTGAGAGTCCATGTACCAGGGCAATTTTGAAGCATTTTCATCTATCAAAGTATCAAGGTACTTGTGATGGTAGGGGTAGCTGGTTGACCTAATAAAGAGAAATCCCAGCTAGTTACCCCTAAAAAAACGTAAAACTTGGCTGGCTAATTAATGTATATTTCAGCCCAATGTATGTAATGTCTGGGGAAAGAGAGAATGTGGGCTAGCTGTGTGTAATTCTAAGTCCTGTCGTTTACATAAATACCTTATGTCTGTATTTATTCCTGTGTTAGCAATTCCCCCCAGCTTAGATACTTGGTATTGTGTGGTGATTAAATTAACATGTCAGCCCTGCAAATGCAAATGAGGTTATGTGCCTGTTCCTATCATTTCTATGGAGGGAGTTTCTCTAATCCATTTAGCTGAACTGTTCCATAGAAAAGATATGATCAAGACAAAGGTAGGGGACTAGTTGATAGAATCAGTGACCAGGTCTGAGCCCCAGGCACTGTTTCTCTAGGCTGGCTGCCCTTGCTCAATGTTAAAGGCTAGCTACCAAGGGATATATAAGGGACCCTGCTGATTATAGCACTATTCCATCTGAGAGACACTCTGGGAAGGAGTGTGTAGTTTGACTATGTCCAGCTGGAGATGCATGTCAGAGTGGCTGCTGTGTGTTCAGCACTCTGATATCCTGAAGCAGAGAAGCAAACAGGGTAAACCCATTTGATGCAGATCCCTGCACCTAGTGAGACTAGAGACTTCCCCCATGTCCCCAGTGTGGTAAGTGTATGTTATATTGTGTATTTGTGTGTTTGCTGGTTTACCCAGAATAAACTCTGTTTGTTAAATTACTTTGTCCTGTACGTAGTGATAGTGAACCCAGACGGTTTTGGTATTAAAAGGACTGGTCTCCCGTGGCAGTACTTTCCTACAATTTTGCACAACAAGCATCAGGTGATGATTTAGGAAGTGCAGACATGTCAACTGATTCTCTGGTACTGATTTTCATGTCCAGCTTACTGATCTTTGGCATCTGCGATCACATAGACTTTAGTGGAGTTTCACTGAGAGATGTCAGTAGTTTTCCATTTAAGTCACATATTTTTGTCCAGAGCCCGCTCAGTTATTGTTGAATTCTGGATATGGATATCTATGGAAAAGTTATCTGATGCACATAATATAATGCATCAATTTCTGCATCTTTGTGTGGCATTTTTACTCCCTTTTTACTGTTTGAATAGATCTGTGATACTGTATATGTTTCTGTAAGCCTCTCTGGTTATCAATCTGTACCACATGTGAGAAACAAATGTTTATGTTGGACACAAACGCAAGCCTATAAATAGTACAGTTTTCTTTGCATAAACCACTATAAACATTCTGTTTACCTTAAGGAAGACAAAAATTCTATCAAAAGTCCTTTAAGGGGCAGTCCCACATAGGAAGCAACCAGAATACAAATGTTAAAGATATAGTTTTACTTATTTGCTTCTTGTGTAAAAAAAAAATCAGTTTCTGTTTTCATTGGGTAAGTTTCCCATTATATTTTTATATAATTATTAATGCTCCTATCATATGCCAACCAAAGAGAAAGACTCAGGAATACCAATCTCTCTCCATATAGAACAGTTTACAAACTGTCTTATCTCAAAATACTTTAGGTAAGAAGTATAAAAAACACTTCAAAACATTTGCCTAGTATGGAGACATTCAAAGTAAAACAAATTAATGTTACAATAATTAATAAATTACAATTTGTTTGATTTGTTTAAAATGGCGTCAATCGCTTACATTTCATTTACTCAACACTTTCAATTTGGGAACGGCTCCTTTTTAAGGAGGGGAAAATACTTTTCTTTTTCTTGGCAGATATTAAGGGAGATTTGTAGGAGTATATTTCTAGGTATTAACTGTTCCAGACAGAATCGCATGTTCCTGAGAAAGGGGAAAGAAATGTGTAGGTATGAGTTTGCAAAATGTTATATCTATGGTTTATGATGGTGACCTGGTTGGGATTAAAGGACAAGACTAAACTAGCAGTACAGACTTTGGAAATGTCAACTACTTCAGACCTGACAAAATTACAAATACAATATGGGACAGTGAACTTCACAGTACTGTACTTACACTACTAGTACTAGTACAGGATATTCTGTAGTACTTTCGGAGTGTTCTAATATAACCTAAAATGTAACCAAGAAAGATGTACAGGGAAACTTAGATTCCAGAGATTTATGTACTGACGTTTAGAAAATGTTTTTTTGTGTGTGTGCTTCTTTGTAAACTGGAATATACTTAATAATCAAGTCTATATATTATGTCTCAATCCCAAAGCATTTATGTGTGGTATAAATAGGACTACTGTTAAAAAGCATGGTATTTGTGATTAATTGGATAGTATTTGAAGTTATTATCACTGCTTTCTCATTCTATCTCTACCCAATCCCAAATCCACCATGATTTTGATACTTAAATAAAAATCAAGGAGGTCCCCTTCAATGCTATTGAGAGGCAAAACCGGAAAAGCTGGTCTAAATTGATCGCTTATAATACACTATTATTTTTGATCTCCAAGATCAACCTCACCACTGAGCATTTCTGTTTGCTAATTTGTGACCCATCAGCATCCTAATGCATGCTAAATTAGTATGTCAGACTGGGGTGTCAAGAGCCCACACGGGGAAACAGTGTAGGGGTCCACTATAGGGCCATTGACACATTATAACTGGGGTATGCACATGTACATCCACCACCAGTTTAAGTTCTTTCAAAACTAAGGCTATTTTACATTTTAATCTGGTCTGTAACTGTTACATAAGCCTATAATATACATCTTCTCTAACTGTGCATGCAATGTCTTGTATATAATGTATACCCTGTTCATTTATGTAACTGTATTTGTAACCATGTATTATTTGTCATATTAACTATGTCCAGGACATACTTGAAAACGAGAGGTAACTCTCAATGTATTACTTCCTGGTAAAACATTTTATAAATAAATAAATTGATTCATAGTTTTATGCATGCATTTACTTGTGCATATATACACTCATAGATATCTACACTCGGCTATAGATACACATATGCATGCATAAATACACACACATACACACCTACATACTGTATATTGGTAGATGCAGAGCAAACTGACTCAAATAGACACACTAATAGACACAGATAAAACTAGCTTTCCTTGCAGCCACACTCACAGACTGTCGGGGAAGATTTGACCAGTCTACTGATACTCCGATTTGATTTTGGGAGACGGACAGTTTGGACGTTACCAGTCTGCCTGTTGCAGAAGCCCACATGGGAGTTCCCCTTGTAACCAGAGGGCTGGACCAAGCCTGCATGCTATCCCTAAAGTTACAGTTGACATACCACAACTCCTCATAGCCTGACTTTAGTGGAAGGAAAATTTCCTGCACTATTTACTTATTTATCAAATGCTTTTCAAGGAAATAATACATTGAGAGTTACCTACTGTTTTTTTTTTCGTTTGTCCTGGGCACAGAGTTATAAAGACAATACATGGTTACATTAAAACAGCAAAAGTGAAAAATACTATTTATTTTTTTATTTTTTTAAATAATCAGTTCTGTAGTATTAGATAATAATGTGTGCCTTTTTATTTTTAACTCCTGATGCAATTTTTTAATTATTTTTTTTAATGTACTGATCATCCTTTGGTCGCTACAGCAACCATTTAGAAAGTCATATCCACTTGACTGGCCCATGGTCGACGGGCCATGGGGGGCGTTCCTAGGGGCGTCACGGAGCTGGCTCGCCCTCATTGGGCGAGCCGCTCATGTGACCTGCGTGTTTCATCTGATTTCATGTGCAACGCGCGCCCCCTCCTGTTTCCGCACTCACGCGCCCGCACGGTCTATGGGCGCGATCAATGCCTTAAGGCAATCTGATCGCGCCCCGTAGGGACGTCTCAGCGCGGTCTCCCACACCATGGACTCAGCCTTAGAAGGCGGACAGTTTGTTAGGCGCACAATCAGGATATTTACAGATTTATAACAGGAACACCAAACGATTGCGAGTTTAGGGAAGAATGTAGAATTAGACATTGTCACATGCCTTACATATAAAAAAAAAAAGCTGTGTGTGCTGTGCACGCGCATAGTAAGTGAAACTTCTTTGACTTTTGTCACAGAAATTGTATTTGTATTGGTGATGTTTTAATTAAAAATCAAAATACAATTTCATTGACAACGCAAATAAATTTGACTTAGAACATGCGTACACATCCCTTGTATTTGCACTAAGCGTGAATTCCTCGTGTGTGTGTGTGTGTGTGTGTGCGTGACTGTGTGTGTGCGTGTGACTGTGTGTGTGTGCGTGTGACTGTGTGACTGTGCGTGTGACTGTGTGACTGTGCGTGTGACTGTGCGTGTTACTGTGTGACTGTGTGTGACTGTGCGCGTGACAGTGCGTGTGCGCGTGACAGTGCACGGTGCACGTGACAGTGCGTGTGCGCGCGACTGACTGTGTGCGCGACGGACTGTGTGCGCGACGGACTGTGTGCGCGACTGACTGTGTTCGCGACTGACTGTGTGCGCGACTGACTGTGTGTGTGCGTGTGACTGTGTGTGTGTGCGTGTGACTGTGCGTGTGTGCGTGACCATGTGCGTGTGTGCGTGCCGTGTGCGTGCGTGTGACCGTGTGACGTATGCACAGCCCCCCTGCACCTCACACATCCCCCTAACCTATTCACAGTCAGTGTGTGTGTGTATGTGTCAGTCAGTGTGTGTGTGTGTGTGTGTCAGTCAGTGTGTGTGTATGTGTCAGTGTGTGTGCATGTGTGTCAGTCAGTGTGTGTGTATGTGTGTCAGTCAGTGTGTGTGTGTATGTGTGTCAGTCAGTGTGTGTGTGTGTGTGTATATATGTATGTGTGTGTGTCTGTCACTGTATGTGTGTCTCTCTTTCTGTGTCCTGCCCCCTCTCTCCTGACTCCCCCCCCCTCAAAGGCAGGCAGAGCTGCGGACCCGCGGCGGCTCTGCCTGAGTCTCTCCTCACACCCCCCCCCCCTCACAGACAGGCAGAGCTGCGGACCCGCGGCGGCTCTGCCTGAGTCTCTCCTCCCCCCCCCCCTCACAGACAGGCAGAGCTGCGGACCCGCGGCGGCTCTGCCTGAGTCTCTCCTCACACCCCCCCCCTCACAGACAGGCAGAGCTGCGGACCCGCGGCGGCTCTGCTTGAGTCTCTCCTCACACCCCCCCCCTCACAGACAGGCAGAGCTGCGGACCCGCGACGGCTCTGCCTGAGTCTCTCCTCCCCCCCCCACCCCCCCCCCCCCCCGGCGAGACGCGGCCGCACCGGGCACCGGGCAGATACCTTAATAAAGCCCCCCCCCCTCCGGAAGTGCTGCGTGGGCAGAGGCAGTGTCGGAGGGGAAGGGGGGCAGCGCGTCATCGTCAGCGGGAGCTGGCTTCGAGGGGAGCGCTGCAGCGATCCCCTTCTGATGGTGCTGTGGGGAACGCAGCTCACTCTACCCCCTCCCCCCCCCCGGTCCATGCCTCGGCCGAGGGAGGTCAGCAGGAGTGGCGGCAATTAAATTTTGAGGGCTGCCGCCGCCGCATGTCAGCGGGTGGGGGGAGCAGAGCTCGTTAGGAGCTGCGGCGGCGGTTACCCTCCATGATCCCTGGGCTCCTCTCCTCCTCCGACCCCGGCGGCGCTCAGTCAGCGGGACGCAGGAAAGCGGAGGTTGGGAGGAGAGAGGCTGCGCGGCATGGCAGCGGCCGTTAGGAGCGGCGGCTATCGCCGCCGCATATGTCACGGTGTGTGGGGGGTGTGGGGCTCGGGGGGGGGTGTGGGGGGTGATTAGGAGCGGCGCCGCATCTGATTTGTGGAGCGGGTGTGATGTCAGTGTTGGGGTCGGGCTGAGCCAGAACACAGCCCGGCCTCAACTGCCAGCACTGACGTCACATCCGTTTCATTTCTGTCTCCACAATTCTTTTTTGCCCCATCACGAATGAGGTGCCACTAAGGAAGTTTCACTTCAACAAGAAAGAAAAAAGAAAAAGGACATTCTACTCACGGTTTAACTATTTGTGTTTGGTCTGAGGATAAAAAGAAAACTAGAGTAGAGTAGTGTTAAACCTGCAGAACAGTCACAGAGAACCGTAAAGACAGAGGCAGAGATACATTAAGCTCCGTTCGCTTATTTAATGCAACGTTAACCTAAGTTCATTTCCATTAATCATAATGCAATATTCACTAATGCAAAGAACATGACGTTAACTAGATTTTACTCCCTTAAAAAGCATGGTACAATTTGTTATGGCTGTTGTTCTAAATGGCATGCAAATTAACTTCTCACAGCAAAATTATATTTATCCCATATTAACTAAGCTCAGTTAAGGTAATAGTAGTAATACAATGGGATGATGTTTTTGCAGGGAAAAATGTAGAAGATAAATGGGCAGCCTTTAAAACATTGTTAGAAAAGCACACTTATCAGTGTATACCCTTGGGTAATAAGTATAAAAGAAATAAGTCAAAACCAATGTGGCTAAATAAACAGGTAGGGGAGGAAATGGACAAGAAGAGGAAGGCGTTTAGATTCTTTTTTTTTTTTCAACCAAAAAAGTTTTTATTGAGTGCATGGTACAATCATCACATTGTCTACCAACCCACTGTCTTATATAGCAGTACACATAACAACTCATTTTATAATTAGACTCACAAAAGACATACAGGGGTTACGCACAGACCAACAAGACTTACAACCCTACTACACCAGGGGAAAGGAAGGGAGGGGGGGGGGTGAGGCTGCCACTGAAAGGCTTCGGTTCAGCTGGGCTCATCTTGGAGACCACTGATCTAGACAGGCTCTAAGTCCTCTGGGCTTTGCAGACTTCCGGTCTGACAGATCTCGAGTTAACTGCGATCCTAGTGTTGGCGGACAACCATTCGCATGTATCTTAGCCCCTGCTCGCTCACTTTGGTTCCGAGCTTAGTTGTCTCCCTTTGCTGACTGTATTCTATGTCTCCCCGTCCACTACACTCATCCAAGGAGAACGCGCCTAGAGCTATTAGAGCAGTATGTTGGAGGCATTGATCCCCGGGATCTCATTCAGGTCTAACCATGGAGACCAGACTTTGAGAAAGTTTGTGCCGGTGTCATTAACCAGACTCGTTAACTGTTCCATCCGGCAAACGTGCCAAATTCTATTCCTGATTTTTGGGATATTTGGTAGTTCTGGCTGCTTCCACAATGCTGCGATTTCGCACCTCAGGGCAGTCGCAAAATGTGCGATTAATTTGTGCTCCGATCTGTTTAACCCCAGGGTGCGTCTGGCCAGCAGAAACAACCAAGGGTCTAAAGGGATCGCGCAATCGAGAATTCTCTGGAGCCAATTTCTGATATCCTCCCAGATTGGGAGTATCTTGGTGCAACCCCACAGCATGTGCAGCAAGTCTGCCTGCTCCCCACATTGTTTGGGGCACAATGGGGGGTAGCCCTTGACAAACTTTGATAATCGTAGTGGGGTCAAATACCACCTCATCAGGACCTTATACGCGTTCTCCTTCAATGTCGTGCATATTGAGCTCTTAGCTGCTGCCAAGACAATGTGGTCCCAGTCCTCGTCCTCTAATGTGTCCCCTAAGTCTCTTTCCCATCTATTCTTGTATTTTAATGTTACGTCAGCGTCCGGATTCGGACAGACTACCGCCTTGTACATCGTAGAGATAAGTCCCTTGGTTCCTGTTCCAGTAGAACAGAGCTGTTCAAAATTGGTTCGCTGAGCTCGAATGGGAAATTTATCATAGAAAGCTCTTAGCTGGAGGTATCTAAAGAATTCTGAATTTGGAACTGATTTTTCAGACTTAATTTGCTCAAATGATTTGCTCGATATTCTACCCTCCAGGTGTAATAGGCGAGTGTAGCCCTTTTGTGTCCATATAATAAAATCTTTCTTCTGCAGGCCCGGAGCGAAATCAGGGTTTCCCAAAATTGGGGTCATCAAGGAGTGTTGTCTCATTAAGACGTGTTTATATTTGCATTTGTCCCATACTGCCAGGGAGCTGACAATCGCGGGGAGCGGGTGTTTGAAGTCCTTGCGGACCTTATTTGGAAGCCAGATCAGGTCCTGCAGTGCCACCGGGGCACAACAGGCCGCCTCCAGCTCCACCCCTCGCCACCGACTAGGGTGGGTGTGCCACTGGATAATTTGGGTTAATTGGGCCGCTCTGTAGTATGACAACAGGCAAGGTACCGCTAATCCTCCTCTTGTTGTGGGTCGAATTAGTGTGCTAGTTTTGATGCGGGGGGTTTTATTGCCCCAGACAAACTTCACCATTGCGGACTGTAACCGAAGGATCTCTTCCCTGATTATAGGGACCGGGAGAGTCTGAAATAGGTACAGAATTCTGGGGAGGAGGTTCATTTTTAGAGATTGAATCCTGCCAATCCAGGATATGTTGTACCCTGCCCATTTCCGGAGATCTTCCTTCAGTGTCCGTATTAGTCTGGGGTAATTTGCCTTATAAAGGGTGTCTGATTGTTTCGTGATATTTACCCCTAAATATTTTATGGAGGAGGTTTGCCATTTGAATTCAAAATTCACCGTGATCAGTTTTTCGGTGGCCTTGGGTAGGTTAATATTTAGGGCTTCTGATTTTGCCTGATTAATTTTGAACCCAGATATCACATTAAATTCCCCTAACAATTAAAGACGTTTGGCAGAGAGGTGAGGGGCTGTGATAGCGTGAGTATCACGTCATCAGCGTACAGGGCCACCTTATGTGGCTGATCACTAATTTGGAGTCCTGTTATATTCGGGCTAAGGCGAATATGCGCCGCTAGAGGTTCAATGCATAGCGCAAAGAGAAGGGGTGATAAAGGACAGCCTTGCCTGGTGCCGCTCTTAATCGGAAATTCTTCCGAGGGGAAGCCCTGGTGTCTGACCTTCGCCGTCGGTCCCCGATACAGAGCGAGAATTGCCTCTATCAATCTCCCCCCCAAGCCGAATGCTACCAGCGTCTCTCTCAAGTAGGGCCAATCAATTCTGTCGAACGCTTTTTCTGCATCCAGACTAAGCACCATAGACGGGATATTTTTTTTTTGCGCCAGATCAATTAAATCCATAATCCGCCTGGTGTTATCGGCTGCTTGTCGACCACCTATGAACCCCACTTGATCTGGATGGACCAACTTGGACAACACCTGGTTAAGGCGGTTAGCTAAGGGTTTGGAAAAGATTTTTGTATCTGAGTTTATTAAAGAGATGGGCCTATAGCTTTTACAGTCCACTGGGTCCTTTCCAGGTTTGTGGATTACTGAGATAGACGCCTGCAGCATCGAGCCCGGGATGGGGGCACCATCCAAGAAGGAATTACACAATTTTAAAAGGTGAGGAGCTAAGATTTTGCGAAATTTCTTATAATAAAGATTGGAAAAGCCATCCGGACCTGGTGTCTTGGCTGCCTTTAATGACTTCATTACCTCTAGGAGTTCCTCGATGGTAAAGTCTGCCTGTAGTGCGTCCCTCTCCTCTCTGGAGACTCTAGGCAAGTGAGCCTCTGATAAGAACGTCTGCAGTCGTGCTTTTGTGGCTGGCGTATGTGCCACCTTTGCCCCATCGTATAGGGTTTCGTAGTATGTTTTAAATTCATTAACTATTTTTTTGGGGTCAGAGGTCAGATCCCCCTGTTTTGTTCGAATTGTCTGAATTTGGAAGACTTGGTTTTTGTCCCTGAGTTTATTGGCAAGTAGAGTATCTGGCCTGTTTGCTTTCTCAAAAAATTTCCGCTTAGACCATGTCAGCTCCTTTTCAGCACGGGAGGTTAGCAAGATATTAAGTTTAGTTTTTGTGTCTAGCAATTCCTTAAGGGTCATTGCATCCTTGATACTTTTATGTCGAGCTGAGAGGACTGCTAATTCTGCTTGTAACTGATTGATTTTTTTGTCCTTCTCTCTCTTTCGCCTGCTTGCAATCCTTATGAGCTCTCCTCTCAGAGTCGCCTTATGGGCTTCCCACAAGGTAGCCTGCGAAGACATGCTTCCTGTATTCTCCTGAAAGAATTCCCTGATTCGATCCCCTACATTTTGTGCAATTTCGGGGATTTTTAGTAGGAGCTCATTGAGTTTCCAGTTCGCTCCTGGTCTGTCTAGAATAAAATCGGAGCACCGCAGCTCTATCGGCGCATGATCTGACCACGAAATATCGTGGATACCCGTGTGGGAGATCTGTGAAACCATTCTACTGGATACAAATAGGTAGTCTATCCTACTATATCTGTCATGTGGGTGGGAGTAGAAAGTATAACCTTTATCCTGACGGTGCTGTTCCCGCCATATGTCTAACAGGTTATTAGATCTCAGTCCTTTATGCCAGGTTTGTCTGATCTTTGAGTTGGATTTGCCGCTCGGGGTGCATCTATCTAATACTGGATCTAATGTCTGGTTAAAATCGCTCCCTAGAATTACGCATCCCTTTGCTATCTTCTGGAGGACGGAGAAGAACCTTTCCAGGAAAGCTTCTGTGCCTTCGCTTGGTGCATAGACGTTTGCCAGTGTGATCTGCTGACCTTGTAATTCACCGCATAAGATCAGGAATCGACCGTTGCTGTCTTTTTTGATGGTCTTAATCACTACGGGCAAACAGTCACGCAGTAGAATGGCTACTCCTCTTTTTTTTTTACTGGCTGAAGCTGAGAACCAATTCTTAAACTGAAAATCAATATATTTTGGGGAGCTAGATTTAGAAAAGTGTGTTTCCTGTAACATATTTATGTCTGGGTCTGTTTTTTTATAATCCGTCATAGCTAGTCTACGCTTCCCTGGACTGTTAAAGCCTTTCACATTGTGTGAAATAATAGTGATCCCTTTACTCATGGTTGAATGACCAAACCTGTTCTCTTCTGTAATCACCCGTCAGAGCCCATGGTGTCAGCGACGAAAGTGGTTGGCGCCTCTGGAGTTGGTTCCTTCCTTTAGTGAGCTGGAACTGCGACATGGGGATACAAAGGGAGACACATTGGGGGGACACAAAAATACACAACTTAACATTCATTCTAACTGGAACTAACTGTCCGGGGACTGGGCGAGAACTAGCTCCAACAATTTCCTTCTTTACCCTTCCCAGACGTACAGCCCGGACAGAGTTCGGGATGGCCCTCCATCCCCCTCTCCCGTCCTGCTTGGCTGGCCTAGTAGGGACTTTCATGGGCCGCCTGTGGGGTTCCTCCCCAGCGCCCATGTGGAGACTCATGTACAAGGCCTTCATGAGGGGCAGCACCCCTCCCCCCCTCCTTGTCAGCATTGTCGAGTGGTGTAACGACCACCTTTTATTAATTAGGTTCTAATGTTTAACTTCAACTGGTAATTTCGAAACTGGAGTGTAAAATACCGAATGCAACTGTTTGCCCCTTTGCTCCTGCAGCTCATGTACCTTCTATAGTATGTGCCTCTGTGTGCTGCTATTTTGATGTTAAGTAATGTCTTTCCCCGTGGCTTGCCTTCTCTAATGATGCGCCTGTGACCCCTGGATCTAGCTGCTATTGGTTTCCCGGTCAATTGCCAAGGTGGATATCTGGGCCCTTCCTTCGTGTTCTTTCCCCCTCCCCTTCTTCTTCTTTGCTCCCCCCTCCCCTCCCTGTTGTCTCTACTATCCCTCCTCCCTCTGCCACGTTCATCTATCACCCCTATATCAGCAGTCCTGCACAGTGTGTGATGGGGGGGGGCCTTCTTGTGCCATTGTGTACTTAAACTGAGAAACTTTATTAAGTGTCCCTTGCGTATCTGTGGGCCTTGTGCAGCAGGGGTGAAATGTTCTGCACCCATCGGGACTATGCCGACCGTCCGCGTCGTGCATTAGACTCTTTCCTGAAGCGGTGGCCGCGTCTGTGCCTGTCTTGCGGCTTCTCTATGTTTCCTGCTGTAATGCGAGATCCCTGCCTCGTCTCGCGGGATCTCGGCTGCTGTTCTCGCGGCCTCCGGTGACGTCCTCTCAATCCGTGCCTCTTCCAATATGGCGGCCGCCCCACTTCCGGTGACGCTCTTCCGGGGTCCGCCATTTTCCCAGCCGGAGCCCGCGAAGAAGGATGTCTCTTTACCTGCTCTCTTACTGGAGTAAGCTCTTCTTCCGGGAAGGCGCCACGCGGTCAACTCAGCCCAGCATCGCCATCATGGCCGCTATGCGTTCCAATTCCAGGCGCCATTTGCCTTTACAGGTAAGATAGATTATTTTGGTGAGTATTTTCCCCAGGATTTTTGCTGCTTTGGGGTAGGAACCGGACCAGGGTGTTGCTTTGGATACCGAGTTCTGTGCATCACGGCGGGCTCAGTCTATGGTGGGACATTGTGGCAATGGCATTTTCTAGGGCAAACCGGGTATTTTTAAACTTGGATTGCGGGAAACTTGAGGAGCTGACTATATCTCCTTTCAGTCATCCGCATCTCGGTTTGACTTTGGGGAGCCTACTGTCCTCCATTCTGTGTCTTCCCGGGGCTCCTTCCTGGGGCTGTTAGGTATGCCTTCTTTCACCCCTATTTTATTTAGAAAGTCAGTACCCTCCTCTATCTCCTTCATCGAAGTGGCCTTCCCGTTTCGTATGACCATTAGGCCAAACGGGAAGGTCCAGCGATATCTTATTGAACGGTCTCTGAGTATTTTAGTCACTGGTTGCAGAGCCCGCCGCCTAGCCAGTGTGAGAGGGGATAGATCTTGAAAGAGTTGAAGCGACACTTCCTCAAACCGGCAGGAGCCCTCTGTTTTGGTAATTCTGAAGACCGCTTCCCTGGTTTTAAAATAGTGCATTCTTGCGATCACATCTCTCGGCCGCTCCGTTGCTACCGGGCGGTTTCTGAGGGCTCTGTGGCAGCGATCCATGGCTAATTCCGCTTCAGGGAGAGCCGGTAGCTCGCAAGCCACCTGGAGACGAACCCCTCCACATCTGTGATGTCTTCGGGGATGCCCCTTACACGTATGTTGTTCCGTCTCTCTCTGTTTTCGGCATCCTCCTGTATTTCAGCGATCTCCGCTATCTGGGCCTGCATATGTATTGCCCGCTTATCTGATTTTTTTATTTGCTTCGTTGCGGCCGCCATCTTATCCTCTAGGGCACCGGTCCATTCCCCTAGACCTTGGATCTCTTTCTTTAGGTCCCGTAGCCCTGCATCGAACATGGCTTTCATGTCGAGGTATAAGCGGTCAAAGTCACCCCTTCTTACCGGCATCTGTGCCGGTCCCCCCTCATTGTCGTTCTCCCGCTCTGAATCAGAGCCTGCGGCTGAATCTGGGGCTGATGCGGCCTCCGCACCTCGTGAGGTAGAGCGGCCGAGATATCTGTGTAAATCACCTTCTTTTTTCTTTTTTGCGCTGAGCGGGGCCATCTCGGGTATTTGAGTTGTGAAATACTAGCTTTGCTGTATTTTAAATATCGATTTTGTGCTTCCTAGCTGTGTAATTATAGGAGGTGGGGGACGGAGCTCAGTTTTATGCTACCATCCTCTCCAACCTCGCGCATGCGCCTCACGTTTAGATTCTTTAAGTCAGAAGGGACGGAGACATCGTATCAGAATTATAAGGAATGTACTGTAACAAAAATTGCAAAAGGGCAATCAAATTAGCAAAAATGGATAATGAAAAAAGGATTGCAATAGAAAGTAAGGTCAACCCTAAAAAGTTCTTTAAATACCTTAATAACAAAAAAATGAGAAAAGAAAATATAGGACCCTTTCAGTGTGAGATGGGTAGGCAGATTATTGAAGATAAGGAAAAAGCTGAGGAATTAAACAAATTCTTTGCCTCTGTGTTTACCAGGGAAGAATCAAGTTCAATAGTAGTGCCGCAGGAGGAAACCACAACCTCCATATTAATGAACAATTGGTTAACTGAGGAAGAAGTTCATAAGCGACTTGAAAAAATTAAAGTAAATAAGGCACCTGGCCCCGAGGTTCTCAAGGAGTTAAGCTCAGTAATAGCCAAACCATTATATTTAATATTCAAGGACTCTATTTCCACAGGCTCAGTAACACAAGATTGGCGTAAAGCAGATGTGGTGCCTATATTTAAAAAGGGAGCTAGATCACAGCCGGGAAATTACAGACCTGTAAGCCTGACTTCAATAGTAGGGAAACTACTTGAAGGTTTAATACGGGATAATATTCAGGAATACCTAATGGAAAACAAAATTATTAGTAATAGTCAGAATGGATTTATGAAGGATAGATCTTGCCAAACTAACCTTATTTGTTTCTTTGAGGAGTTAAGTAGGAATTTAGACCAGGGTAATGCAGTTGATGTGGTCTACTTAGATTTTGCAAAGGCTTTTGATACGGTTTCACACAAGAGGTTGGTGTACAAAATAAAGAAAATTGGACTCAGTAATAATATATGCACCTGGATTGAAAACTGGTTAAAGGACAGACAACAGAGGGTTGCCATAAATGGAACTTTTTCAGGTTGGGCTAAAGTCGTGAGTGGAGTACCTCAGGGATCGGTACTGGGACCCCTGCTTTTTAACTTGTTTATTAATGACCTGGAGGTTGGGATCGAGAGCAAAGTCTCCATCTTTGCTGATGATACTAAATTGTGTATGGTAATAGAATCAGAGCAGGATGTCATTTCTCTTCAGAAGGACTTGGAGAGACTGGAAACGTGGGCAGGTAAATGGCAGATGAGGTTTAATACTGATAAATGTAAGGTTATGCATTTGGGATGCAAGAATAAAAAGGTGACTTACAAATTAAATGGAGATATATTGGGGGAATCATTGATGGAGAAGGATTTAGGAGTGCTTGTAGACAGCATGCTTAGCAATAGTGCCCAATGTCATGCAGTAGCTGAAAAGGCAAACAAGATCTTATCTTGCATCAAACGGGCAATGGATGGAAGGGAAGTAAACATAATTTATGCCCCTTTACAAAGCATTAGTAAGACCACACCTTGAATATGGAGTACAATTTTGGGCACCAATCGTAAGAAAAGACATTATGGAACTAGAGAGAGTGCAGAGAAGAGCCACCAAATTAATAAAGGGGATGGACAATCTATCTTATAAGGAGAGGCTAGCTAAATTAGATTTATTTACGTTAGAAAAGAGGCGTCTAAGAGGGGATATGATAACTATATACAAATATATTCGGGGACAATACAAGGAGTTTTCAAAAGAACTATTCATCCCACGGGCAGTACAAAGAACTCGGGGCCATCCCTTAAGGTTGGAGGAAAGGAAATTTCACCAGCAACAAAGGAAAGGGTTCTTTACAGTAAGGGCAGTTAAAATGTGGAATTCATTACCCATGGAGACTGTGATTTCAGATACAATAGATTTGTTCAAAAAAAAGGTTGGATATCTTTTTAGAGGGGAAAGGTATACAGGGATATACCAAATAAGTATACATGGGAAGGATGTTGATCCAGGGATTAATTCGATTGCCAATTCTTGGAGTCAGGAAGGAATTAATTTTTCCCCTTAATGGGGTTTTTTTGTTTGCCATCCTCTGGATCAATAAGTAAGTATAGATATAGGATAAAGTATCTGTTGTCTAAATTTAGCATAGGTTGAACTTGATGGACCTACGTCTTTTTTCAACCTCATCTACTATGTAACTATGTAATGATGTAACACTGGGAAATAACACTATATTGTTTAAGAAGTCATACCTAATGCAGTGAGAAATAAAGACCAATTTAGGAGAAGGCCCAGGTGTCTCTCATATGTGTCTGGAGTACAGTTTAATCTATTTGGAGGTATATAAGCCCTCTCCTAACTCCCCTCCCCCCTCTCCCTCTTTCCCCCTCCCTCTCCCTCTTTCCCCCTCCCTCCTCCCTCCCCTCCCTCCCTATTCCCCTCTCCCCTCCTCCCTCCCCTTCCTCTCCCCCCCCTCCCTCCCCTTCCTCTCCCCCCCTCCCTCCCCTCCCCCCTCTTTCCCCCTCCCTCCTCTTCCCTCCTCCATCTTCCCCCCTCCTCCCTCCCCTCCCTCTTCCCCCCTCCTCCCTCCCCTCCCTATTCCCCCCTCCTCCCTCCCTCCCCTCCCTCTTCCCCCCTCCTCCCTTTTTCCCCTCCTCCCTCTTACCTCCCTCTTTCCCCCTCCTCTTCCCTCCGCCTCCCTCCTCCATCTTCCCCCGCTCCTCTTCCCCCTCCTCCCCCTTCCCCCTCCTCTTCCCCCCTCCCTTTTCCCCCTCCCTTTTCCCCCTACCTTCTTCTCCCCTCTTCCCCCCTCTTCCCCCCTCCTCCCTCTTTCTTCACCCTCATCCATCTCTCTCCACTTCCCTCTCTTTCTCCTCCCTCTCCCCTCTTTCTCTCTCTCTCCTCTTTCTCCCTCTCAACACCCTTTCCCTCTCCACTCTTTCTCCCCCTCTCTTCCCCCCTCCAACCCTCTCTTTCCCTCCTCCTCCCTCCCTTTCCCCCCTCTTCCCTCTCTTTCCCCCCTCCTCCCTCTCTTTCTCCCCCCCCCTCCTAATCTCTCTTCCCCCCTCCTCCTCTCTCTTTCTCCCCCCTCCTCTCTCTTTATCACTTTACAATTTCCAATGAGTCAATATAAACTACTACACTCCTGGTTTATACAACATCACTTAAGTTTATTTCCCTCTGGAAGAGTATCCAAAAAACACTTAATGAAAACATACAGCCAAAAAGATGAGTCCTATCATGATGCAGATTATTTAAATACTCCTTAAAACCCCGTTTTGGAACCCATAGTCAGCAACATTTTCAATGTCTGTGCTACGTGAACCCTTAAAGTTGCAATGCTCAAGTGTCTATTTTATTCACTAAGCACTCATGTGGTTACTGTTAGCAGTTATTTGTTTTGCTTTGAGAGAAGCAAGTACGCTGCGGAAGTGTGAAACATTGGGAGTACAAATCCATTTCCACTAGTTGGTCTGAATTTCTTTAGCTTCTCATATACAGAGGTTCATGTTTCCGTACACCCAGTTTTATTAAAGCAAGGGTGCCTCCTAGTGGCTCATAAGAAAATAGCAGCATGCTGAGAGTCGACATGTCTTTGCCATACAAAAAATATGTAGCCTGATTTTAACCACTCCCAACAAATGTTAATAATCCAGTTCTAACATATAGGATCACTGAGATGATGGTGAAGTTTGTGTCTTTTATCTAGTTGAAACTATTTTAAGGATGGGAAGTGCTTGTTCTCTTTCACCCTGCCATATTAGATATAGGGAGAGAGAGACCCACTTGTACAGTATGAAACGATTTTGATAGGCAGTGGTGGCTTGAAGGTGAAGCGAGAGGTTTTCTTGTGTGTCACATGCTTATTATTACTACAGTTCTTTGTAAGTTATTTTGCAGGTGTTGTGTGGGGTGCAGATGCCAGGGATTGAATACATATTGAATCGACTAGTTATGCAAAAGTCATATCAAACTCTTTCTTTGTTTTCTACACAATAACTTTGCATCGAGATTTTGCTTTCTTCTTAGTAACCTCATGATATACCCTAATGATATTAAGACAGTTGAGCTTTACCATCTGAATTTGAAAAATGCATAAATTAATTTAAATGTAGTCCCACCTTTGGTCTCATAGTCTACGTTAGCATCCTTCCTACAGATAAACAACAGTTCACTCTCCCAAACATCACCCAAATGCCAAAAAACACCAGTAGATGTTTGACCTTTTATTTTTAATTGGAAACAGAATTCACACTCAACTTCTAATGTTATGAAAACAACATGAACCAATTATAGACACATAACATGTATTTGGAATCTCACCCATGAGACATTACTATTTTATGGTCAAATATTATTGGCTTGCTTTTGCTGGTGTCTGCGCTTCACAGACAATGTATTGCTGCAAAATGTGTGCAGAAAGATAGAAATATGACTACAGCTCAGTTTCTTTTATTAATTCAGGGCAGTGTTTTCTACAAAATTTGGGGATAGACAAATACAAACCTGGATAGGAAAACAAACAGATGGGGAGACAGATCAATTTTGAATCGTTGTACTGACATTAACTGCACTTCCTGCATTGTTCAAGGTCAACTGCTTGAGACATACTGTTGTGTTTAAATTTAATATCACAGTCCAAGTTTATGAATTGAGGACTGGTAACAATGGTTCTAAACTTGCTGCCAGTTTTTCCTCATTGTTTCTTTTCAGCTAGTTTATAAATGGCAGAAATCTACAATTTTTTTGACATTTGTAATTGACCCAAGAACAAATCAGTTAGTGACTGAGGAAAAGCACATGCATTTTCAGCATGTTCAAATCTCTGCGATTTTGGGTGCGAGGGGTTCACAGCTGTAAGATGTTAGACTATCATTAAAACAATGTCAAACACTCAATATCTGGATGACTTCCATAAAAAATAAGAAAAAACTTGGCATATTGAATTATTTGAACGTGTTTTTCTTGCTGTAAGAAATGTACGCACCCAGTGACAAATCCAGATTTAAGGGCTATCGGATATTTCCTGGTTACAAGGCTCTGTCCACAAGCCTTACCTCTAACCACAGCAATCCTTGCCCACTATCTAATCTAAAGTGTTTGGTGGAGGGAAAAATACATTAGGGAACATGTTACACTTTTAGACACTTATTCTATCCATCGGGATAGAAAGGTGAGAACAGTCACTCTTCATAACCTGTTCCTTCTTTTTATTTTCAGGCCCAAAGGGAAAAGAGATGAAACAAAAAAGACTAAGCAAAGAAGAAAGGATGGAGACGTGCAAAGGAAACCAAGGCAGAGAAAGCAGGAGAGAAATCAGAGAGGAGAGGGAAAGCAAAGAGAAGTCAGAGCCTAGCAGACAGAAAGCGCAGAAGATGCCGCCACAATCTTTATGCGCTATTATTGGACGTTGAAGGCCTCACACGTGTGACAGGCTTCTGATGCTGCTATATTGATCACTTTCCCAGTTGACTAAACCTCCAGACGGAATGGACTTTTCTAATACAGCTAAGCTCTAAACAGCATTCCAAGCCTCTCTCCTCCTTTCTGGGGAAATAAAGTTGAAAAAGGAGATTAGTGGGAGCCAGGAATCAAACAAAAATAATGATGCTGAAAAGCGTGCTGGGGGTGCTCTAACCGTGTATGCTTCCGTGCATCTGCAAAAGACAACTAAGACTTTTTGTATGTAATTATTAATAGTATAGATGATATATCATTATAAGGAATGACATCTGGATGAACAACTTTTTCTCCCTATTGTAAAGTATTTTTGAAGCTGTTTTTTTTTTGTTTTGTTTTAAGTAATAGGATATATGCTGAAGTCTGCAGCACAGTTTCCTCTAACACATTTTTGTGGTTATATCATAAAAAAAAAATATATATTTCCACATAACATACATTGCTGAAGAAATAGGAATGCCATAATCAGAGAAGTAGTGATTACCTCACTCCATGCCAATTTCAGTATCCATAATACAGTCGTTACAGATGTAGCAGATGGCATTGTACCCATTAACGCAATGCGTTGTGTTAATGCTGGCACATTATTTAACGGTAGTGTTATTGAAAACAGTGCTGAAGGCGAGTTATTTACTGTGTTATTTTGTGTGTTAACTTGCGTTAATGGGGTAATAACGTCTGCTTCATCTGCATCTGAACTCCGTATTGGCCGTGAGTTGTTGAAGCCTCACATAACTTGTATCAAATGATATTTAGTTAGTACTGGAGGGTGAGATGTCTCCCAGATGTTTAATGCAAAAGACACCAACTGTAAGGCCCAACACTAACTTGCCAGCAAAGCTGCTCACTTTTGTAAAATGGTTAGACATATTTTAATTTATTAGCACTCTCTCCAGTAAGTATTTTATGATGGCTAACCTGCTTCCATCACAGTCAAAAGTGTGTGAGTTCGTTTTGAGTTTTATGAGTTAGCGGTTGTTCTCTCAGGCACTTACAACCTGTCAAACAAACCGAGTGCATTAAGTTGCTAGCAACATCACATTTCACAATTTTCGCTTGCTCATCTTTGGCAGAAACCCAAGAAATATAGATTAGATAAAACAAGCAAAAAGACACTATGGATATGAATATCATTGTGAAGATGCGTCTCCAAAGTTAAATTATTACAGATGCAGAAGAGTAATAAGTCAATGACCCACAGCATACTTTTAAACGTGTTCTATTGGCCAGGTGTATATTGAACAACAGCTGTCTTTGTACCACATAATGTCCCTGAGCAACTACAAACACCCCCAAAAATATCAGGGCTTACCTAGCAACACTTTTACATTGAACAAATTAAAAGATATATGATATTCAGATACATTATAAAGCAGCAGTTGGCAACCGTACAGAGCTTGTAGTGATTCTTTCTGTGCAGCCTTGGAGAAAGTTATTGAAGGAAATGTTATCATGCTTCGCTAGAAAAGCTGTTTAATGTATTGAACATCAGAATGGTTTCCAGACGGACATGGTGTCCCAGACATAATTGCTTTTTGTGCAGGGCAGCATGTTCTATGCCTTTGCTTTCATTTTACTGCTATATCTATCATGCATCTGTCTGCATGTTAAAAAATCTTCCACTGACCAAGACCTTTTAATCCCTCTGCTGCTGGTGGGGCCTTCAAAGCATTGCTCTGCGAGTTGTTGCAGGCGCTTCCAACAGAAAAGGGGGTTAAGTTGTCAGGGGCAGCAGAGCTAATAAAGAGCAGAGAAGCGATAGGTCATGGAAGCATTGTATTTTTTTTTTCCAGTCATAATATCTTCTGGAAAAGCTCATTTTTGTTTTATAATCTGCTTGTCAATGAGCATGGAGGAAAAAGGGATACAACGTCATTAACATTGTGTATCTATTGGAAAGAGATGTCACTACAATAAATACTGTATACTTCTGTACAAAGTTGTCTTTTGGGCTCTATATTTGGAGAGACAAAAAACCTTCTTAGCTTGTTTTAACATTGCTGGCTAATTAATAGTAACACTTTCATCTGTTCGGAAAATTGATGGAACTCATAAGTGTTTGAGTTATGAGCTTTTGTTGTGTGACTTGCATAGCTCTTCAGGAAGATGAGACTGCAGAAATGTGTCCGCAATATTTACTAACCTGTTAACATTGGTCCATTGGACCCTCAAAAAGAATTATCTTAAAGGAGCAGTCCACCTACCTACATTTCTTAACATGTATAGGAAGCTGTGCGTCTCCAGAGCTGAACCATGTTCATTTCAGCTCCTGGGACCCTCTGCTTACTGAGATATTTATGGGGGGAAATGTTGTCAGGTACTCACCTCCAGGAGAAACAAAATGGAGGTTTAAATGTCACGTGGGCAAATAGGAATCCGCAACATCATTTGTCACAGCTTCCTACTAGAATGCATCACATGGGGGCAATTAAACTTCCAAGAGGTACAAGTAGCACCTTCTACGTTTAGTATCTCGGGAAGCAGAGGGTTCCCGGAGTTGAAATTATTGAGGTTCAGCTCCGGAGACCCTCTGCTTCTCACGCAGGCTGAATAAAGGGGGGAGCATTTAACATGGAATGCTACGTTAAGTTGAACACAAAAAACAGTAAAGGTAATAAGCCTGTTGCACATTAAGAAAAAAAAATTCATCTAAAAAAATGTATATATATATATATATATATATATATATATACATTAGTGTGATAAAAACATCCACCAATGGAGATTACACCCAAATGAACCCCACAGAAAAGTGGGTGGATAACAAAACACCTGTTTAAGTTTGAGTTACACTTGAGGATGTGTCATAAGCTTCAAAACCTTTAAAGCAGCCCTCCACTCTTCTATCAACAAATGATATATAGGGACACATTTCCTTAGCTGCCTAGACCCATTGGTCACCTCACTGACAATGAGCTGGAATAGACTATATGGTGATGCTTAGCACCATTAAAAGCATGGCCTGTAGTGTCTGCATATACTTTGCAATGCTATCTCCAGACCCTACAACATTGTGTGTGTATAAAATAGATAACACTGTTCCTCTATTCATTCTATATGGATCTACTTCCAAGCTCTCCCTATAGAAGTCCCATAACCTATGCAGTTTACCACACACAAATAAGCTTTCTATGTAATAAGTCTCACAGGAGCCAAAAAACATAGTGTACCTGCTAAATAGGTACATTTGGGCAGTATGTAGCTACCTTCTTTAATTTGTTTTACGTTAATAGTACAGTGATATATTCAGAAATACAGAACAGGTGTTAATTGGGTATTGGGCACATACGTTTATTTTCTCTTCTTCCTCACATTGTAAGTATAGCCATGGCTGGTCCTGGCTATCTTTCTGCCTCCCTGTCACGTAAGCCCTAGTAGCTACAGGCAATGACAGGCTATCCTGTGGGTTTACCCCTCCTCATGCTGCCTCTCTGAGTGACGGGGGTGGAGGTGAACTGGAGTCTGTGTACAGCCAATAACGGGGCATACCCTGTGACCTCCCCCTTCGTGCCTTAGGGAGGAAGTGTCCAAATTATCAGTTGAGCTCTCCCCCTCTTGGGGTTAAGATTGAACAAATGATGTATGGTGCTCTAAAACAAAGAAAACAGCACTGTTGAATGATAGAATGGCAAAGTCTAATATGGATACCCCTCCAATAAGTAATAGTTGTGCTGAAAAATAATTGTCCCAAACAGATGTATGACTAGTGTGTTAAAATCCCACGTAGCAGTGTAGTAAGGATACTGTATTAACCACCTGCAGGTGACCAGTACTAGTGTAACATCCAATTCAGAGGGAACAATAAATAATAATTAATCAGCATCCAAATGATGGTGTAATATGGAACACAGGAATGAACTCACATGAGATGTATGTCTCCAGATGGTAGTGAGTCCTTGAATCCAGTGGTCCAGGGGTATAGGTGTGCATCCGTCTGTAGAGTTGAATAAGCCAGAAGAGAGAGAGAGAAAACGAAGCACTACATCCAATGCTAGTAGGCCAGCAAAAAACAACAGGAGTGCGTTCCCACGATAAAAAAATAAGGCTATTTTAATGGATCATAGCAGCAAACAATACACCAACGCGTTTCGGACTATAGAGCCCTTTATCAAGGTGAATAAAAAAAGTACTTACCGGAGTGTATTAAATACATGATCATGATGCGACCGCGGCCAATCCCCGCCACTTCCGGGTGAGTCAAATGACGCGGGGCGTATGACGTCAGCGCGTCAGGATCATTGGTACGAAAATAACAAAAAACTTTATTGACAATCAACACTGTTACTCCGGCATCAGTAAAGCTAAGGACATACAAAGTGACTTGAACATACGTTTAAAAAAAAACTCACACATAGAGTAAAAAAAAAAAAAAATGCGATCGCCTTAGATATTGAGTATATCTATACTCTACTGCAGTAAGGTTAATATGTTTGGAATGGTCTAAGGATAAGCGATCTGCAGATATTCATGTAAATATTCTAATAAATAATATAATGAAAAATTGAAACATGAATATAAACAATAATTGATAACAACTGCAGATCTGTATATTCCTAGAAACCAATACATACACGGAAATGTATTTATAGGTACATTTTTAAAAGGAGTTTTTTGTGTGGAAAACAAACTGGGAGAGACATAATTGGCAATAGTTTTTGCCTTTTTGAAAACTAATTTTTTTTTTTTGCCAATCTACAAAGAGGGACCCAAATTCGTTTTCAAAAAGGCAAAAACTATTGCCAATTATGTCTCTCCCAGTTTGTTTTCCACACAAAAAACTCCTTTTAAAAATTTACCTAAAGGAAGTTTCACCTGTTCCAAATGTAAGTCATGTAAGTACATGGAAAGCAAATATGAATTTACTTCATGTAAGACAAGTAAAACATACCATATAACTTCCTTTATTAATTGCGATACCACGTTTGTGGTTTATTTGTTGAGATGTGGGTGTGGAAAGCAATACATAGGAAGAACTATTAGATCATTAAAAACTTGAATACTCGAACACTTATGCCTGATTGTCAAAAAAGATATCAACCACCCACTGTCCCAACACTTCAACAATTGTAATCTGGATAATGTGGATACTTTTTCATTCTTAGGTATAGAGCATGTACCATGTCCAATCAGAGGGGGTAACAGGTTAAGTATCCTAGACAAAAGGGAACTATTCTGGATTTTCACCCTTCAGACCCGTATTCCCAATGGTCTCAACTCAGACTGGGATATAGGGCCCCTTCTTCATGATACATAAGAATGAATCAAAGAATTATGGGCCTCATGCAGTAAGCCCCGATACAAAATTTTCGGCACGAATTGCGAAAATGTATTTTTTGGGCGATTTGCCCTCGCAGTATTCAGTAAGGGCCGAATCCTTCCGATCCCTGCTGAAGCACTGCGAAAGCAAAGCTGCCGATGAGCTGTGGCGATACAGCCTGGCTCCCGATAAGACTCCCGATAAGCCTTTGGTGCCGATAGATGTTTGCAGCTGAGAGAGACAAGCCGCTCTCTCAGCGCAAACTTCGGCACCAAAAAAAGTATTTAAAAACAACTTTTATTTATACTCTACATGTGCAGGGGGTCTTCGGAGCTGAACCGCGTTGGTTTGAGGTCCGGGGACCCCCTGCCCCCCGAGATACAGGCCCCTTTATGAGGTGCCGGTATCCCTCGGCGTTTAAAGGTCCCGATCACGTGACCGCGGCCTGTAAACAAACCAGAGGGATACCGGCACCCCATAAAGGGGCCTGTATCTCGGGGGGCAGGGGGTCCCCGGACCTCAAACCAACGCTGTTCTGCTCCGGAGACCCTCTGCACATGTATAGTATAAATAAAACACACACACATCAATAAAGACTCGTTCCTTACCTTGGCGGCTATGTGCAACGGTAATGAAGCAGCATGAATGTCTTTTTAATTATACTGTACAGTGAGCAGGGGGTCCCCTGAGCTGAACCGCATTGCTTTGTGGACCAGGGACCCCCTGCTTCCCGAGTTACAGGCCCCGGTATGTGTCATCGGGTGGCAGTGTCGCCGCCATGTTTATAGCGTCCCCGCAATAAACATGGCGTCCACACTGTAACCGATGGCCCAAACCGGGGCCTGTAACTCGGGAGGCAGGGGGTCTCTGAGCCACAAATAAATGCGCTTCAGCTCATGGGGCCTCCTGCTTCCGCACAATATTATTAAAATACATTAATGCTGCTTCATTACCATAGCGGATAGCCGCTAAGGCAATGAAGGGGTTAACGCATAGTAGCATGTTTATTGGGGACAAATGCCCCCAATAAACATAGCAGCAATACACAACATACAGTATAGTAATGGGCAGAATGACTATTATCCACAAATGGATAATAGTGCAGTTGTCCATTTACAATACATACACAACAATAAAGACTTTAAATACATATAGCACTCACCCATGTCCCACTGCCACGATGAAGGCCATCCTCATCTTCATCCTGCCCATGCCCCATCCGCTTCTGCAAAACAAACACAAGAATTACAACATCCAAATTAATGTCCCCTAACCCCTTAATCACCATAGCGGTTATTAACCGCTACAGTTATTAAGGGGTTAAGCCACCATCACCCACATACCCTCCCCCACAAAGCCCCCCAACCACCCTCACCCAATACCCAAAGGGGAGTCCTACCAAATACCCTTGGGCCTAATACCCCCTCCCCCAGCACATACAGTACAATAATGTGCCAAATAACTATTATCCACATAGGGATAATACATTATTTGGCCATTATTAAACACATTCAATAACGTTAAAATGTAAATAAAATTGTACTAACCTCATCAATAAGAAGTCTCCGTCGCCAGCATCATCCTTGGGGTCCGTTGCCAACATTAGAAATAGCCACAACATTTCAATATCATTAACATAACACTGAACCCCTTAATCACCTTATCGGGTACTAACCTGAAAGGTAATTAAGGGGTGAAGCCATCCTGCAATGCCTACAACAGTTATGCATAACATCTTCAGTGAAATAAAAACCAATTGCCTAACCAAATTCCATTTATTCATTCAATCTGTAGGCTCACATGCCTCATAAAACATTGCATTTACAGTGTATACATGTAGCATAACATGTAAACTGCATGTACACGCTGCAAATCAATGTTAACAATACAATAATGCCACTCAAATCGCCATACATCACAAGAAGTATATTATTTAATACAATAAACTCACCATCAATGAATTACCACACATCAATTACATCCCTAAACAATTAAAATACCATCCATACCAATTACACAATGAACTAAAGCTATCCTAACAGAGTACCACTTCAAAACATAGAAAAAAGTACACCAACAAATACAATATACTAAAGCAAGGCTTTCCATATCCTATTGTACGGCCTGGAAGCCCAAAACTTACATCTGTCTAAAAATAAAATACATTTAACACACATCAATGCATAGCCACAATGATTAACAATACAGAATTAGAAGCTTTAACAACACTATCATTTCTTACCCTGTATATATATCTGTACACATACATACAGACATACATACAGTGGGAAGAAATGATATGCATTATAAAAAATGAAAACATGAAAAAGCAACACAAAAAACAGTTACATTAAGTACATTTCTTTATTTAACTTACCATTACTTGCCCCCACCGACTCCCGTTGATCAGCTTACTCACGAACCAATCCACGACACCATCCACGACACCATCCAGGAACAAATCCACGACACAATCCAGGAACAAATCCACGAACCAAACCAGGAACCAATCCAAGAACAAGTGCAGGAACCAATCCAGGAAGCAAGCCACGAAGAAATCCAAGAAACAATCCACGACACGATCC